>NW_015373900.1:2211551-2808017 GCF_001272555.1 Dufourea novaeangliae | reverse complement strand
ACGGAGAGCACCGATACCGCGGCACGCTCTACCGTACTCTCTCGCTCGCACACCTCCCCTCATAGACCACTGATATTCCTCAGCACGCGTCGACACCGACGGAGAGCACCGATACTGCAGCTCGGTTTATCGCTCTCGCTCTCTCCCTTTCGCCCGCTCCGACCATCTTCGGCCTCGTTCGGTACGCGTCGACACCGACGGAGAGCACCGATACCGCAACTCGCTCTACCGCTCTCGTTTATTTATGATGTTCATATTCCCCAAATAAATATCATATTTAACTAATTTGTTTAAGCGACATGTTCCTTTTGAAGATTTAGCTCTCCAGTATAAATCCCTAAGACCGTTATTTATTATTCATTTCATATCGTTAAATACGATTTTTCTCACAGGATACTGATTTCTATTACAGTATCACAAAATAATTGCAAATATGAAACTTCTTTACCTCTTGTTGATCATTCTAATTTCATAGCCCTAGACTGGGTACCTGAAAGTATTTCGTTGAATTTGTGTAAAAGATTTTACTACTTCCTAAAAGACTCCGTGTGATATTTGATAGCCTAAAAAACAATGTGTCGATACAGGGTTTCGATTTATTTACAAAACTAATCTGAACAGTTGCTGTATTTTTGACACTAATTTTCAAGAAAATAAAACTGCATTTCACTTAATTTGAGAGACACGTAGCTGAATATTAACATATGTTCATTATTTAATTACTCGCAATAAATAAAAGTTTTGTAAGTAAATAACGTGTAAGTAAAGTCATATGTAAAAATTTACCAATTGCCAGAAAGTAATTATTCGTGCGTATTAAGATTCTTACAGTAGGCAGTAAAACTATTCATACTCCCATATAAATTATAAATATGTAAATGTTAATAAAAGCGTTGTATATATTCTCTCACATCTAGATTTGATAAACTATTTATGAAACTACATCTATTCTGAATTTATCTGTCACAAATATACAAATGTAAGGCAAGATATAAAAACGAATAAAACAAGAACATGTAAAAAGTAACATTAATAAATTATCTTGTAGTTAAGTGAAAAAATATATACTTTTCCGTTTCATGTTTCATGACTGTTATATTTATTCCTTAACCTTAAACTGAAGCATCGGATATTTTTATTTCCGTGAAATCATTTAGATCACGCAATATGAATGAAATATATAATACTTCATTTGTGCTAATAAGACTCACAATTCATGCTTTATCGGTAACGTCGGGTATTGGCGCTAAAATGGTAAGGGGGCTTCTATCGCCCTCGAAGCATTGGCCAGAAAATTACATTGCATGTAGGTCTATTCATATATCTCGTCTGTGATAATACATATCTCGTGTATGGTTCAAGTGGTTTCCTCAGTTCTCTGGTTTCATAATTCGCCTATTCGGTCGCCAGAGATCGCTGCCAGGGAGATTTCGAAATCGAATTTGTTATTTTATTAAATATATGATTATTATGCTATGTTTGACGATTCTTTTTGCAAATCTTCGTTACAGGATAGTTTAATAAATGATCTACCATTCAGGGATTTCATTCTTTACATCAATTTAATAAGATTTTTGTTATTTTGTGACGTTTACGAGTTAACACTATTGCCCAAAATTAATTGGATATGAAGTAAGCACGGTCTTATTAACAATCGCATATATATAAAATCGATTCTAGGCATTTTATGGAGCAATTAGACACCAAAATAACGTAATTTAACCCCTTCGCATCGGAGGACGAGATATCTCGCCACGTGATTTCGTTTATGATATGCGTTGAACGAGATATCTTGCAACGCAATGTCTTTCATGCGGTGCTATGTACGAAATATCTCGCGACACAAAGTCGTTCATGCTACACTGTGTACGGAATATCTCGCATGCCTTTTTATTAAAACGCGAGATATCTCGTCCAACGATTTGTGTCAAAATAAATTCGTAAGTCACTGTGAATGTGAATGTAGAAAAGGTTAGGAATGTCAAATGAAAAAAATGCTTCGTTTCTAGAAACTAATGATTTCATTTTTTCGTAATGCGATTCTTATTAAATCATCGCAACATGATGACTACACTTCACGGAATGTTCCGTGAAAGCTGTTGTAATGAACTCAATGTAGAAGCGGAATACCATCGTCTAAAGTTTAAAGCAACCGATGAGTGACATTCAGTTGTAAACATTGAAAAACGGGAAGGCGAGCGCGAGATATCTCGTTCAAAGCAGCACACGAACGGTGTTGCTTCGTCGGATATTCCGTACATAGCGTCGCATGAACGATTTTGTGTCGCTAGATATTTCGTACATAGCATCGCATGAAAGACATTGTGTTGCAAGATATCTCGTCCAAAGCATATCATGAACGAAATCACGTGGCGAGATATCTCGTCCTCCGATGCGAAGGGGTTAATTAACAATCATGTCAGATCTGCGTTGCCATTGATGCTATTGAACTACGGTAACTGACGGTTCGCAGAAGAATCCACTTTTCAACTATTTTTCATTAAACTTTTCATTCATGTAGTTTGAAATTGAAAGCTGATTAAATGCGGATGAATCTTCAATAATTACAATGTGACAAAAGTATCAACAATACACCTAAAATTACATTTGATCTGAACAAAATCCAACGGGTCTGATTAACTAAACTGCAGCAATTATCTGAAAAAAATTTTAATTTAATTTACTTATCATTCTTTACCCGTGCCAGTCAGTAAAACATAACTATGTAATTCTACAATCGATCGTTTCACTCTTAATCCGTATTAGAAGGCATGACAGTTGACTCATTCTCGCGGATACGAATGGGCGTAATGCATTTAAAAAAATAAGCATAATCTCTTCAGAGAATTGTGCAACATTGTCCAAGCATCGAAAGATCCGTACAACCTTTCTAAAAGCACCCTATATGAATTTAAAGGAATTCTTGTTTACGCGTAGCCACCATGAAAATGAGAAATGAAATTAATTAACGTCCTCCATTGAAACCACGGTAAGAGCATCATCGTGCGCTATTGTCCGACGAAATAGAAGGCGGAGCACGAAGAATATCTGCAGGAGCCGCGTCGTATCCAAAAGGAAGGCAGTTATTCACTTTATCGTGTTACACGATGTCCTCGATTATGATCAAAATGAAATTGCGTTCGGTTACACGACCCGCCTCCGACAATATAATTACCTTGTCGATTACACGATGCATAAATTTTGTCATTGTACGCATTGATCGATAAACGTTCCCACGCTTCGTACCTCCTGTGTACCAAAATATCGTGTAATTTATACGAAATGAAATTACTTCGTCGCTCGTCCGTGCACAACGCCCATATAGCGCATGATAGGTCATTTTGAATATTCATATCGTTTCAGAGGTAATGTTTTTATTACCTTTTTCGAATAGAGAAATAACAAATCCTTTGGTTTAGTAAACACGCACTAATTTCGAGACATATTTGGAATGTATGCTTTGTGCTAAAAACAAATTGAATGTTTTCCTTATACAGGGTGTCCCACCTAACTCTGCCACCCTTAATTATTCTCTTATTTGTCACGGCACAAAGAATTGGTTCGGGAGAAAGTTAGATTGAAGGTGATCTCAAGATCATATCTTCTGAGATTTCTGTAATGGTAACGTCTTTTAAATGGAATGCCCTATTTTTTTGTTTGCCATTACAAAGAGGATGGATACCCTATGGGGTGACAACACTGGGAACATACACTAAAATAATAAATAATGCGATTATGGCGTTTATTTTGATTCTGCAATTCATTTTCTGTGAGCTTCCACCTCGACCAGTTACGTGCGAAATTTTCAGCCCAAGGTCATGTCAAGGTCATAGTGTGATACATTGTTGGAAACGTTTTAATCTCCTCTTCGTAATGGCAAAAAAAAATAGGGCATTTTATTTAAAATAACGTTACCATTCGAGAAATCTCAGAAGATTTGACCTTGAGAAGACCTTCAATCTCATAGCCTAATTTCCCCCCTAAAATACACTAACTTTCTATCGAACCACTTTTTTGTACGTGACAAATAAGAGAATAATTGAAGGTGGCAGAGTCAGGTGGGACAGCCTGTATAAAGATTCATTTACGAGAAAATCGAACCTGAACATTCATGTCTGTCTGTCTTATACTACAGAACGTTGATTTTACAATAGTATTATTTATTACTTGTCACTCTTACTAGATCTTAATTCTGAATTTGTATCGAGATATGGCGAAAATATCACCTGTAGATCATTTTTCTGCTATTTATAGGTACATACTCCTAATTCGAAATATTCCAGTGCTTTTCTATATTTAAAATATACGAAAACTCGAGAATTCTCTTGTAAATTTCTTTAAATTACTTCTCTGTAGAATACTCTTGTAATTCATACAAGTGAAATTAATCATTCATAGACGGAACTGTCATCACGCAAACGTTGGACGTCAATTTCGATGAAGCTGCACAAAAAGGTAGTTTTTAAATATATGTAAATCTATCTAAAAAGTAGTTTTTAAATAATAGTAATTAAATAAATGTATTATTTTAATTACTATTCCAATTCAGTTTTTTATTAACATTTCCTTTTTGTACTAAGTACCTCGACTTAGAACACTTATCTTTACACCGAACCCTGTCCTTCGTCCTTGCTTCATGCACTGTACATTCACTTTAGTAATATCATTTCTTTTTCGTTTCTTACTTCCACCATCTTTCTTTGTCCTGTATTCATTGCAGTTACTCCAATATGTAATAAATACGTATTACTATTATTTATAGAATAGCCCATGCTGTTTCGCGAAAACATAAGTGTCCAAACAGTTACTTTGAATAATTGACCCCTCGAGGAGCGTTCTCCTAACATCACAGTGCTTGAATTAATTAAGGGTCGTGCAAACAATGTCGATAAACATGAAGTGCCCAAGATAAAAATTCGAATCTCATAAATGACTTAATCTACGTTTTCTCAGCTTTACATCCCATGACTTAACGAATAAAAGGCTACACTTAAAAGCTTTAAGGGATTACATACCTTTGACAGGTCGGAGAATAGGGTTACTTTTATGAATTTTTTTCATACAAAAAACGTTTCATTTAATAATCAAGATATGCATCTTTTTGTGCATAATTTAAGCTACATTCTATTATTAAAAGAAATTTGATACATTGAGAAATGATATCGTAGCTGTTCCTCCTTCTAAGGCTTCTTTACAGTTACACTACTTGCGGCAACGTAGATAACATCTACTAGATATACATATGTAAATATCGGTAGAGTATTATCGGAAACATGATTTCTTTTTTTCTACATCAAACTAGACAAGAAACTAGTACTCGTCGAAGACGATTTTGAAGAATTAATTTTTTTAAAAATGAGAGCTACTCAAAGTAAAGTTTGAGATTTTTTACTTAAATTTTAATTTTCTTTTGTTAATAAAAAAACAAGACATGAATCAAAGAATCACTTCGACAAGTACTATATTATAGTCTCAAGAATATTTACACTAAATTTTATTCAAATCGGTTTAGTAGTCTCTGAAATATTCTTGTTACTGCCAATGTTGTAACTATGAAGAGGCCTTGTGGGAAGAGGCTGCTGTGGCATCATTTCTGAAGATACCACATTTCTATTAATAAAAGAATACAGCTTTATTTATACACAAAATGATATATATCTAGACTTGTGATTAAAACATTTTTGTATATGAACAAAAATTCATAAGAGTAATCCTATTTTCCGACCTGTCCAAGGTATACAGGGTCATAAAAAGAAAGTCCGATACTTATAGGCCTTACAGTACTCACCGAGAGAAGTAAAAAATGTCTAATCAACGTTGGTCCTAAAAGCAATCCTTTCCCTTGAAAATCCACTTCTATTATCCATTAGCGTTCCATATTAATATTATAATTAATAATATAATATAATATAATATAATATAATATAATATAATATAATATAATATAATATAATTATTAGTTCTACAACTACGTCTACGAAGTGTATAAATTCAATGTGTTGAGAAGAAAACCAGTTATGACATGGAACAGTGATAAATAATAATAATTGATTTTACAGGGAAATGATTGCTTTTACGACCTACGTTGATTAGACATTTGTTACTTCCCTCGGTGAGTACTATAAGGTCTATAAGTATCGGATCATTTTTTTTATCACCCTGTATAACGCCTTAGGAAGGGTGAATCTTAAGAATCGAACTGTAGGGGAGACCGGAGCTACTTGACTAATGAGGTCGGTTGACTAACTACCTTTAACTATTGTATTATAGAATAAATGGTGCTTTTATTCGCGATATTGACAAATATGAATGACTATCTCGCCATGTAATGTGTCGCAGTGACAGAAACTCGCGTGTTATATCAATGAGAACAAAAAATCTAAAAACATCGGCGATGAGTAAACATTTTTGTTCGGATTATTTATGAATTTCTGTCCATTAAGTAACTGCATAATACTTTTTCATGAATATTTTTTGGAAATGTGATGCATTGACTATAATTTACGGTACTTCATTTTATCCGGTGTGTAAAGGTTTTCTATATGGCGGCCCTTAACAAGTTACAATATCGGTCGGGATTACTTGACTAAGCATAGGTGGGATTATCCTCAGAGTTGGAATATGATACAGAATGCTTGGTATTTAATAAACCTTAGAGTGATAGCGTTCGTAGATAGACTCACAAAAACTGCATCAGTTCTAATATAGTGTTTTATGCGTGCATTATCTGTGACTCACATAATTTTTCCTACAAATCATTATTTAGTTCGTTAGAATAAATATATATGAACAATTAAATGTTTAATTCGTTTTAATACTATTATTTTGTTCTTAAACAATTAAAAGTAAATGATTAGTCAATTAACCCCAGAGCCGGGGTTTGTTGACTTATTGCTCGCACTAATCTAAATATGACAAAAACTACAACCCAGGCTCAATTAAAATGATTATCAAAATTAGGCCTGTATACCTAAGTAAATATATGAACTCTTGGTATGCATCAAGTCACCAAAATATGAATGGATCATTTCTTATAATTAGATATGTTAAAAATTAATTAACTAGCCCCGGTCTCCCCTACTATAAGGCCTATAAGTATTGGACCATTTTCTTTATCACCCTTATAACGCCTTAGGAAGCGTGAATCTTCCGTGAACGGTCACGTTTAATCGAACCGTACCATTGTCATCAAATTCTGATTTTAACATTGTTCTCCATAATTCCACTTGATTCGTTAACAAAGGGTCGCGTAAACAACGGCTACACACGTCAAGTATTCAACATGGAAATTCGAATATCGCGAGAACGGCTCGACGAACTTTCGGGTCTGCGATTGCCCATGCGTGTCGCTCGAAGCCGACGAATAGGGCGTCGCGTCCAACGGAACGAGCACAGTACGGCCGACAATAACCATGCTCGGATTTATTGACATTTTCTGGGGACTGGAGCGCGGGAAGGGAGAGAGAAAGAGAGCCTGGGGAGGGTCGAGGATCGAGGTGGACGCAGGGAGGAACAAGAGGGTGCGCCGGGGCTCTCGGCACGCCCGCCATGCCCGACGTACAGTCGCCGAACGTACAGCTGATCGCGAGTTCGTTCGACGCAACCTCGCCGTCGATCGGTCAGTTTATGTCACAGTGATTAAAGGTGTTCCTCTTATAACCTAGTTCACGATCAGAGAGGCAGACTGTGTGACCTAGTCGCGATGTCGCGGTGATAAACGAGTGTTCCCAATCGGAGAATGATATAAGGACATCTTTGCATCATCCCATCCCCACTTGTCCTGTCGTTTGTTCACACCTGTCGCATGTCTCAAGTGTAGAAGCTAGGTCTAGTAGGGAGAAGAGAACGATGGGTCGCGAGATTGTGTGTTTCGATCGTCTTTGAGCCACGGAATTCGCCGGATGTCGTTGGACTGCGTAACGCGATCAAGGGAGGGTGGACCAGAGAACGCGACGAGTCGGAATCCGCGATTGGGCCGCTTCCAAACAGAACAAAAGGCCGTTCTATAACCACGACAGGCTTATATGATGGCCAACGAAACGATACAGGGGCCGTACAGGTGCGTGAGGAATTGGTGATATTCTATGTTCTTTCGTTTTAATTGTGGGGTGAGGTAAATGATTGAGATTGTTATCGATCGTGGTAATTCTTGGGGGAAGCACCTGAAGAGTACGATGGTCGAGGGACGATCTTGTTAACCGTACGATCAGCTTGCCGTTAAATGCCTTCAGAAGCTGTGACAATGAAGCTTGAAGGATTTTGTTAAGCATGATTATTCTGCAAGTCGGTGTAGAAAATGAGAATTCCTTTCTATATTATATTCGATGGTATTCATCGATTCTTAACACGTTGAATGCTGTGGGGGTCATCAGCGACCCCCACTGTAGGGAGTATACTTTTCGATATTATTAATATTGGACCATAAATCGGTAAACTTCTAGAAACTAAATGCTAAAAGTATGATAACATAGTTGACTTTAATATTTTTATATAACATTTTATTCTTCTTCACTCTGTGTAACGAAAATTTTACTTCGACGCTGTGGCTGAAATGTACGAAAATCCTGCGGCATTCAACGTGTTAATAAGACTAGTACAAGCAAGAGAATGTAACATTTCTTTACCATCCAAATAAACATGTGATTTCTGTAAAAATGTAGCTTGACAAATAACACTCACAACAAGAAATTGTACATAGGTTGAAAGAAGGTATGTAAAAATGGTCTTAAAGGATTTAATAGGAATAATTTTGATGTTCATGGCAGGCTATGTTTTGACTGGCTATAAGAAATTCTAGAATAGGGTCTGTAGATATGATTGGACGAAATTTTGTAGAATCGATGGTAATGATACATCGAGGTAGCAAATTCCTTGGGGCCATAAACAGAGGTTTGATGTGAACCAAGGGTATCATGTCAGTAGGAAAATTATATGTAACACGGACATCATCCAGTACTGTGCAAAGTAATT
The DNA here is from genome assembly GCF_001272555.1 of Dufourea novaeangliae. Lineage (NCBI taxonomy): Eukaryota > Metazoa > Arthropoda > Insecta > Hymenoptera > Halictidae > Dufourea > Dufourea novaeangliae. The sequence continues at coordinate 2,799,047 of NW_015373900.1, read as the reverse complement.
CTCTTCTAAATTAGTTTGTCTTTGATACCAGTTCTGAAAATTTTAGAAATAACTACCCTAGGTCAGATGACCATCTAGCTAGGACCGAGGTCACGAATCGAGATTCTCGCTCATAAGAGTTATATTATCACAATTAACTTTATTTGTAACCCGTTGTAGATGTTATTCTACCAGAAATAAATTGCTACAATGAAATTACATAATTACTCAGATCGAATAGACAATAATCGATTGGTTATCTTAAGGGGTCATGCTTAAGAATTTTTTTCTCGAAAACTATAAGACCTTTTTCAAAAAATGTGTTTGTGTTTCAAAGATTGCAGTTTCTAGATTATAAGGTAATTTTTTTATTTAAAAATATTTATTAGTAAATAAATGGTGAGCGATCTCCCGGATGTCTCTTCACAAAAAGTGGTCTGCCGTGATCACTGTAACTTCGTAACGGTTCATCTGAAATTAAAAATTCAGTAAGATTTATGTAATGGAAGAACCAATCTTGTCCTTGAATGTGGGGTTTTTCGAAATATTGATTAGGAACAAAATAGCGGACGTTTCCCTGAAAAAGTGCGATTTTCAACTAAAAAATCACTCGTTTTTGGTCAATTAAAAAAAAAGTATGGAACAAACAAAAGAATCCTTCGTTCAAGGACAAGTTTTTCTGATTTGAAATAAGCCGCAAAAGGCTTCATGTGAATCGACACAGTAGTTTTCGAGAAATATTGATCACCGTTTTGAAAAATGTAGTTTCGAGAAAAACGCGTTTAAAGTTTCAAGTCAAGCTTACACTTATATAAAATGTTCAGTTTTAACACCTGTAACTCTGTCATTTTTAATTGGATTGCCTTGAATCTTGCACAGAATATTCTCGAGATGTTGTACTTGAAGAAAATGTAGAAAGTGAAAAATCGATTTTTTGAAAATTTCTGACTGAGCATGACCCCTTAAAGGCCGTATCGGAAGCGTCCTCTTTTCCTCATGGCGTACACTTTGACATCACAAGTGTGAGTCATGAATAAAGAACAAGTCGATTTCCCCTTGATCGTTGCTGCAATAATATCGCTAAACGACCAAAACTTAGGAACTCGAGTATAGTAGCACAGCGGGTTGGTAAAGAGAAGTTTGGGTTCAGCGGTTAGCAAAGAGCACCATGGTTGCAGGAAAGTGGTACTTTGACTAGTGTTGTGCAAAGCATATCCCGTTTAACACGTTAACCGCCAGGCGAATCTTCTATGTCTTGCTCACGGAGCCAAAGCGGAATTTTTACTTTACAAAATCTGTTGTAAAATATTATGTAAAATTGTTGAACAGAACCATGTTAAGGTCACCGGTTTAAACTACTTACAATCAGTATTGAAAAGATTATTTATACACTGCATGGCATACCTATCAAACCACCCTGATATTCTCAATTTTTATGCACTGTGGTTAAAATAAAAACGAACCAAGTATGTCATGTCTGAAATCATGTTGAGAAATAATGTTCCGTCAGAAAAGGATAGATTATATTCCCTAGGAAAAAAAGTGATTCGTTGTTATTTTAACCACAATACATGATTGTTAACTTGTTGAAATACTTTTACAGTAAATATAACTGCAGTAATTATACCGACACGCGTCTCAACGAAAAATTTACGAAGAAGGGGATGAAATTTCGATCGAATATAAAGATTCATGAATTAGATAATACAGTTTCTTTTTTGGATAGTCGAATAACATTCAAAATTTAGAGGCGTGGGTCTCTTTTTGCAACAAATATTATTATGCGATATACAAATATTAATTATTAACATGGCATACATATTTTCTCTTTTTTAAAAAATATTGTACCATTGTTACATATACGTTTCCTAAAATTACTCACCACTAAAAGGATTAATATTGCTATTGAAACATTATTGCGTTCTAGTTAATTCGGTAATGGTTCTTCATTATCGTCCGACACAAATGTTCACATAATTGCTCGATTTGTTTTACATTACTCCAAAATAATTAAATATTAATTATCTCGAATATTATTGGAAATAGTTAGTTACAAGTAGAAAATCAACGAAATTATACTAATTATTATTAAAATGAATTATACTATTTATTATTAAATAACTTTAAACAAAAATAAATTATATACTTACATCTATTGTTTTAGCAATCAAATAGCTAACAAATTGTTGATATTAATAATAAACAGATTTATAACGTGATAAATATTTTCGGGAGTCTATCAATGACGTAAATGATAACCATAGTTGGTCCACTTTTGGCTGATTTATTGATTTTGATTTAGTATTGTTGCCAGAACGACTCGTTTGTAGGACAATCGATTATCTTGTCTGTTGCTTAGCCATGCACGCTTTTAGACTTCTTGTTATGTTCAATTTGGAGAATCAGAGTTCGCTTTAATATAATTCAGCAGTAATGGTATTTTAATTCATGGAAAACGAATGGATCTTGAGACCGTCGGAATTATTGTCCCTTTTCAAGCAACACATGTTACTATCGAGTAGCCATTAAATCTTTCCCAATTATATTTCAAGTATTTTGAATAAGACTATTTAATGATCACTTTCTGATAGTAACGTATTATTTTGTATAATTCTACAAATGAGCCGTTTATTTGCCAAGGTAATTAACTCCGCAAAATTATAATTACATAAAATATAAAAAGTTAAGTACTAAACAAATATTTTGGCACTCAAAACTTGAAAAAGATGTGACAGTAGAGATATTGTAGTAACTTTGGATGGTGAACAGCTGAAATATTAATGAACGTTTACGTATTTATTACATGGCCTAGTTTGTCATTATTAATTTGTAGAAACCTAAGGCTAAAGCAAACTTTTTAATGTACTTTTCATATTTACAAAAAGTTTTCATAGATAATTGTCTGTTTGTACTACCTCAGACTTAATTGACTGTTAATTTTCAATGCTAGACAAGATGGTTGAAAAAGTATTTGTTTACTTTCAAAATTGTTATTAAAAATATATCAGAGTATTATAATGGGTAATATAACAGAACGTAAGAATTAACTAGCCATTCTAAACATTTTCAAAATAATATTGTCCAGTTTCTTTTTATTCTATGTACATAAGAACGTGGACAAAAATATAAGATCTCAGAAAAGAAGAATCTTTGTTCTACTACTTTCCTCTTTGAACAGTTGACTGAACAGTCTTTTTTTCGTGTATTCATAAATGGTGACGATATCTGATCTACCATCTATCTTTAGGTATTTTGATCGGAATTACGTAAGATTGTACTGTGTTATAATAGAAGAGAAATCGGTATTCATTTCAGAACAACGTTACCAGTTCCCGGTCACTCGGAAGTGAATCTCTGTTCAGTGTTATCGCTGGGCAAGGACCTAAGCAAAATCGCCATGCCGGTCATATTCAACGAACCGCTTTCCTTCCTCCAACGCGTCGCTGAATACATGGAGTACGCCAAGTTGCTCAAGAAAGCGTCCCAAGAGGAAACTCCCATCGGAAGGATGCAGGTGAGCTTGAATAATCAATTTCATATTACAAGTAGTATTATCAATTGTATATAATTACATTCAGATTTCTTCTTATTCGATCTCCTTTAAATCGATTACTACATTATCATCAACACATCCAGAAAAGAAATGAAATTCTTGTATAGGGTGGTATGCTACTGGTGGTACGACTGAAAATATCGTGATTTTTCATGCAAAAATACGTCGGCAGTCTTAGATAAAAGTCTTGAAAACGAGTTGAAAATCAGAGTTGGGATCAATTTTTTCAAACAATACGTAGTAAAATCGTAATTCAGGCTTTCAAACAGTTAATGAGCTTGAATAATCGTTTGCTAAGTGCCTATTCATTCAAGTTGTTTAATCAACTGAAAATCGCGAAGTACATTTTTATCTTCTATTCATTATTTGAAACTGTTTATCTAGATTGTAGATAATGAATTTGCCCATCTCTGTTGAAAATATGATAGGCACAGCTGTTGAATAGGATTGGACTAATGTGTCTGATCATTATTCGTTGTTTCTTTTTATTGTAAGCACGAATGCATACATATACGTTGAATAAACTTTGATAGGCGATTTACTTGAAAATGGAGACTTGTGTGAAAATAATTGTACTGTGTACTTGAAATTTATTTTTCATATAGGATAACACTTTAAAGAAAAGCAAATAGATATACAGGGTATCGTATAACTGGTGGTATAATCTGGTAGGAAGTAATTCTACATGAAAAAGTAAGTCGTGAATGTAGAGTAAAATGTTTTCATTTGAGACTTCGTTTACGAGAAAACCGTCTTTGAACATCTGCTGGATACGCGTGCAATTTAATAAGACTTGGTTAGCGCATCTGTTCATTGCATTCCGTTTCTACTTTCTACCAAGACGAAAACACGCGTTTCAGATTAATTTTAAAAGCCGATTTTGTCGAAAACGAAGTCTTAAGTGAGAAAACTTTTTTGTATATTTTCGTTTTATTTTTTTATGTAGAATCTCCCAATACCCAGTTGTGGCACCAGTTACATAATACTCTGCGTGTAAATTATTACGCTACCTTATAATTAGGTCTAATATATTCTCAGAGTGTTAACGCAGTACTTTGCATTTTTGTAGAATAGTTTATGAAAATAGAAATTAATTAGAAGTTTATTACCTGAATAAATGGGTTTTCTTGGTACAAGGGGAATGTTTTCTATCTAAAATTTTACTGACATCTATTAATGTACTATCTTCTACTTGAATCATTGTGTGTACTCATAAATTAATAATAATACGATTTACACGGTTATCCTTGTAGTACGTTGCTGCTTTTGCTGTCAGCGCTTTGGCGTCAAATTGGGAGAGACTTGGCAAACCTTTCAATCCTATACTAGGGGAGACCTACGAGCTTCAGCGCGAGGACTTCCGGTAACTATTTGAATATTCAAATTGTTGCTATTAGAATTTATACTGTTAAAAATATGATAGCTTTCAGGTGTATCAATAAGAAATGTCGTATTCCTTTTAATAAAACTGCAGTACAATTCAATTTAAAAATACTTTACCGATCTTTCGTTTACTCAAAATGTCGTAGAATAATGGAGATAAATAACATACAAGTTTTTACAATTTCTTACCAATATTCTTCGAAACTTTCAAAATCTTCATATTTTCTTGTGTATTTGATCAATGTACAATTGAAAGGTCCGTAAAAAAATCTAATGTGTATGAACGTCCACAGTGTACTAATAACTACTGCGGTTTTTATGCATTTATAGCATACAGTGTTCCATTAAATACCATAAAAGAGACAAAACTTTCGTCAGATGCAACAAATTTTCTATTTTATTCTTAACCAAATGAGAGACACTTGAGGAAAAAAGGAAATTCCTATTTTTCCCTTTGGTCTCCATGAATTATTTTATAAAATGTCATTTTGCATAAAAATCATAAATAAGTTTACAGTTGAAACATTTCGAACATATTAATTGCATATTTACAAATTTTAGATTTGTCTAATTTAAAATTTTTCACGTGCAATGTAAAATAAAATTAATCACAATAGGTAGATAATTTCAGTTCATTTCAAACTGTTTCAATTAAACACTTTGCATAAAATCACTGGTTTTTTTTTACTTTTTCATCATTATTCCAAAGAAAACTGGTTCGTCAGTCTAAGAAGTACGTTACATTTTTTCTTTCAATCTTCATGAATCATTTTATAAGATTTCATTTTGCTAAAAAATCTGCAGTTTACTAACGACGTACAACGATGCAATCACTATTTCAGGATAGTCTGCGAGCAAGTGTCGCATCACCCGCCGGTATCTGCTTTCCATGCAGACGGCGAGGAGTTTCTTTTCCACGGGAGTATACACCCGAAATTAAAATTCTGGGGCAAATCGATCGAGATCCATCCAAAAGGCGTTGTCACCGTCGAGCTGCCCAAGTAAGTGCATACTGTATACAGTAGTTCCCGTTTCATTGACGTAGGCTTAGGCTCGCGTTGCGGCAGTTATCAAGAGGGTAGGTGTTTTATGAATTTCCAGCTGTTGTGGGTGAGGATTGAATGGAAACTGAAATACGGAGATGCAATTAAAATAAAAATTTAAAAAACCCCCGACACGAAAGAACGGTTTATTAACTAAAAAAGTAAGTTACGAAAAGTTTAAAAAGTACGAAAGAACTTACTATATCATATTATTTGTTTCTCTGTTATATTCAAGGATGAGTCGGGGACTGCTGTAAAATGTTAATCAAAAAAATTGAAAAGTTACAAGGTCAATTAAGCGGAGATAACTGTATTTATATTTTTATCAGCGTGAGACCTGTCTGTCGCGGTGGGAACTGATCGAATATGATCGAATTAAACGAAAAATCCTAGTTTTTACTTCGTCTAGTCGTTGATGGACGCGACTGACGCTGATAAGACATTTAATCTCACCTTAACCTTCGGGTGGCTGGGTCGATCATGATCTGCTACAAGATCTGATTCGTCTTATAAGACGATTACTTGCTTTATCACTCTATAAAACGTTCCATTCGGTTTGTGCATATCGATGGTTTCATGTGGCGAAGGACACTCGTGTTCTTCTTATAAACGACTTCATTGAATTAATATAGTGTACACTATGAGGATCCGAAGTTGGGATGCAGAAGATGTCGTAATGTTGACGTTTCCTCAGGAACTACTCCTAGGACTCGCTAGGACCTCTATACAGGGTGTCCCAAAATAGTTTCGACTCCCGGAAGTGAGAGGTTCCTGGGATGATTTGAAATAACTTTTTCCTTAGCAAAAATGTTATCCAAGGTTTCGTTAACGAGATATTAACGAAAAACCTCGACCAATCAGAGCGCGAGTCTGCTTTCACGTTGGCTACGCGCTGCGATTGGTAGCCAACGCTACCGCGGAAGCTCGGCCGGCAGACTCATGCTCTGATTGGTCGGGGTTTTTCGTTAATATCTCGTTAACGAAACCTTGGATAACATTTTTGTTAAGGAAAAAGTTATTTCAAATCATCCCAGGAACCCTTCATTTCCGGGAGTTGAAGCTATTTTGGGACACCCTGTATGTACCTCTGAAGTTCTCTAAAAGTTTCATAAAAAGAAAGGCCTCTGACTAATATCTCTGACACACTGTTCTAAACTCGTTCAACGTAAATCGTGCTCATAGATGGAAGGAAGCGTACACCTGGCAGAACATCAACTGTATACTTCACAACGTGCTGGTCGGCCAGCTGTGGATGGAACAACTAGGCTTCCTCGAGATCAAACAGAATGGTGGGGCGAACTTAAAAGCGACGCTGTCCTTCAAAAGCGGTACCTGCAACGGAAAGGACCTTCATCGTGTTGAAGGCTTCATAACGGATCAAGAGTAAGCTGGTAACAGTTTATCGTCACTTGAATCTGCAATGGTAGAAACGATCCGTGTGATCCGCAAAGATCGTGTATCGAAGTGTGAACGTAAAACGTCATGTGTAATTAAAGTCCTGTAACTCTTTTAACCTTTTGGTTCCGGCGAAGTTGGCCGCTAAATGAATATAATTAATTACACTAATTCTAATTGGATTTTTAACTGATACGAAATTTTCACTGGCGAATATAGTCACCTTTAGGATACAGAAAGCGGTCCGCGGGGTGTGATTATAAGTTACCTTTAATCCCTTTAACAGGGGAATTTTGAAAATGTGTATCTGCGTGCGCAATTAAAATGAAACAATGAAGAGTCTACTCGTGAAACGCGGAGTGCCATGCGCAAAATGCAAATGCACCTACTGTAAATTCGAATTAAATTATAACAAAGTGGTAAATACTACGTGTTAGTTAATTTAAAACACCAATAATTTTATTGTTCCTAAACTCATTAATAAAACAAATAATATTAATACAAACTTAACAAATTTGTAATTAAAAAAACTTGGAAACATTTGTATATATGAAAATCTTACATCAGTTGATTCGTTTATTCCAATAAAAGGAATATACTTTTCAATTTTTGCAAAAATTGCAATTTTTGTAACCAAAACTACATACTTTATTTTTTCACATGATGTGTATATTCGTCAAAGATTGTTAAGGGGTTCATACACAACGAGCCCTTGACTTTGGGTGACTAGTTACCCTTTGTAACGAAAGGATTAATCATTTTTAATTTTATCAATTTTGATTCCTCTGTAAGAAGAATCATTTTGTTCTTGTTTAATGGACCAAGCAGCGATATTACGAGTTACGTGAGAAACTGGAAAATCAGGTGCTACCTCGCGTCACGCTTATAAATGATTTCAATGGGATGGTCAAGCGATTTTTACCTTTTTTTTTGTTGTTTAGTAAGAAGAAACTTTTGTACCTTCATGGGAAATGGACGGAGAAGATAAATGTCTGTGAGCCAGTGTCGTACGAGGACGCGCTGGAAAGGGTGAAACGGGAAGCGAAGAGTCCTCAAGGTAGTCCAGGCCACAAGAAAGTATTGGCGAAGTTACACAGTCTCAAGGTTGGAGCTTTCAAGCCTTCTCACCAGGTATTTGAAGTGTTCTATAAAATCATTTTATTCTTCTGAGGGATGTAATACGATTAATACAAAATATTAACAATTTTTTAACTGTTGCACTCACTATTCAAATGGAAATTCGTAATTTTTTTATAAAAAAAAATACTATCACGTTAAGTATGTGATTTCTCAGTACAAATATGTAAACTTTATTTAAATAGAGTTTATTGTAGAAGAAATAATGTATTAATTTAGTGTATTAATTTAGAGTTTAGTAAAAATGTCGTGACATTTAATTAAATTTCGTGGATTGTAGGTAGGTACATACTCTTGAGCTAAGAGTTAATATTTAAATGAATTTTTTTAACCATACCATAGATCATACCATTCATACTCCATATTTTGTCCCAGATTACATAAAACAAAAAGAATTCATAATGGACTCTCACAGTCAGTGGGCGACCGCTAATCACCATAAAGCTGTAGGTAGTCAAGTCACATAATAATGAAATTTTCATGTTAATATTCCCATTGTTCGCGTTCGAATTCTCTGTGCAATATTTCGACTAACAACCAGCTATCTTAATTAATAGTAAAAATCAGACTCTAAGTCACGGATGACAAAGACTTTTCCATTTCAAACTCAAAAGTTACATCTTTAGCTAAAGCACTATATTTATTTAGTAATTAATAATAATATAACTTAATATATTAATAATTATAATACTTAATATATTAATAATAATATAACTTAATTTAAAGATTAATTCTGAAATACGTTCGCAAGAACTTTTATTACTGGCCAGAAACGATCCGGTTAGGTTTGATTTAGGTCTATTTATAGCCCATTATAACACGTCTTTTGAAGCAAACTTTCAATTCAACACTTTGCTACAACTTTTAAAGAGAGCTCGTAGTCTGCGACTTCTCAACCTTTGAAATAAATATAGAAGCTTGTTCAGTTTATATCTGTGGGCTCTTATGCATTCGTTCCTCGGCTCTATTTGCATTCATTAAAATTCCGCATATTGAATAGCTTTCACTCAAGAAGGTGTTCCCTGACTGAAAGAGTTAGTAAATTGAAAATTTTTTTTATGAATCCTATTTCTTTTGAAAAGCGCAGTGAAATTTTAATGCACTTTAATGTCTTATTAGAGCTGTTCTCGATAAAAATCAACGGAAAATATCTGAATAGTCTATGTACATAGGTTTAAATCATATCAGTTGTTATTTAAGGAAATAAATTGCTATCTATTATTGTTTCATTGCGTAATGTTGTTTGTTACATTCAAGGATGCAATTGACGATCCATCGGCGAGCATAGACGGAGAAGACACACCTATGATCGATGATATTCCCGGATCCATCACTCTTTGGGAAGTTGCTTCGAGGCCGCCCAATAGTTCAGAGGTAAATAATCATACACTATTATTTTTATAGACTATTTATAGTTTTTCGCTACAAAATTAAAGAAAATAACCTGTAAGGTGATCACGAAGTGTTAGGTTTGCATACCAAGTATCAATTTTATATTCCTGTCCTTTTTGGTACGGTAATACCAATCGTAGAATATTCAATAATAAATTATTATTTAAAGTCTCAACTCTTGATCATTCAAGAGGTAAAATGTTTGAGAATGTAGAATATGAAAGTTTTAAATATCATAAAATAAAGAAATAAAATTATGAAGTATATATTTCATTATTAGTGATTTTTAGTTCACTTCTTCACCGTTTGATACTAAAATCGAAAGTTATTTTTTTCACAATAAAAGGTTCTAGAAATTATACACTGCCTGCAACATAATTGCATACATATTATACCATAATCTTAACTATGAAACATATTATGCAAATAAACTTTAACAAAATGGAGTTTCATTACTTTCGGAACAACTCGCATACATTTTCATTTTGTAATTGCCAGGAAAAATAAACTACGGAAAATGTATAAATGCTTAATATTAAAAAGTTTCTCAAACACGGAAACATTGTACACATTCATGCAGGGGTTAAAATTAATATGAATACAAATTCTCCATTGTTTCAGAAGTGTACAGAAAAGAAACGATATTTTATTTGCACAACTGAATGAAATATATCTGTACGGGTATCGTAGGATATATTGACTCATACGTTATAATACGATGTTGAAATGGATAAACTGATGAATAGACTTCGGATTTTTATGCAAAATGTCATTTCATGAAGTAATTCATAAAGACAGGAATATAAACAGAAAATCCATTCTTCTCTCAGAGATTTCAATGGGATGGAAATAACATAAAAAATTTATTAAAGTCGATCGAATTTTTGGTCCTTTAGTGTATTTCATATACTTCTTCACGCTATAAATGCTTAAAATCCATAGTCTATTGTTGAATTATTTAACGTTCGCGAATTGATTTTTAGTATTACCAATTCACAACATTCGCGATGTCCCTAAACGAAATGACACCGGAAATGGAAAAGCTGTTGTGTCCGACGGACTCCAGATTGAGGCCGGATATTAGAAAATTGGAGAACGGAGATCAAGACGGAGCTGCGGTGGAAAAAGCCAGGCTCGAAGAGAAGCAACGGGAGACGCGTAAATCACGAAAGCACAAGAAGGGTCGCGAATGGACGCCCAGGTATAGAATTGGTAGACGTAGGCCTGAAAATTTTTAGTTTGAACAACTTTTCTGCGTTGTGAAAAATTTATTAACTGAATTTAAATATACCCTTACAAGATAATATATTATCTTAATTAAATATTAATGTTAACTCAACATGAGTGAAAGAATATCGAGATAATAATTACTTGGACAGTAGATAAGTGTTAATATCTATTTTAGTTTAAATAATAGAAATAATCTTCTACTTTAAATATTTAAGTTATTACATTCAGTATTAAGTATTCTATTAATTATCAAATATATTTCTTAATTATATAAATTACATAATTTATATAATGTGAAAGTAATGTTCCTGTGATTATTCTATCTGGGCGATCATTTTTATTTTCTAACAAAATCTAAATCAGAATTTGAGTTCATTTTTTTTTACATAAAGTATTCAGGAAATACAATAAATTTTTATTGTATTCGTGTTATATTGAATTTATTCAGTTCGTATGTGTACTGGCATAAAAAATGGTTACAAAATTATTGATGGTATTAAACATATATTATCCACAGAATGTCGAAATTAAATAGTTAACATTAAATCCAATATAAAATTACAAAGATAGTGCAGAATAAGTTATTTGTACAAAACAACGTTTTTTTAATTACGTATATGATAAATATTGTAGTTGTTTTATTTAACAATGATTGTACCGGACACTTCACTATTATTTTATTAACGTGTACAGGTCTTATTAAACATACCTTCAAAATTGGAGAAAATATTAATATTCCAACCCAAGTGACAGTATTCTTACTATCAGAAATAATCCAAACGTCGAAGATATTAAAAAATGTTCTAATTATAGATATAAATATTATAGATCTTCAAACATGTTCTAAAATACTGAAAATCGAAGAATAGTAAAACACAGAAGTATAGAAAATTTTTCGTGTTACACAGGTGGTTCCGATTAGAAATCAACCCTTACACTGGTCAAGAGGACTGGATGTACCAAGGTGGCTATTGGGATCGCAACTACGGTAACATGGAAGATCTATTTTAATAGACTAGTCACTTCTCCGATCATGATACATACCATACGTCGAATGAGGTGTATTCCATGTCCTGGCAAGGGATTGTCGATACACAATTATCGGTACGCTGTGTAGAATCTTCATCTGGTTTTCCTTTGATGTGGTATATTATTTAAATTCTTTATCATTTGTCGACATTTTCAAATTGACGATCTGACAGAAACGAATTCTCGTCATTTATTTTACTGTAATTATTATACATATAGCTATACTGAGCGAACTCGAGGTTTATAGTAGGCTCTACGGGAAATTAAAATTGCAAGTCTACGAGTTAACTTTTAAACAATCAATTGTATTATAACGATAATCAATCAGCTGCAGTGACCAATTCTACACAATTTTTCGAAAAACTTTCCCCTAATGCAAAATTATTAATTTTAGTTGTAGCAGGTATTCAAAATGTGTTTTTTCCAAAATAATAAGACAATCAGCTGTTTCTCCTCTTTCTATTCATGCATATGTACATATACGCGTCGAAGACCTCGAGCCTGCTCGGTGGAGCTACATCTCACGATTACAATTTAATACCCATGCAAGATGTACATTCCCAAAAGAAAAGAATATTTCTTTTTTATCAAATATACATACCATTGTGTTCCACAGAATCGATACCAGCGGTACACGATCGATTATCCAGACAGGAATCACGTGAGACTCCAGAGGAAGTGTAGGTGCTTCCTTCGCGAGAAACGTAACTTTCGTATTTATATACGCAATGCTTCACGTGACGGATTCTTCCTAGCATCGTTCATATTGCATTCGACAAAAAAAAAAACAACTCGATGGAAGGAATATGTTATGAATCTCGAACCGTTTAAGGTTCCGTTTAAATGGCCCGAGAAAAGCATCCCCAAGGATATAAATATCCTTTAATGTGTCTTTTGTCATTTATGATAAAATTATATACTACGTGTACCTAGACTCGAAATAGTATATTAAACGTGAAGTCAATTGTCCATTCGAGGCTAACGCAATATTATCTCCGCCGTGGCAAACTGTTCTTCACACAATGATGGGAGCACGTGCACGCTATTTGCAAGAGTGGTTGTTTGCTTGGTAGGCGACAAAAATGTCCCTCGGCGGTGAATCGAGTGTGATCGAATTTAAGAAGGCTGGTGGAGGCAGGGTCTGTCGAACCTACTGTGAAAATCATGTTGTTTATGTCTTTAACATTTATGTTAAAAATAGTTTCAGGTCAACAAGAATAATACCACACAAGCAGGATTAAGAATCTGTAATATATAAATTATGTATTGGGTCGTTTTAAAAATTCGTTGCGTTTCGGGCATAGTTTCTCCGTTACATTTTTACTGGACGAAGGAAAAATCATTTGATCTGGTGAAGGATCACGACTTATAGTGAATAAAGAAAGTGTAAAAATATCTGACAGAAAAGTTAGGGTATTCTTTCTTGTTCGTATTTCTCTACTGACATGTCAGAGTGTCGGTACTATTACGGTATTAACTCTTTAGGGTTAGGTAGGTTAAAAACTGTCTCACCTTTTGCTTAGCTTTTTATGCATGGTAGGATATATTTTATCCCACCTCGAAAAGTTGAAGTTACTCATAGTCATACAGTTTAATATTTTATTTTTATATAATTTCTTTTTATATTAAAAAAAATTCTGTGCAACTAGGGTTCTTATTTTCTTTAAAATCATGTGCCTCAAAGAGTTAAACAAAAATGTGAGAAAAAATACAGGTAGGTTCTGCGACCCATTCACCCTGGCCTTCGATCTAAGCTTTTATTGACAGTGACAACTCAAGGAATCCATTGCATTTAGTAATGCAACATTTTCTCATGCCCTCTGTATTTCTTCCACCGAGTGCCATCATATTTTTCTTACGTCAGCGTGAAATCAAAGATACTGCAGAATTATTCACGATACAATTGTAAACCATTAAATCTGTGCTAGAGATAAACACCAAACGCTCCCATCAGCCAATCGAGCCGAATAAGCTTATGCCTCATAGGTAATTCCGTATGCAGGTCGTACGTGCGTAGTCCTTTCTAGATAATTAACAATACTCGCGGGCTCGTTCGTCGAGCACAGCCGAGTCTCTTAGGAAAAAATTAAGCGAAACAGAATACGAGGACATGTGGACGTAACCATACAGAAATTTCTGTAGGTACGTACGACACTGGAAAACTTTCGAGAAACACAAGATGAACCTAACTGGAAAAAGTACTGCATGACGCGACAGAAACACTCTCCCACTTGGTTTTTTGTAAAGCTCGTGGGGGAGTACTCTGAGAAAATGTACTAAGATTAATGATCTTGCGACCAATACCTCGATTGTTTCTTGAAACTACACTAGTGATCCTCATATGTAGCAAGGAGCTGAAGTGATGGGCGTTTGAGAGAATTGCTATAATCTAATTCACAGCTCCAGAAATATGAATTTTCTTCTTTTTTCATCGTAACACGGGTTGCATTTTATGTGTAAAAATTACGATCGAAAAATATCGAATCGGAACTTAGTTCAACCGTGCGTTAATTACAGTGAAATAAATTTTATATTGATCATATCCGCTGATGTGTGAGGCATCAAAAAGTCTTTCTATGAATAACGTTTGTAGACATGTGGCAATAATGACTACATTCTCGCAGAGTTTTACCAAACATTCGGAGAATTAATGACGTAAAAGTGGATTAAAGTATACAGGTTAAAAGAATTGGGGGATCGCTAATGTGGGCTTGTCCTGTTGCATCCACCAAGCAAAAGAAATGAAACATGTGTTCTAGGTATGCTAAATTAGTATCTCTTCTGTATAATACTAACACTATTAACACTTAGTTATATTTGTACGAAAAACTTTTCAAGAATTATACGTCGTATTGACGAGCAGAGAGACTCCAATACACGATCCTCTAATTGTTTCAAACCGTGTAATTGGATTTCAAGCTGTGAAATATTCATCTAAGTATCCACTTGATATTTTGAGTCAGGATTTTTCACACCTCTATGTTCATTAAAATGACGATGATCGATGACAAGACGTGATATTGAGTTTACTGACGGCCACCACTGACTGTCACGCGGGTAATTATATTAAACGCTGATTGTCTCTTCAGCTCCCAAAATTACCAGCTTCAACCGGCGAAACAAAGCCTAGACATGGCTAAACAAAACCATAGTAGATGAAATTAAAAAGAAGAAAATACAACTGAAGCCTAGAGATCGATGTCTATGTGTAAGAACCCGCGCAAAAGCGCGCGGCAGCGAATCGAACCGCGTGATTTTCAAAGCGAAAGCGGATCGAGTTCGCAAAAATGCACAAAGTCCATCCGTTAGCCGACATTCGCTGTACATAGCGTAGAACAAACGAACACGATCGCCGTAAATTTTTTATAACAGTGACAGACAGACAGAAAGAGAGAAAGAGGGCCCGAAATGGCGGGATGACGCGCAAATTCTGTTCGATTCATACCGTTACAGGTGTCACAAACACACACACACACATACACACACTTACAAACAGCGAAAGGAAAAAAAGAATGCAGCGATTGTATCTTTTTCACATGTTCGTTTTTACGAGACGCGTAGCCCACGAGATCACTTCTGATACTATTTTTATAAGAGATGAAAAGAAAGAGGAAGGGAAACTTAGTCCAGAGAGGTCGAAGCGCCTCCTTTTTCTTGGGATACTGAATTAGCTTGATTGTAGGTTTCTGTACATAAAAAAAAACGGTGACTGTATTATACACTTGTATCTATGTATTTAGGGAAATTTTACGCACGCGGTTATACGTTAGCGGCCCGTGATCCCGGTCCGACTAGCTCGAATAAACTCCAAGGAAGATTTATCCAATACCACGCATTGAACGAGCAATAATAGCTACCGTTGCTGTTTTTGTATTCTACGCGAGAATTCTTTTGTTACGCTGGAAAGTATCTGTAAAGTTATATTTACCACAATTTCCTTTTTTTTTTACTTATAGGGAGTTATTCTTTACGATCCGGTTGTTTAATACGGTATTTTGTTTTTTGATTTTCGAAGTTCCCGCTTCTGAAATCCGATGGATCGGTAACTTCGAGCCGCCATTTTGGAAATCGTGCGCGTCGCTATACATACTTAATGGTACATCGACGTAAACGTTTCTCTCACTTTATCACGTTTGAAATGCGTTTCCTTATTATTCATAACGATCATTCTAGTTTAATGTTAATTATTTACTGTTACTGTATGCATATACACACGAATTTCGTTTAACTGTAAGCGTGGTGATCGATAAAATTCGTTTCGTTCTCGACTAGCGCAATAGTTCGCTTGATTGAAGCGAAGACAATATGAATCAGGATATTTGATACTCAACGGTGCCAATGCGAAACAATAACGCGCTAACTGCTCCTTCGGTAACGTAATAGTCGTACGTATTGACGAAATCTCTGCCAGCTTAATCCGTGACACCGTGCAGTACAATATAGTTCTGCTGATCATTTGCGTGTAAATGTCGTTCGGCTGTGTTAGTAGTCACGATTTATAAACGATTCGTCTATGCGAAGATATGTGGACATTTAGGCCAGTACCAGTTATGAAGCACACATCGGTCACTTCGAAAAGTGTGCCGATTTCCACGAGACATCACAATTACATAGTATCACAAACGATCATTCGAGTGTGTTTGCTTCGTAGAGAATCGCGTATCACGAGAGACTCGATGATACGGTGATCATAAGCGACACCAATTGATAGTTGTACAAGTATATTCCAAGTATTCAGCATATACATATATTCAGCAGAGTATTAGGCTAACCACCATGTTGGTTTCTCGGTTTCGTTTTTGCGATACCCGATCATTCTTATTTATAGACGACTTTAATATCCAGAAAATTGCACCAGGACAATTTATCGCAAATACAAGGTATCGTCTTTGTTCTGCTTCACTTTAATTGTACATCCGAGATATTGTACAGCATTTCTCTTCTTTGACGCCGTTAGTTTGAATAGTTGCACGTAGCGACACGAAATGAAAATATATTATTGATAAACATCACGGTTAATGTCTATGTATCGAATCACATCATGCGAACGTGCGTTAGCATTCATCAGTATTATCACGAAACGTACAATACGTATAAATATTGTACCTATGAGTATAGGAATTGACCCATACGCAATAAAAAGGCAACATCTTTAAGCTTTCATGGGACGATCCATCGACGATCGTCCTTCATCTACCGTTAACATAAGTGGCCATCTTAAAATCAAGAGTGATAGGTATATACACTTGAAGATCGCCAACAATGTTTACAAAAGCTGAATCATCGAGCTACCCACGCTATAGAATATTATTGTATTTTCGTTGCCTAGACGAATGTATGTAACTGTACATAGATATATAGATATTAGCAATAAATGTTGTAAAGAAAATCTTATTTGTTCTTCTTACGTTATTATGATATTCGGAAAAGGTACAGTGTTCCCTCTTTATAAACACGCCATACGGAACTTAGACCTAGTTTCAAAGAGTAATGTACACGATTCTGCGGTCCTTTCAATAATTGGTGATGCGTTCCTGCGTTGTTGTCTTTTACCTTTTACCAGCTATCTCTGTGGTATGAGGATGAACATGCAACCAAGAGCAATTATAGGAAAGGAATACTATCGGGCTATCCCCTGAATAATGCTGGTTTTCAGGTAAGTACGTTAGGCGAGAATTTTTATAATAATTGAAGAAAAAATCTTCTATCGACAATTAATGGACAATGACAATCAATTCTGATACTTCTGAAGAAACTTCGCAATAGTCACTGTTGGATTGTGATCTATAATAGCCTGTAGAATGTCTTCACTTAGCCCCACAGGATAATTGTGATAGGATGGAAAATTTATTAAAATGTCTTGAACATTAATTCACTCTACTAATTTTTCCATACAACTACTATGTGTTGTTCACTACTGCAACTTATGGAACAAAATATATGTTCTTTGGTCATATTCATTTTAGTCCGCTGTAATAACTAAAATATTTAATCTATATTCCTCAATTCTTTATGTAACATTCCTTGAAAGTCACTACTTAGAATGGTACATACACCAAGTAGATTTATAACGGCTGCGTTAATTAGTAATTGAAATTATAGACTTTTAAGTAGCTTTATTGAATAAAACTATAGTGTCTGAAAAACTAGTGTCTCGTAAAAGGTATAGACTAGGCTCAGTGACTACAGATATAATAGGACTACGGATGCCATTGTGTCGAGGGGTCATGACTCTGTGCCCCGAGACGAGTGCCTTTTGCTTTATCTTACCATACGAGTATGAAACATATTCGTACTGCAGCGTACATGTGGTATACATATGGATGTGTGTGATTGCACAGACGAGAATCTCGTCTGTGGTGATAGAGACCTGGTTTTACTCTAGGGTCCTCAGGCACTCAAAATCCATGACCCCTCGACAACAATGGCATCTGTAGTCTTATTATATCTATAGTCAGTGCTAAACTTAACCTATAGACGGTGACCACTGTTAATAATTTTCATTCCTACAAGTATAACCAAATATACCAATGAATTGAAGCGAAGTTTAATAGGCAATAACTTAATATTTCTGGAAAATCTAATATACATTCATAAACATTCACAGTCTAATAATAACGAAAATTGAGTTGAGTCAAAAACAACTGACGTATTCCCTATCAAACGCAGATACTTTACAGTTAACATTAATTTAATACATAGTCTCTAGCATTAATTAAACCTGGTAATTCTTATATATTTCGGTACTTGTATTATGATTCCCCTTTAATTATTAGTAGTAATTTTTCTATGTTTATGGCGGAAGTGACTTACGACTCAGCCCAATAACATCGAGGTTAGTTTTTCACTGCCGCCACGAATTCAAACGCAGTTTCGCGCGCGCCCGTTAATTCTCTACTGGCCACCAGATGGCGCCGCGCGCTGACTGTTTCCAATATGGCCGCCGTGCCATTCCTCAGAAGCGGTTCGGAAGGAATCGATCTCGGTTCGGTAGTGGTGAACACGTCACGGGATACGTTACGGACGTTCTTGTGGAAAAACGTGCGCGTATTATTGTTTCGTTGATTAATCGCAAAGTGGTGGACAGTGGTGTGAACGAAAGGTAATATCTCACCTGCCGCACCGATACGGACGAAATGAGTACCGTACCAACAGGTGAGAGATCATTGACGCTACTATTACATTTTTCCCTTCTGTCTCTGACAACGCATTTCATATTTTTCTACGTGATATTTCGCCCACGCAAAACGAACTCCTCGACTTGTAGATCATCGCGTAATAAAACTAATTTCAACGAACAGCTTCGATGACACCTTGACCGAATGTGTTCTAACCTATGTTTTTTTTTACGATCACTCGGGATTTTAAACAGTCCCCTCCCAACCGTTCCTCTCGTAACTGCTTATCATTTAGACGCCATCGGCACTCTACGTGATCATCGTAATTGCATTTTATCACGAATTTCGTTCGATGATACTGCGTGCGACAGTGACCTTTGCGATCAGTGGGGTCGTGTTTCGGTTAACGGACGCATGTGAAAACGCGTCCAACGTACACTGTCGCTCATAAGTTCAATCGCATCCATTGAGATGTAGTAGAGCTGAAAGTAACTATAGGAGAAAAATGAATTCTGTTGTATATCATAATATTACTTGAAATTGGGGGTAACGTGATAATTATCGATACACACATTATTCTAAAATACCTTCAACAATAAAGATATTAGAATCTGCTAATAAATGTTATGATTAGACTGCGGATTTTTATGCAAAATGACATTTTCTAAAGTCATTTGTAAAAACAAGGGCAAATGTAGAAATTTATTTTTTCTCTTAAGTATTTTATCGAATTCGGGATCAAATAGAAAAGTCGTTGGATCCGATGAAAGTTTTTTTTTTTTTTATTGCATTTCAAAGAGCCCTATAGGCTATAAATGCATAAAATCCGCAGTCTAGTTATGATCGTAACGAACACTAATAAAGGGAAGGTATGGTGCAACTCTGTTCGTGTTTCCCTTCTAACTTACATAGTACATTCCAACGTGGTGTGATACATACTAACTTGCATGGGAAACAATTAAGGAGACTTTAACTATATTTTAAACTGGGTATGGAAATAATAATAGAGTTGGTTACAATATTATTGCTTGCGTATGGAGTTCGGTTTCAAATTTGTTTTACTACTGAGAACTATGGCCAAAAGACAGTCAGATTTGGAAACTATAGATGGAATATTTGTATTACATGATACGAAGATATCAAATCGGGCAATAGTACAACCTCAAATATCCGAATATTGTATGCGTGACTAAACCTTTGCGTTGTGCGATTCAACTTATGAGCGGTAGTGTATGTATTGGTATTGACAGTTCGAGTGACGCGGTTGTTCGCGACGTATAGTGTCTACTGGTTGAATTATTGTCACCTTCAACTCTTCAATCGCGAGGAAAAGTATCGCGTAGCGTAGTATATTATTCTTGTACCACGGCGACGTTAATTGCATTAAATCGGGAATAGCAGGAAGTTACCGGATGCTACAGGTTGACTTCCGAAGGATGAATCACTTTGATAAACCGACGGTGCTTGGGTCTATTTGGACCCCCTGCATTGTTTATTATCATGTCTGTAGTCGGCGGATAAGATACAGCGAAATTGTATAATTAGCACCCCTATTCGTGGGCCAAGGACCTAACCAGGCTTCATGCTGGGTCCGAATATTACTTAGAACGCTAAACGGCATTCTAGTTTAAGGTTCAGCACAGTAACCAAAGAAAAATTGCATATGCCAGATTTGTTGGAAAGTTCTGTTGTTTTTTCGAGCCATGTTTATATTAAAAGATTCTCACCTAAAAGAAACTGATGAATTACCACAAAAATAGTCATGCGAAATAGGGATTATTATATCACAAATTAGAGAAGGAAGTGAATATATTATAACGTAAGAAAAAAAGGGACAGAACATTCTGGCAGACCTATTTCTCAATGAGAATAATCGGAACCGTATGGAGTGGTGACGTCTCCTGTGGCTAGGAACGAATTTTGAGGCTTGTTCGTCTAAAATAGGGTCGGCCGAGTTGTGAAAATGGTTCTTATGATCACCGACAAAAGTTTACAGGTTCGCTATATCGTGTTCATCGACTGTAATATAAAGGACTTCGAAATTAAGTAAATCATCACGAGTTGAAAAACAAGCTCAAGCTCTTGAAAGCTCGGGTCAAAGTCGACCCATGCATCGACGTCCGAGGGTCAACCACCTTTGATGAGAATACTTAACAGAATGATGTACTCATACCTATAACTAAATGCAGTGCATTCCCTTGCCATAAACAATCAGGCACTTATGCTAAGAGGTCCAAAATAAAAACGAATTAATTTTATGAGATTACATGCTGTATGAAATAACTCAATTTTCATTACATTGTGAAGAAAATATTAATAATATTGAACATCATGAATAAACTACCGTAAACTAGAAAAAAATTAATGATTGCAAATTAGTATCTACTCCGAGAATAAATTTCTACTCGATTTCATTTTTTTGTGAATTGATCTATGAAAACATGAATTTGCATAAACAATCATAGTATAATTATGAACAATCTTGCAATTTATTCTCATCAGTGTGTTTTTGCTTCGTTTAAGAATCGAATTACAGAGTCCGATGGTAATTTTTTCATAACCTAACAGGTTATTTAAAATATTATTAAGTAAATGTAATCTCATTTCAATCGTCTCGCAATCAACACCTTTACTGCTTACATTGTCCAGTTTACATTACTGTTACAGTTTCACTTGGATCACAAAATAGAACTCTTCAGAGGAAAATTATAAAACAAATCAGTACGTTATACGAAGCGACAAAACACTTCCGATGTGATAAAATCACTATACATAGGTAGTGAAAACATTAATAGCCTGAACGGAAAGTCTAAGCGTAGGGCGTACACGTCCAACGCAGCAGGGAACGTGTTAAACATAATTTGCCTTGCGTTCTAATTTCACAACTTTTCGATCATGTTGTGGGAGAACCATAACATACATATATACCATCGTTGCAGTTAATTTCTTTTTGTAATTTCTTGAAGTAATCTTGAAATATTTTTGTCGAGTGTTTAACCCACAAATTGCATTTGTTCACTACAGTGTGCACCTAGTTTATCACTTTACGCGACAATATTTGGAACATTTCTTGACGATCGGCAGTATGAAATTGCTTTAAATGACATCCAAACATTAGGAGAACGTTGTAATGTGACTACTAGTGCCGTTATTTATCGTAGGCGAACACATTATATATAACAAAATTTATTTAATTGTTTTAAATTTTTCTACAAAATACAACCAAGAAGATGCAGTGAGCGGGTTAAAGTCGATGACTTGCATGGAAACAAGTTAACATACGAAAATTGTGACTTTGTTACATATTTTTTATTTTCCTGAAGACTACCGAGTATTCAACGATTTATGGACGATCTGCAGATGCATGCGTAGCAATTTTTCAGAGCAACAATTTCAGTTTATATCTGGTAACCGTGTGTTAACAAGTGGCTTGGAAGATAATGATTTGTAAGTGGTTGTAGGTAAAGGTCGACTCAGATATCGATTTGTGTGGATACGATATACGCGTGCAATTATCAATGTCATCATGGTGTTGGTATCATTTTATCATGAACGGAATTATCCAAGTGTTTCTCGGAACTTGTACCTTGAAACGAATCGAGATCATTTTGCACGCATCTTTATCAATATAATTGATGACTGAACATAAGAAAAGGTACTTTTAAAAGGTTAAGGTACTTTTAGTAACCTATTAAATAAACTACAAATAAATTTTGCTTCATTTTGGATAGTAATTTGCTACTGTAAATATTTTGGTAGCAGCTTTAGACAGAATTTGAATTAGTTTTTACATTTTTCAACGGCCGTTTAGGGTATCAGAATTAAGTAATAGAAGTCGGTTGAGTCCTGAGAGTATGTACTCAAGCTATTAGATGGTACAGAGAGTGTTACAGTGTTACAGAGAGAGTACTTGGATTATTGTGAGAATCGAAGTATTAGTGATTTTATTAATTACATTAGGTATTAATGTGATTATTAATTATTGAAATATTAGTGTGTACTACGATTATTAGAACTATTAAAGTAATCAATATCCGAAGTAACATATTTAATTTACATTGATTTGTTGCGATTTTACAAAAGCTATGAATACTTCAGTACTCTCCATTTTATACATTATGTACATTCTATACAATTAGGAGTGCAAGATTTACTTAGAACATCAAGTGCCCTAAAATTATTCAAACTGAGCCCCTTAGATATTCAAATTTAACTTGCAATGTACGAAGATATAAATGTTACATGGTGCATAAATTATTTAACTTGTGTATAAGTACAACACTGAAATACATAAAAATAAACAAATGAAAAAACTTTTAGAAAATGGAGTTGATCAATTAGGCTTGTTAGAGATTCAATTGAATAAGTTAAAGCTGAAAAGGAGTAAGAATTCAGCGTTCCTCGAGCACAGTAGTAAGAATATAATCGGTCCTTCAGAAGTTATTAGGTGTACCAATAAGTATTCCACTATATTTCGTCAAATTCAATACTTATTCTCGATAAAATCAAAAACCCATTCTGTTTCGGTGATATTTATCCTTATTCTTTAATGTTCGCCGTTATTCTGAAATAAGAAAAGAGTAGAAAGATATTTTAAATTTAAACTATGTTGCCAGTTTAAAAAAAAAAAGAAATAGGTAGTATATTACTTGATTCTTCATTTCCCAAAGTAATCAACTCCACAAAAATTATCAAGGAAATTAATTTCAAATATAAAAAGCTAAGCACCAATCAAGTGCTTTGGTATTCCAATTTGACAAAAAAATCTCCGAAAGTGTGGAGGTAGTCGTTCCACGCGAAATCGGACACTTTTTGGAGCACCGTTTCAGATTTTGTTCAAACTTGAATATTTTATAGTCTTTAGCGATATATAAATGTACTTAGAAGGATTTTTGAAAATTTTTTATCAACAAGTTTTCACCCTAATTTCATTTTGATAAGTTTATTAGTTCAACAGATAATTCATTATTCGACCGGTCGAGGCAGTGTGAAACGACGCAGCGTTAACTTCAATTAATTTTCATACGGCCAATTTTAAAGTGTTCATATTTTTGAAGACGTGTCCATGAAGAGGATAAATAGGACTATATCCTCATTTTTTTCAAAAGTTAAAATAGTTCTCCGATATAAAAACAGGGCATTTATTTAAAACAATTGCAAAATAAATGGTTAAAAAATATTTGTTTTTAACTGACATAATTCTTATTTGGTATTCTTATGCCTGCACTGTAAGTACCCATAACGCTCATTTTGAACAGTTTGTTAGTTGAATAGTTATGATTTATGAAAAAAAGGTTGACCCTAAATTTCAAACAATCAACAGTTTAAAAAATTTTCAAGAATCCTTCGAGATACATTTATATATCGTTAAAGACTACAGCATATCCAAATTCGAGCACAATCCGAAATGGCGTTCCAAAAAGTGTCCGATTTCGCGTGGAATGACCCGTTAGTCACTTTGCCCTGCGAATGGTTGGTTTTTTTGGTACACCTAATACAGTACAAGATCCGCGGCCCCGAATGATTAATAGATCAGTAACGGAAGCCATTCACCGGGCCAAAATTCATGAATCTCACCGAGCCCATTTTTGCGATCCACGTGAAACAACCTCCGGTTTCGTTTTCTGCGTTTTATCTTTAATACGTTTTGCATCCTCGTTTATGCATATATGCGCTTCCCTATCCCGTCGTACGGAAATGGTCCCCGTATTTTCAATGGAAATATTTTCTGTCGTGGGCACGACTGACTCGTGACGCACGTTTAATGAAAAGTGGAAGTGTCGTCGACGGATTTATTGAAAGACCAAGATCGTCTGTGAGCGAACCCCGAAACCGTATCTGATTCTTCGTATTAGGTCGTAACTTATGAAATGTCCGTTTGAATGCTTTACACTCTTCACCTAGATTGTACAAAGAAATGTGTACAGTTCCGGCTAAAAGTAGCTCACATTCAAGTTTTTTGAGCCTAACTTCGTTCAGAATGCGCGAATCCTTATGAAATCATCATATATTTTGATAGTGGGTATAACTACTTAAATAAATGACTTTTTATCGAATTGTGAAGTCGGGAATTTATAAAAAATTAATTTTATTCGGAATCTACAAAATAAGTTGAACTGACTTATCAACTTTGAGTCATCATAACAAGTTTAAGCGCTAACAAAATGAAAACCGAATCTATATTTTAGATTTAACAGGTTCAGTATTTTATAGCAAAACCTAACCTGGCATCGATCCCAGACTTGGTTATACTATTACTGTAACAGCGACAGAATGCATGAAATACAAACAGTTACAAGGTACCTGCCATAAAAAAAGAAGAAAGTACAAAGGTTACCAACATGTGATTTTGTGAAAACCAATACACACCATGTATGTAACGCACATACTACTAGGTGTTTGTTGTAAAACTTTTCCGCTTTCAATCAATCTTGACAACAGTTGCACTCAAAAAACATAAAGGTGATATAATTCTGGCCTGTACAGTAAATCTTGGATAAGTATTTGAAGGCTCCTCGCCACTGAATATTAAATATTTCATAAACTAATGGCCATATTCGACTGAAACAAATATCATTGGCTTCAGAATTCCAAGCTCTATCACTGTGCTAAATCTCATTAAAAAATCAGCGTTACACCTGGCGACCTCTCCTTGTCAATGACGAGAAGCCCTCGAACACTCATCGAGTATTTACCGTATAGCGTTTGCCTACGGTATAATTCATATGAAATTGACTGTCGATTTATGTTCTTTTGTTTCCTTGTATCTGTTGTTTGAAATAAATTGTGGAAGTTCTTCGGTATGTTCTTTGCAACCGTACAATGAGATACGCACGAAATTCGTGTGATCTTTCGTTTATGATTATAAACTCTCTTATTTTCCGGTCGAAGTTGCACGTAATATTGATGTAACTTTAGGAAGAATGCCAATGAACGTATTATCGTTCGGTTTCAAAATTTTTTCTGACGGATATATCAGCCTTAAAAATGAACAGAACCAGGTAGACCAGCGAAAAAAGATGAGAAATGAAGATTCGAAGGTCTTAGTTTTGAACAAATTGACACAAGCGTTAATGACAGTATCGAACAGTTTGAAACAAATCGATAAAGTGAAAAAACTTCAAAAGTGGGTTTCTTATGAACAGAGAAAAAGAATGGACAGTTTCATATGTTACGTCTTAACAGTTCTAGCTCACGAACTCGATTCCACAGTATTAGCAAATGACTCATCGGTTATCGCGGTTCGAACCAGTTAGCATAATTTCTGTGTAACAGACAATCCCAGGGTGAAAGTCTCAAAAGCTGACCACGCTGGTATCGTGTTCGCGGAAATTGCAACGGGCGGTCGTGTTCTGGTTGCAACAATCGTCTGTGCAAGGCGTTTGTGTGTGATTTCGAGGCAAAGGTAAGACGATGATTGGTCGTGAATATGTTCAAGTGGAAAGTTGAAAGGAGGATCGACACTTTACTTTTAAGTTTCTATTACTGACACTTGATATTATATTGAACATTTTACGAATTTTATTAGACAAAGTAAGATTAAGTGGACTCTACACACGTTTTTCATTGAAATACAAATTATATTCATATTATATTCATTACATAATTCATAACGTCGAAAAGTTCGTAGCATTTTTAAGGGTAGAATTACAATCCATGTTGTTCAATTCATATCATATTCTTATTTTCTATTTTTTTTTACAATTTCTTTCAATTTTTCGATTAATTTCACTGTACCAGTTATATACAACTTCGATTGCTTTGATTAAGAAAAATTTTTCTATATGTTTATATTTATGTGGATGGATTTCGATTTCGAAGTATTTTCTTGATGCAGAATATTCTAGCGGTCAAAAGGAATAATTATTATCTGATGAGGTAAAGTGTAATTAATTGAGTAGATGCTATAAAATTTTCCAGTTGAAATATTGTAATTCTTTTACAAGTTTAATTGAATCTAACGAAAATGGACTTACTAGAGACTACAGGCATAGAAAAGAAAAAGAAACGACGAGTAATTTGTACAACAAGTGCATTTAATCCACACCTGGAAAACAGTACTTGTTTACTGGATCAAATGATTTTTCCTTCATTTATTAGTAAAAAGTACGAAGACACTGCTCGAAACGTTACGAACTTTCTGAACAACCAAATATTATACTGAATTTAAAGATTACGCTTCGAAGACACTTTTAGTTGCCATCTTTCCACCGAATCTTGTCATCGCTAAATAATATTTTTTTGAGAAGACTTATATGCATCGCTGTAAAGCTTATTTATGAATTTGGCTTGATTTCCATCATTTAATTAACGTGGTGTTTAACATAACTGAGTTTATATTATGATAGATAGTACCTTGAAACGGATGATACTTTGGAGTAGATACAATGTGTGATTTTACAATAACGAAAGGAGCTATGTTAATAATTTTCATTTATTAAAGTAACGTCAAATATACCTGTCAGTAAAATTGCTCAGTTTCATGTGCAACGACCTAATATAAGCTCTTTCTATAAGTTTATGCCTTATTTTACGTAGGGTTAATAACTTTAAATTGCGACAAAGATAAATTGGATAGGAATTCGATTCTGTGAACAGCATTTGTAAATCAGTAGAACAAATAGATGTTCATGCACATTCACATTTTCGTGGAGCAATTTTTGAAAACGGGAATGAAACAGAAATATCTCTTTTATCAGTTGCTGGATGTATATTGGAAATCGATTAGTTCAATAGTAATTTCATTATCAGTGCATCTGTGTGAATGAATGATGGAATGAAACGTTGAATTGAATATTCAAAATATTACTTGTAAACCCACTATCTTGAATGTGTTAAGGAATGGTAATCACCTTGAAAGCAGAATAACATATTTTGAGTGTGAAACTTTGCTAGAAAGTGAGATCTTTTGATACGTGATAGCTTCCTTATTATTATCAGTAAAAAATTGTTTCGAATGAGTCAGAACTGAATACAAAAAAAATTCGAGAAAAATGTATATCTTGATGTATGCCGTTCAAATTCATGACATGTTTGTATGAAATTTTCTTCCAAATGATATTTATAAGCAGGAAACATTTCTTTTTTTTCCTGTACAGTTGTGTAAAAGAAGGAAGTGAAAGTCTGCAATCACAAGTTCATTATCTACATTCCGTAGTAATCATCTGAGTCATAATGTTTGTGAATACCATTGTCAAGTATAATTGTTAACTTGCATTCAAACAGTGTGTTGTTAGAAAACAATATTTCAACGATCGTTCGAATGAAACAAGCATATTAAATAAATTTATGCGTACTGCTTAATCTGTGGTAATACTAAAAGTATTACATATAGAAAGTCTGCAATAAAATTAACAGATTTTTGGGAAAATATAGATTAACAAAATAATCCATTCATTTACAGTTTTACTAAATCTCAGACAATACACCCTTATAAATTATAATCGTTTGAATTATTTTTGGTAATTTTATTGTTTAATAATTTTGAGCGATTCTGTCTATAATTTGATAGATGAAGATAGAATATTCGATATTGATTTCGCTTGAATAATCGAATTAATCTTCAGTCAATTAAGTTTGCGTAGTTCTACACCGAGTTTCGAAGTTAAAGGCAGTAGATTTCGAAGTCAGTCTCGCCTGGATGCGCAAATATGTCTGCTATCGTTATACCGTGAAAGACTAATTCCATAGTAACGGTGCAATTTTTACACGCACGTATAACTATCAATTGAGTCAACATGTGGGTTAAGTCCCTTTCCATAATTTTACGAAAAATAATCTTTAGTCTGGACATTTTTCATAGTGAACCCGTTGAAGATAGTGTTACGTTCCGAAGAAAAATTTTCTTTTTTTTTACATCGGCTGGAATGCGTTACGATAATGCTGTAGCATTGTGGGAGCTTCCTAATCGAACGCAGTACGGTCTTTGATGGTTATAAGATAGTTTTTTTCATTAGCGACGTAGATAAGCTTGTTAATATAACGCATTATTTTCCTTAGAGTCAACATGCTCCCACCTTCACACCACCTGATTGTAATACGAGATAGATGTTGAGATAGATTTTTTCTTCGTCGAACTGGCGCAGTTAAACCGAATCTCCGGCGTTCGGCCCGATAAAATATCGAGCAAAATTATAATCCAAATTGCTATAGAACTCGTACTTTTTGATTTTAAATTCTAAGTCGTATATTGAACTCCGTTGCTACACATTGTAGTTATACATACAGGGTGTAACAAAAATGTTAGTGGACCCGGAAATGGGAGACTCGTGAGGTGATTTGAAACAAGTTTTTCCTTAGCAAAAATGTTATCCGAGGCTTTGTTAATGAGATATTAACGAAAAACCCCGACCAATCAGAACGCGAGTCTGCCAGCCGAATTCCTGCGGTAACGTTGGCTACCAATCGCAGCGCGTAGCCTCGGATAACATTTTTGCTAAGGAAAAACTTGTTTCAAATCATCTCACGAGTCTCCCATTCTCGGGTCCTCCAACATTTTTGTTACACCTTGTATATTTCATACGTAATAGAGAAGCATATCTGATTTTAACATTTACTATCTGTTTCTTCAAGTAATAGTCGCGTTATATACTGTCAATTAATTACAGTATGTGTGTTCTTTCTCACCAGGTTTACCTACAATAATACACAATATAAAATAGAGAATTAGAGGAATAAAGAGCGTGAAATATTTACCACAAAGAAATTTTATTGAATAATAATCAGACACTGTTAAAATTTAGGTGAGTCATTTCCTTTACTCTTTCAGTACAAAATATCGCAAATTATTAGACAAGTAGTCTTCAGTAGTCGAATTACAACTGTGGGATTTCCCTTATTGGAATTTATTTACGGATTTAAATACCTACATTTGTTTGTTTTTAATTTTAAAACTCAAAACCGTTCCGTATACCGAGCAACTGTGCGTTATTATATTCTTGTAACGATATTCCTTGTTAAATTTCTTTCTTTCCCTTATACATATTCATATTTTTATGTTCATTTAACCGCGTTATATCCTGAGTTATCAAATTGTACACATTTTCACAATTTTATTCAAGTTTCTATTGTACGCAAATTACTACTATCTTTTTGATATAATATACTCTATTTTTGCATTTAAATCATTTACTTTCTGTTGCATTATTTTGTATTTAGCCTCCCTAATTTCCCCACATAGCGATCTGGTGAAAGGGTCCGTATGAGACTAAAGTATCGACGAATCCAAAACCGTAGTTAATTGTGTTTTAAATTTTATCGGTCACATTTGATTAAGGATATTTATTTGTTTGCGTGTTGCGGGTAAATTCTTACAAAATTAACTCTAGCGAGTCGCACGCGTGTTCCGCTCTGCAGCTCAACAGGCACATCACGTTACCATTATTCGCATTGATTCGATTCCTGTGTATTTTGTATTATATTATTCTATCAAAAATATAGTAATTATAATTTCACATATACATGTACGCGCCTCGCACGTAACAACAGAAATTTCGTACTCCATTTTTTATTAATAGAATAAAAAATACAAATATTATTTAAAAAAAAGATACATCAGTATTTCCCTTTATCAGTACTAAACTTATGTAATTTGCTTACTCTACCAAATTTTCATAGAAATTTATTGCCAAAGTCGCAAAAGTACCTCCATCTTACAATTAACACGTACTATACTACCTCTTTGTATAAAGCGAATTCTCACGGGCATAAGAATTCTTTTATCGAAATTTAAGCGTCGAGCAGATTCGCTAAAAGTTGCATTACCGCCGGGCATAGTGAAACGTTATACATATCTCCCGGCTCAGTTGCCTGCAGGGCTTTAGCAGTATGCTGTTAACTTCCGGAATACTTAGCGACGCAGTTCTATCGATCTTTTACTTGAACTCACGCGGGTACATTCGCCTTGCAATTCTGGGGGATCGCGTGTTTCTAGGAACTTGAAAGTCAAGGCGCTCGATCTGATTCGTTCGTTCAAGACGAAATTGTGGATCGTGGACTACCGATATAATTTCTCCTTCATTTGCTCCCGAGTTGTGCGTTTCTTCAGGTTCAGACTGTATCGCAGTTGGATATACAGGATGGTACAAAAAAAGTGGTTTAGAACATTAAGGATGGATAGTACATACTCAACCAAGTGAATGAAAAATGTCCTGATAAACGTTAGTCAAAAAGATTAATATTTTCAAAGTTACAAAAAAGGTGGGCAAACTTATTATCTAGAGAAAGAATTTCGAATAACGAGTAGAAGATAAAAAAAAGAAATACTTTGTCATTTATAATAAAGTAATACTTCTTGAATGAATAGATACTTGGCAAACAATTATTTAATCTCATTAATTGTTTAAAGGTCAGAATAACGATTTTAGATACTTCTGCTTTTAATTATGTATCTACTGTTCGAATAAAATTGTGCCCAATTCTGAAGCATGGCAGGAAAGAGTAAGCAATTCTCTTATGCAAATGTGTTAAGCGTCTGTAGATATGGGAGGAGGGCATATAGAAAATATTTTGTAATCAGGGAATGTAGAAATGGTAAGGTAATTCAATGTTTTTTACGCAGCATGGTAGTTCTTGGGTTGAACAACCCATTCTCTTTAACCGAAACGAAATACATAATTGATGACTTTGAAAATATTCAATTTTCGACTATTGCTTATTAGGACCCCCCCCTATGTTCTGAGTACTATCTACCCTATTATGTTCTGAATCATTTTTTTTACCACCCTGTACAGAAATGGTAGTTTTCAGGTTTCAATCCAGGAAGGAATATTGCCCTCCTCTGTACAATTACGCTTAAGTAGTAGAGTAATTTAAAGGGTATACAGGGTAGACCAATAATTTCTATCACATACAGCATATTTCATTATTTTTGGATGTATGAAAACACTTGGTTTAATTTTTTTGTGGGATGCTTTTCATGAATTTCACGGTGAGTTTTATTTTTTTAAAATGGCATGTTATACTTTTTCATTTCTAGTAACCTAGTTGAACGACCTATAGTATAAGGTCATTTGATGTTAAGTGATGGAGTAAAAGGACGATTCTTCTGCCATAGAAGGTGTTCGGTGTGATGTTCGATTGCATCGACGCAAAATTGCAATTATCAAATATTTAGTTTTACTCCTTTATTTATATTAAAAAGATCAATCAGCCCAATTTGAATCGTTCAGATGCGTTTGCGTTACCGGGACTTGACAGGTCCATTTATAAATCTGTATCGAAACGATGGAACGATTGCGAAGTAACTTTGGAATTTTCAACTCCCACGTTTTCTAACGATTGGTCATTTCATGGTGGATTATTACGACAGCTAGCTGTTAACCTTGAAGCTCTTGTTACCTAAAGAGGTCCGTATTTAGAACTGCATCGAACTGAAAGCCGATGAACCGGTTTTATCCAAGTTTCATCGTATCAAAGTTCGGTACACAATGTGCCAAGATATTGAAAGACACCGATTCATTGTTGCTCCCGAATCGCCATTTCATGTTAATTTGATCGAATCTCCTTGTGGCATCGTTAAACCCTGAAATAATTATAGGTTCGAGGAATCTCTCTTCCTGTCCTCATGAAAAACTCTTGACACGTACCTTCGTCATAATTTAATGAATCATAATTTTGTTATTACGACGTGTATAATTAATACTAAAATATGTCAGTAAACTTCTGCAACATTTTATATAACACATATATTACCTTCTGCTTTGGATAGAATGTGAAAGATGATCTTTGTGGAAGGCTTCAGGTTTCTTCCTGTTTTACGTAACACTTTTCAAAGTGTTTTTTTTAACGACCTTTTCATTTTAACCAATCGATTCTAGCCGTGTACGAAATACGATTTTTATTATCACGTGAAAGGCAGTATTTTCTCCAATAATTTTTATATTTCGAAACATTCTTTTGATTATAATAAAAATGGTAAATGATAGAACTCGGGGATGAGGTATTTCATGAAACTAGCTCTACTCTTTTTAGTGTTTTTAACTAACAGGTAACGATGCTTTTATATTCTGGGTAAAGTCTAAACCTTTCATGACAGCTAATTTATCTTACAGACAGGAAAATAAATCGACGAGGAAATACATGTGGCGCCCATCATAGATACTCTTGCATGTTGGCCACTAATAACTGTCCAACAGTTAAATAAAAGGTGAAATTGGATCACGTTCAACCCACTTTAAATTTCTTTATCGATTCATCACAAGATATCTTCATTTCAAGATCTCTAACATTATTTTCCAATCTTTCCTCTGACGTATTGCAATGCATTAATTAACGGTACGAAAGAAACAAAGATGATTTATTCATGATATATTTATAAAAAGAAACATACTATTTATTATTAATTTGCTGGTCATTCATTTTCGTTGGATATAGCAAATTCTTCCAAAGGTATTATTAGGTCATCCCGTAAGTTCGTGCCGATTTCTATATGGACACTCTTTATCGAAAACTTTATGAACAAAACGTAATCGCCTTTTCTTCCACAACTTCTTGCCATTTTTTCTGTGCAGTTCTTTGCTATCGTTATGAAACTTCTTTGATTTTTAATGAAAATATCGTTCAGTGCTGTTCTTTAGTTCGTTGACACTTTCTCATCAACTAAAAAGTGTCATAATCCCTGAAATAAATCGATGGTGTAATGTCCGAAAAATAAAGTGAGTGTAACAAAATTTTCTAAGAAAATACACGTAATTTTTTTAAATATTTCCCATACGAGGTCTCGCATTGTGACGATAAAAAATCACTTTCCTTCTATGTATTCAATAGTCCTAGTCGTGAAAAGCAGTATAAACACATCATAGTACGAACTTGACTAATTTTCTTTTTTTCATAAAACTGGAAGTCATGTTTGAAACATTGATCCAAACTTCGGTATAAAATTCGAACTTGTTGGATGATCTGATAGAATTCTGATCGGAAATAACGTCGGTAAAATTCGAACCAGTTCTGAGAATGGTCGATAATATAATTCTTCCGTGATGTACGAGCGCTAATGCCACATTTCACTCGTCTTTTTGTATCGAAACAAGTAACCGAAAAGTCGGCGGTGGGTCAACGAACCATCAAGGATTCCGTTCCGTCATTCTCATCCAGAGAAATCTTTCATCGGGAACAGACAGACAATTCTTTTGGTTCTTTCTTCACTCTCGATCCATCGTTTGCCCACCGATAAATCTCCATTTTGTCTGGCACGTGAAACGTGCATTCCACGCCAGAACATTACTTAAAGTGTAGAGTTAAAAAAACTGCGTCCAAAAAGTGCTCGTGCTCTCACCAACCGTGGGCAAATCGATAGAAACAAAAGAGATTTAATCAGTGTTCGCGAGTCACACACCTGCAAGCAAACGGAACCTGAAAAATAATGAACCAATGTTTCATACAAAATTAATTTTTCTACAAATGTCAATGCGAGACTGAAAGGACAGTGGATGGATGAATGTAAGTGTATACATAGATTGCATAGTTTGTAAATAAGCTATGAATGAGAGTGTCAGAACGAATGTATGAATTATACTGTTAAACTTAAAAGTAAATAGAACCCACCTTAGTAGTTCCAATAGGTTCAGTTTTTTTAAATTCGCCAAATACTCAGGCCAACTAGTTTCTGCACAGAAATTATCCCAATTATTTAAATAATACAAAATTAAACTGCTAAACACAAAACCGAAAATTACAATCGTTACTCAATGGTTTAATATTAAAATTGAGCAGCTCAAATGGTCGAAAACAAAATTCTTGTATCTTGCAAAAAACTCAACTTATTATTAACCATGGAAGCTTTTTCTATGTGTTATTGTTCTCCTTAGGCCTTAGACCTTTTCATATTTCTAATCTCAGTAAGAAAACACTAGAAAAAACTTCCTAAAAATGTTCTGACTTTCATAAAGAGCAGCCCTCAAAATGATTAAAAATTTCTTCATTTATCTACTTGCATTTGAAAAAAAATTATAAGTTTCCAAATTTTCGATTGCTTGAACGAAATAATCGTATGAGCTGCTAAATTTTGATTCTGCACCACTGTGCCACTATAGAAAAACCCTAGATTACGGGTCAGTAGAGCGTACCAACAAAGTACAGTTTCAGAATCTCCATTCTTTATCGAGGAGTAACCGTATAAAACATGTACATACATATCTAAACACTTCGTAACTACGTATCTCGTCTTATGTATGTAATATGTAATCCACATGAACGAAATGTAATAAATGTTTTCTGGAGTAACGAAATAAAAATGAATATTTTTATTTGCACCCAACAAGGTCTACAATAACAAAAATTTAAATAAAAAAAAATGAAACGCTCATCGAACTCGTCGAAAGTCACGATAAAATTAGGGAAGGCCGGCTCGTGCTATCACGAAGCCACGTTCACACAATGATTAATTAATAGTCGGACACATGGCTCTCCCGTTTCACCTTCCATCAGGAATCGAATTCGTATAGATATACCACCGTGTTATGCAACGTTGCGTGACGAAGGGAGTTGAGACGGGAAGTCGTTATCAGCGAATTACCGACGCACAATATCAGAGACCGCAACCTTTGTTACACCGTTGCACGCGATTTCTTCCTGAAGAAACGGAAAGTGCCGGCTCGGTGGATCACGATTTTTCGTGGAAACATGCAGGCGCGCTCCTCGGTAATGAACGATGGTGTGTAACCGTTGTTGACACGCGTATATGCAAAAATGAAGAGAAAATGGCAGAAGATAGATTTTTCTCGTGACTACCTGCCATTCCGAGGGAATTCATTTTTATACATGAAACTTCGTGAATATTTTTTGCTCACTTATGGTAATGTGGCGATTTAATTCGTACCACTTGAGCTATGTACCGATCGTTTCTTAGTGGCTTCTAGAAATGATTCTTCATTTGAGTTGAGAATGTCTGTTGTTTTTTGTGAACAAAGGAGGAAGTATCGATTGTAAGAGGAGAATCTTTTTGGCTGTAATATAAAATTAATGGCTTCTACATCTTAAATAAGATGATACAACGCTCATAGAGTGTGGTAAACGAAGGGATAGTTATTTAAAAAATTTCGTCAGTGAATGTACATGGAAAAAGCTTATGAACGTATAGAAAAACAAATAAGAGAAATAGGAAGCTTTCCTGGGGAAGTTAGAAAAATTTTTTCATTATAGTATCCATGAATTTGATAGTATGATATATAATTATATAAGGTGAAATACACTTTTATATTGGATCAGAAAATTGAAAGGTTTTCAGTATAATGTTTTGTTAATTGAAAATTCTTACTAAGGATGATCGTTTAAAAGAATTTTTGGAAGAATCTGTGTTATCGTTGTTAAGTTTTTATACAAACTAATGAAATGTACTTCGCTTTATGTATGTAGTATCTAATCTACATGAACTAAATGTAGTACATGTATTTTGGAGTAATGAAATAAAAATGAATATTTTTATCTGTTTGATTCTGACGCACGTATTGTGCAGCCACGTTACATTTGCTTTCCGAAGCCTTGAAATATAACAGTGAGTCATTCATGTGGGATATTCGAAAGTACAGAAACAAAGTTTTTTATGGTATATAAAGAAAGACCAAGAAGGAAAAAACAATTAGTTTAGAATATTTTTAAAATCTTCCTATAACCATTTTTGTATTATATAATACATTTTATTTATCGCAACGCAAATAGATTAAGTGAAATAAATAAAGTAAAAACGATGGAATTTATAAATGTTTCTCAACATCAACCATTTTTTTAAAGACGCTACCAAAAACGTCTTGGAGTCAATAATTGTTCTCACAATGCAACAGGTTAGTCTAACGAATTAATTAAGTAGCTCTTTTCGAAAATGGTGTAAATCCAATTTTGAAAAAAATGATTTAAAGCTAGTTTCAACTACAGATGGATGTTTTCTTTTTATATTTGTAATAACTAAGTCCACACAGTACAATATTCTCATGAATTAGTCAAACGAAGTTTGGCTGTAAAACGGAATTGCATAAATGTTTTTTTGAACTCGTATAAATTCATTCGCGATGAAAACAAACACGGTTTTACTTACATTATATTTATAAAAATGGTCACATAATAAAATTAAACATGTCTGAAATCTGCAAAGTATAAAACACAAGCTTATTAGTGTTTAACAATATTTTTAAATCAGATAAAATGCAAAAAATTACGTATTTCGAAATAAACAAAACTGAACTTACACAGCTTCAAAAAAGCGACTCAGTTAACACATTTGTGTCTACTAATACCATCCGCCAAATGATTTAAAAAAATATAGGAAAGGACTTAACACTAGATCTACCGAAGATGAACGTATTTCAATTTCAATCAGGTTGGTGAAAGGTACACCTTGTTAAAAATTAACAAACTTCTTCACTTATACATATACATATGTTATAATAAAAGTGGCGAAGTATCTCCTAAAATACATTACTGTAACATTTTAGAATTTTGACAAGATTTTACGAACCAGTCATTCTGACTGCTTTAATAGTTCTAGTACTAATCTCGAAATTCATACACAAGAAAAGTGAATTTTTGATCGATCGGTAGCTTGGCAAAGAACGGGCGTAAGACGGGTAAACTGGTGGGGTGGGGGGCCGTAAGGCCCCTTCCCCTTTCACCTTCGTCACGAAGGAGTAAGAAGCAAGCTGGCCGCGATTTCTTTCCTTCTTGGATACGTGGCGGCCCGCGACGCTGGCGTCGCGCCACGGCGAAGATCGTAAACCGTCTCTCGATCTCGCGTCGGAAAAAGCGGCGAGCGATCGTGCCAGCTGTGATCGTCGTCTGCACGGGACGATCGATGCACGTGGTCAGCCGCGAGTCATCGCGAATCGTTAATCCCAACCTCGGATCAAACGATTTCTCCTTGGAATCGCGAACGATCTCCTCAATAAAATACTGTGATCGGTAGCGTCGTGTCTGTTTACACTCGTGATGACATAAACATTTAACCACGCTCATCCAAGTGAAGCAAGTGATCGGTGCATAGAAACTGACAGTGACCTTTCGGATAGGAAAACAACGTTTAGATCGCGAAGATCTTAGCATTCCTCGTAGTCCTTTTATCATCGAGACGGTGCACAGCATACGGTTCTTTCGCCAGAACTCATTTTCACGGTGCTCGAGACGGAAAGTGGGGCTTAACAACTGGTAAACAAAACGGTAAGATAGAAGTGCCTTTCTCGGGACTACTATGCAGAACATACCGATAATCCAAGTACAGCACAAGACACTGTGACAAGACCTTCTGTCTCGTGATGCAGTTCCAAAGATCGATCACGAGAATTCGGTTGAAGGAACACCAGATGGATGTTCGTTTCGAGTCCAAACTTTCACGATCGAGAACGTTCGCGATTGTTGAGTTACATTCCTTCTGAATTACACGTCCAAAAAGGGGACCAAGGTCGAAGGAACTAACCAAGTCTAGTAGCATGAAAACGAACATGCCTGATGTCAAGCAGGAGAAGGATAAAATCGACGATCGATTTGGATCGTCGAGACATCAGAGTGAGAATGAACATGA
The DNA here is from genome assembly GCF_001272555.1 of Dufourea novaeangliae. NCBI lineage: Eukaryota > Metazoa > Arthropoda > Insecta > Hymenoptera > Halictidae > Dufourea > Dufourea novaeangliae. The sequence continues at coordinate 2,760,284 of NW_015373900.1, read as the reverse complement.
ATTTGAGTCGTTGGAGTACGAGGAGGACGCTTATTATTTAAATTTAACGGCGACTCCCAGTTTTGACGATGTCGACGAGCTGAGTGACGACGCGGACGAGTTGGTTGTTCATTGTTGGAGGGACTCGAATGGGGACATCGACGAGATCGTGGTGGACGATGCGAACCTGTCCGTGGAGACGCAGTTCTTGACGATGGAACAGGAGGACGGGGCCAGAGGACGGGGACGGAAGAAACGGAAGTCCGTTCGTGTGATATTCCAGGATTTCTCGAAGCCGTATCTCGCGAAAATCAGCAACAGCCAGAATTATAAGAAGTTCCTCGAATTGGTAAAAGGTGCATGGTGTGGTGCTCGAGGATGTTGAAATGGGTCCGTGGTGTGTCGTCACCCTTACGCTCGAATCACGAATGTGTGTGTGATTCGATCAATTCTGGGTACTCACAATTGAATATAAAATTCACAGTAGAACACTGATTATCCGAATGTCGATCATCTTAAATACCGATTACTAGAACATAGAACGAGTTGCAAATGTTTTCTGAACAAATTAGTTTTACAAAAGCTCAGAAATACGTACCATTCGTTACTCTTAAACAAATGTGCACCAAATTATGCAACGATTTAATTGACAATACAATGTACTGGATTTTAAATACCTAAAGATGATTTAAGATATAAAATTGTAGGGAACGATGAGATCACTTGATCCATTCTTGTTGAAATGGTCGTTAAGTACCGTTTCAATGTTTATGCGTGTTACTACGCGATCTTCTCACGCATCATAAGCATTCATATTTCAAAATTGATTTATTTATAATCGTCTTATGATATGTACTAAAATTTTGGTTCCCCTGAAACGCTTGTTTGAAAAACCACTCATCCGAACAGATTTGTCTCCCTATTATATAGGGTGAAACACGTAACTGAAACCACTGCAATACTGCGTAACTAGTGATTTTTGTGAAAAATGTTTCAGATAAAAGTTATGATTTTGAGGGGGCCATAATTTGATTAGTTTTTTTTGTAGAAGGATGCATAGGGGACATATGAAGGTCAAGTTTGTTTTTTTAAAGTGAATTATATATTTTTTACTGCATTAGTCGATGCAGCTCATAATTCTGCATAAAAAAGTCCTAAACTGTTCATATAAAAAGCCATTAATTTAGGAGGTAGTTTAATTTCAATTATTCGAAGTGCATAATTTTCTATCGTAGTGGTTCCACGTATGCCACTTCGAATAATTGAAGTTAAAGTAATTACATGCTGGATCGACTAACGTAATAAAAAATATGATTCCAATTAAAAAACAAACTTAACTTTCGTATGTCTTCTACGCATTCTCTTACAAAAAAAAATAATCTCGTCAAATTATGTCTCCTCGATACTATATAACATTTATCTGAAACAAGATTTACTAAAATCACTAGTTGCACAGTATAGAAGTGGTTCCAGTTACCTGCTCCATCCTGTATAGTTAAGATAATCGGCGTTCTACTGTATAATTCTGAAGATCGAAATTTTTGTAATTTTCTTCCGGATATCAGTTTCTACGTCAGATTTAAGTGTAACTGTAAAATAATTTTTCACTATTCTTATGCAACGTATACAATTTATCACATACCTTTAATTAGAAAGTGAATATTTTCACATTCATGGTTCTGGTATAAGGGGGACGATGTTTGCTGTGGATGGAAAAAGTATTTGCACTCGACCGTTTTGTAAAAGTAATTTCATTCACTTCTGGAGTGTGTTATCAGAATTTCATTGACCTACCTCACTGTACTTTGTTCAAGGAAAGCTTTCAAGTAATGTACTCTGTAATATTGTTCATGGCTATCATATGAGACTTGAGTGTGTAGATACTATGCTTAACAATTATACTTATTTCGCTGAGAAGACTGAAATTTGTGGCACAATCTGCGAACTGGGGGAAAGAAATATTTGCACATAATCAATTGATAAAAGTAGTTTTATGGCCCCTTAAAGTGTGTGGTTAAAATTTTCATTACTTAATTTTGCATTGACTTACGGAAAGCGTTCGAATAATGTGTTTTCTTATTCTTATATACAAAAGCTGACTGTGCAAGTACTTTGTTTAACAATTGTATTTCACCCTAAGGTTGAAAATACGAGGTATAATTTTGGGTGGTATTATTGGTTATAAATTAGGTGATTTTACCCGTAATAGTTCATTCGAAATGGGGTCGAATTTCTCTCGATTTGAAATTGTTTCGAAAATTTATTGCTATGCTTTCCATAATCTGCTCATTACAGGTTATTTCTACTTCATATAGTATTACGTAGTTCCTTAGTACTTGTAGTAAATAATGATATCTGTGGAAAAGCAGGCAATACAGTCAACGATAGATCGCCAGTGATAAAAAAGCGGATTTTTTTCACGGATGGTTCTATTGGGTTCGAAATAAGTGAATGATTTTATAAATATTCTTGAAGTCCTTGCTTTACATACTGAGTTTTGTAAATTCAGACATGCTATTAATATTTAATATTCATCGTAATATCAATCATAAAATCCGCAGTATAATCATCAGTAGACTGCGGATTATACGCATTTATAACATATGTGATTATGTGAAATATGATAATTAGTCAAGCTAAAATCAGATCTAATACATTTTCTGTCTTATTCTTCTCGTAACAAAATTCTTAAGAAATGGAAGAAAATTCAGTCTTCACATCTACCCTTACAAATCACTTCGAAAAATGTTATTTTGTATAAAGTTCTGTAGTTTAATTATCAGCGTTTGGTATAAGTAGAAATAGTAAATAATAGTCAGACGTGTTATCACTCGTACTAAAAAGCACTTGTGTTTGTCGATCGTTCGAGTTAGATTTCTTCGAAAACCAGATATGAAAAAACTCTTATTCTACATATTTTTATCTGTTTTGGTACGTGGAATTATTTTTTCGATTTCAAGATAAACGTTTCTCCGCTTTGTATACAGACTGATATGCAACATCTTGCCAGTTTTTTCACTAGTTCGGCGTTGCACATACACTAAAAGATGGTAATTATTTAAATCAGATTGTTTTTCAGTTGAAAATTGAGTTATTATAGAGCAGATTGATATACATAATCTTTTTCTGGCGCTGTCCGTAAATTCTCTTACACTTGATAAAACCAGACTTACAATCGTTGCTTAGGTTATTCCAATCGTACTACATCGTAAAGCTTACGTCGCTCGACAGATCTATAAATTCCGTCTATCAGATTTTCCATGGTCGAATTTATGCACGCGTTACGTAATTGGGATATTTATGATCAAGTTGGAAACCGAGTTGGCGGTCACGCGATTCCCTTGCATCGGACAATTTTTTATTTCGACAAATCTTCGATTCGAATTAACTTTTTAATTCATAGACCACTATCTCGGTAGGATTATGGTTTCTAATTTTCGTTTATCGCATTATGGTACATTCTTGCGCGAATTCGGACCAGTACGCTCTGACAACCATAAGTAGGACGGCATTGCAAAATATGAAAGCGAGAAGTGTATCAGTGTTCCGCTGTGTCATTTTCACCGCTGTTCGTCACGATTTCATTTGCACAACTTATAAGAGTAATATTGTAATTACTTTGTTTATGAAAAATAAATGAAGTAATATTTGTCTCGATTCGAAGTTTGATCGAATGATATACTACCCTGGGCGTAAGAAATATTTTTTTAAAGAATTAAAATTTACTTTTTGATAACCTGTAATCGACCAAATTTAATTATAAATTATTTTCTAATTTGTAAATATACCTCAAAGAAAGAATTGTGTTTTGCAACTAATACAGTTTGAAGTACCTAGAAAACAACCCTCGTTTAGACGTTTACAGCCAGACTAACAGGAATAATAATATAATTTAAACCCTTCTTCTAACAGAATAAAAATAGTAGGGGTAAGAATTGATCACAATTTTTATTATTAATATACGAATCTTAGCCAAATTGGGTCTTTTTAATATGTTGGCATATGACAGTTCTGTATGAACACATAAAATTCACAGATCATTGAATGAAAACGTGCAAATATCTTTTGAAAACATTTGTTTCTGCAGGAAACGATTATGGAAGTGTAACAATCCAAATGAACACGAGTGTTCATACACATAAATGTTATTTAAATTTAATCCATGAAAAACATTCTGTTTTAAACTGTCTCCCTTTTTCAATTCTATAACTATTTATTTACTTATCTTTTCTCTAGACAAAAGTATCATTCACTGTGGATTCGTAATTTGATTTTGCTACAAAACAAAGGGGAACCCATTTTTTTCATAACAAATTTATTGACGACAAGAAACTGAAAAGTCTATCCATTACAATAATATTAGTAAAACTATTAAATTACGGGTTACAGAACATTTAGAACGAAATCATGCCAATGACCATATTTCATACTTCTGAAATTCACCATGTATTATTAATAACTCTTTGTAAACGAACAATCTCTTTTTCTGTTTCCACACTTTAGTACGTTCACTCTTAACCCTTGTGCAATATTGAATAAATTGTTGCATTACTATTCCTTGAATTAAACTTGGTCTAAGCTAATATCGAATTAAGGAAATCTACAAGGTGTCATGTAACTGTTGGTATGACCGGGGCGACAGTGATTTTACATGAAAAAATAAATCGAAAATATAGAATAAAATTTGAGACTTCGTTTTCGAGAAAATCGACTTACCAGAGTGTCTGTTCATTGTATTCCATTTCTACTCACTACCTCGACGAACACACGCGTTTCAGATTACGTAATTTTTAAAGTCAATTTTCTCGAAAACGTAGTCCCGAATTAAACATTTTATTCTATATTCTCCACTTCCTTTTTTGTACGTAGAATCATCCCCTACTCGGTTATACCACCAGTTACATGACCCCCTGTATACCGCTTGATCGTTATACAATACATAAACTATTCGTAACAAATTAATTTAAAAGTTTCTCTGATAGAGAATATCTATATACAATAACAAATTAAAGTCTGAATTTGGGTTTAATTAAACCGAACGGTGCACGAGGGTTAAACTGTTGGTTATCGCTGAAATTCTTCCTTGAGTTCAACTTCTGTTCCACACCTTCGATCGAACGAGTTCTTCTTCCTTTTCTTTGTAATGCCGCCACGGTTAACTAAATTCACCCAAGTTTCCGGTGTCTGTAAACTGTTGATGTTCAGGATGCGAGCAAGTGCACAGACGGGAATCCGAGAACAGCGGGGTAAAAAAGTTCGCTTTTATTCGCGTCTAAGAGGACGACGTGGAAACAGTTAAACGCAGACCGTAGTTCCTTCTTTTTGTTTAAACAGCCGCTCGTGTATCCACCAGCCATAAAGAAAGTATACCAGTAGGCTGGTGTGTTGGCGCGAATATTATAGGACAAAGATTTCGTCTGTACGAACTGTACACGATGGTTGTATTGCTTTTTATCGTGAACCCGATGCTCTCCCTCGCTTTCACTTCGCGCGAATGTTTTTACGTCGAAGGAATGCGGATATATTGTCCGGAATTCAATTAAAAATAAGCGTTGTTTTATACACATCGGGCATGTGAATCATATAGAAATAGAAAATGGTTCTGCAGTCGTTCACAGGAACCGGAAGCGTTGTTTCTCTCGGATTCGTTCACCGTGCAGACTTCCGGAATTCGTCTTAAATAATACATCGTATAAAGTATAAACGAAAAATTAGATTTTCACTAGTAATTTAAGAAGTGCTTTACACTGTTTTTTCATAGTTAATATTTTTCATACAATACTCACGGGAAAGAATAGAAATTTTTTAGTTCGCAAGGGAAGCGTGTTTGGGTTTACGATCGAGACCAATGGAAGACGTAACGTGCATTAACAAAGAATCGAATATTAACTGGTAATACTCAGCATTTTTTTCTGATTAGTAGCTTGTGGATGTTCGTGCAGCTGTACTTTCCAGAACAATGACATAAATCTGGGAATTAAATACAATTTTGTTCTTTCCTCGAAGAACTTTTATTAAACCTACTTAAAAAAAAATGTGTTCTATTGTGTTTTGCATGGCTGGTTAAGCGTTAAATGCAGTGCCTGCAATCTGTTAACTGCGATAAAAAATTGTTGTAGGTAGTGTGTATTTATTATAATATTTATGTCCATTTTGGATTTGCTCTCGTAAATACACGGTTTATCACGAAAGTTTCCGAATTGAAGACGAAACAGCACTTTGTCGTATCATATTCATGCTTTTTACCAGCAATTATTGAAAATAGTTTCCACTTGTTCATAATAATTACACAAACACTGGAAATAGTTCTGGTAATTTTTCTTCAACATGGTGGAGAAAGTATTCGTCGAAGTCCTGAATGTCAAAATGATTCTGGACTGTCGTAGCTTTTTCTTCGTTTCCAATTGGAGTAACAGGAATTAATTTTATGTAGCTGAATTAGACGAATATGATGGATAATCAAACTGTGAGATACCTTTTCACACCAAAGTGTTGTACAAAATCATGACAGCCAAAACTTTGGACGTTGTCCATTTCACCGTCTTGAAAAGGAATTATCGAAGCCATTTCCATAATTCCTATAATTATTGTGAACAGTATATCTCTTTAAAACAAAACAATTTTTAATATTTGATGATGAAGAGCATCATTATTTTACGGGAAATTGTTATTTTAGTTGCACTTGCATAATTATAATTATAATATTCTTACAAATTTCTTTGTAGTATTCTCTTTTTTTTTTCATTTAAAAGTATTTTTATTTCTTGTCATTTGAACGTGCCATTTAAACTAGGAAAACAGAGGCAGTGTAAGAAAGTACCGGTACTTTGTAATCCGAGTTTCTCGTTAGAGTCAAGTGTAATACGATCGACAAGACGACAATCTATTCCCGTTAGATCGAAGCGGTCTATTTCTTGCGCAATCCCCTCGCTATACATACATATATCATCGATAAATCCACAAATCCTTCTATTACGTCCACCAATCTCTCAATTTCGTAACGATAAGCTAGCAGGCGTGCTAGCGATAGATCACGATCATCGATAAATTTAAAAGTGTAATCGGTTTAATTTTTCATTCTAGCATGCATATCGTGCAACTTGTTGCTTCTCGTTGCAAAATGCAGAATACATGCAAATATAAAGAACAATGTTTCTCTTTTCACAACCAGTGTCACATACATGCGATACTCAGTGGTTTATTAGAGGCCGCCTTCACACATATGTTCGAAAGGTTCATTATTTTTTTCATATTTTCTTAGGCGCACTAAATGAATAGTCTACTATATTCCGCCAAATGTTATATACATTTTTCAGGAAATCAAAAGGTTGTACTACGCCAGCCATATATATCATTGTTGATTATTTTTCATAATTTTTACGAAAAATGGACTAGAATATATTCTAAATGCAAATGGTATTATAGTTTTATTCCACCCAAAATGGTGGATTATTTATTGGTATATCTATTATAATATGGTACATACATACTATCCATTCTCTCTTTTTTTAACAGATTACAATATTCTATGTTCCTATCTTGTATTTTGAATTGAGTATTGAGAAAATGGTGTGGTCGATCAGTTGGCCATCAGAACTTACTTTCTTTATTAACCCGCATATATCAGATAGAATAATGTTATCTGCATAAAAATTAGATAAAGGAGATATTTCTTATATAATTTTATATAAGAAAAGATCAAAGTAAAGAATTAATTATGCATTGTACACTTAATTACAATTTCTGTACTGTACATGGTACGTAAAAATAATTCGTTTACGACAATCTTCGCCACATGATGATTTTTTTCCCTATTCAATTTTAATTCAATATTTTAATTCGTACCCAAAGGATTAAGTGTCCAGTCAAAGTCAGATAAACCTGAAAATTTCCCAATATTTAATCCAAAATATGTAAAAGATATTTCAGCCAATTTGCAATTGAATAACGTTTAAATCGTCAGAATTTTATATTTTGACAGAAAACCTTTTTTGGAAATGGTTGTAATGTTGTTTCAGCACGAAATACCTTAACTTGAGTGATCATTGACGTTCAGTCTCCATTTAATTCAATCGCGTGCCAAATGTATGTTCTGTTTTCGCAGATTCTCTGACACGTTCTGTATTTTTCAGGAGAAGACGCCACCCTTCACTCGTCGGGTTATATATCGCCGTCGTCGGACAACGTCGTGAACGAGTTGCAAGGACTCACCTTGGAGGAGCAGGACCGTCAGAAAGCGGAATGGAGCGCGGAACTCGCGAAAGTACGTAGCTTTATCTTTCCAAAGAAAACCTTTGACGGCTGGAATGGTGATATACGGCTCCGTTAGGGGCCTCTCGCGCCGGTCTCCAGATTCATATCTCTCTCTGTGTTCGTATTTATGAAAACCTCGGGAAATTTACTCGAGTGATAAGTTCCGAGAACGCACGAAATTGAAAGGGAACTTGCTCCATTTGGCTCGAAAAATTCTTCGTACATTTATACAGCACACCGGCCGATTTAATTCTGGAATTGAAATACTTCGAATATTTTCTAAAGGAAAGTTTAAATTTTTGGTGTGTTCAATTTATGGGAAAATTTCTGGGAATGGGTAAAGTTCAAAATTCATTCCGGTGATGACAGTAAATTTTTCAGATTTACAGTAGGAAAATTGTATAGAATTTCCGGAAAAATTGCTTCCGTATGCAGAACATTTTTTAACGTTAACAAATCGTGGGACTTAATTTTTTTAAATTGATGTTCACGATGTGAATATTAAAGGTTACAACATTGATTATTATTATCTAGTGAATAAATACATTTTTATTAAACATACCATAGAAGTTCAATGGTGTTATGAGTTATGCTCAAGAATTCGTTTGAATTTCTTCCATCGTTTATACTTTAAGTGGAAAAAAATAATAAACATAAAAGATTTAACGCGAAATAGATGGCATTATACCAATAATGGCATCTGTTGTATTGTATTGAAAAAATTTACTGCGAAGAAGATGAGGACTAGGCAGGTACACATATGTTGCAAATTTATTTCTCGCTTTACAAATTAAAAAACGTCATGGAATAATATTTAACACTTCACGAAATTAGTTCTAAGCTACATGTAACAATTCTATCATAGGTCACTATTCAAAGTAACTATTCACGATTGAAAACAAGAACGAAACAAAAATCTCTTAGCGTCTTACAAATAAATAAAATCTATTCTCGTTTACTATTCCACCTTCCTCCTAGAATACTCGAAGTGCAAGAAATATTTTATAATCGTTACACAAAATTCGTAAATTGAACCCCTTCTCATCTATTAAGCAATTATCCAAATTAAAAGGAGCCAAACTTGGATTCTCAAGCATCAAATTTAATTCGAATTTCATTGAAATATTCTCAAGTCGCTTCGATTGTTCAACTTGTTCACGATGAAGCTGAGGGAACCGACGTGTCGTAGGTCGAGGAAGAGATACAGACCCTGAGGCACGTGCTGGCGAACAAGATCCGGGTCTCTCAGGAACTGAAGAGGAAATTGGGCATCAGCGTCTGGAAAGAGATCACCGACGACATGAATCAGGGCTTGAAAAACGTTAAGGAGAGTCAAGTGTACGTTTTTATTCAGCTATCGAAAGCACGCACCTCTCTTTCTCTCTTTCCCTTTATCTTTATCTTTCACCCTCATCTTGCACGAAAAATGGGGTCTCCGGCTGAGCGTCGCCAGTACTTCCGTAGTCACTTCCGGATTCTTTGAGCCGTAGAAAATCGTTTAACACTGGATCTATCAGCGTTGAATGTGTACCAAATTCAATTGTATAATACAGTAATATATATACACATAATACAGTCTAGCATAACAGAGCATTGTAGAAAATGCATATATTGTAAATATAAATTGAACGCCAACGTAAATTCTACCAAAAGCACTATCAATTTCAGTAATTGTAAAATAAGAAATTTACAACCTGTTACTTTGACGGGTTTGGTAGTTTTAGTGTTAAATTCTTTTACGTAAATCTCTTATTCGTTAGATGCTTGTAATTTGAATCGACGTCAGTTAACACTTTGACTGCCACGTCACCCAAATATGGGTGACACGTACATTGAAAAGTATCTGGATTATTTAAACACTGTTGTAAAATGTTTGTATGAAATTAATATCACAGTATAATTTAAAACAAGATCTACAGCCTCTATTAACTAAACTCAAATATCTTCGACAATTTATGACTTAAAAAACGAAATAAAGAGTGTCTGGCTACGTACGGCCTTTTTCACTGTGACAGTCAACGTGTTAATATGTATGCAATTTCTGGGTTAGTATTACTTTCATGAAATTAAAATAGATATTTCGTTTTCGAGACAGAGTTTTCAATAAATTAGATAAACATTCCTAGTAAAAATTGGTCCAATAATTTGTCATAGCAGTAAAGTACAGTGGTATATAATTTAAAATGATTGTGCCACTTGTTTTTGCTAAAACTGTCTTTGTATGTAATCACAATCTTTTTTTTTAATTATAATGTAAAGCATTGTCATATTGTTCTTTGTTAGGGAAATAAGTAGACATTTCTTTTATAAAAATTCAATTATAAGAAGCTTGACATTTTATTGTTGTTTCATCAATTTGCTTGCTTTTACATACATAGTTTTTCATTTGATGCATTTTAAGTATGATAATTTGCTCCAAAAATTCACGTAGATATAAATTCAGCTTCTTCTGCATCACTTTATATAATACACATAAAATTCTTATAAATATCATTTTTTGTCTTCATTTTACGAGTATTTAACGGGCCCCGTATTTGTATTTTGAAATTCTGTCCTCGATTAACAGCTACTGCCCGAGACTCCAAGTACAAGTTACGAATGCAACACGCGAGCAATCGAGCGGGTTAGAATAATTGCTAGATAAGCTTTTTGCCACCACAAAGACACATCGAGGTTTTCCAAATTCGATTATACACGTAATGCAATTTATTCGTGCACGTAACAATCTCCAGTTTCTGTGTGTCGTAAGTAAACGTGTCTACAAAAACATTCTAGATCTCTTTATTATTCGTTATTCGACCACAGAATTTACTTTAACGTTCTCATTATCGATCATTCTGATTTTATAATCATGAGGAACGAAATGCATGCTCAACACTCAACAACCACTGCATATTTTTACCATTAAATTTCCTAATTTTGTTTACCACGTGTGGTGACGGGTACCGATCGCCTCATAACCGAATTTGTTTATTTTCTGCTACTTCTGCCCCTCAGACATGTAGAACACACACTTTTCTTTGACTTTTGGTTGGGTTCTCATTCAGTTATCAAAACGTCGGAGAGAAACTCGGTCAGATCACCAAGGCAGTCTCCGAGAACACTTTGTAAGTACGCAAAAAACCGTTGTGCTTTCCTGGCGGATCCAACATTTCTCCGCGCGGCCAATCACCGCTGAACCCGATAAAATCGAATTTGTCATCGTGTTTTGTCTACATTTCATTCGAAAAAGAAATTTTGGATCACCGTTTTTTCACGCGTGTTGTCACCCTTTCCTCCGCTTGGTCGCACCCGCTCGAAAACGCTTGAATAATACGCTGCAAGGAGGAGTTAACCGGGATCAGAATCTTCAAGCGTTCCACATTCACGGTAAAAAAGAAAAAACTGATGCATCGACCTCGAGTCGCGACCTACGCACCATCGTTTTCCATGCTTGCCGCGCGAAATAATCACAGAAACATCAGCTTGATCTAACAACGAGGAACACACGTGGAAAGCTGTGACTAACATGGGAGAGTGTGCAAGAGAATGTATGACCAATTTACCATCTCTGCTTCGATTCATTCTCGTGGTCCTGAGATCAGCGACCACGAGAGAACGTGACCCTGCTGCCCGGACAGGATGGTCTGTCGCATGAAAATGGAATGTTTATCGTTTCTCCTCGTTACGCAGATTCCAGAAGACGGAGTCTGTCATCAAAACCACGGCTGAGAAGACGACCAGTATTCTCGGTGGGTTCGGGAGCGGATTGTCGATGAAGCTGGGTCAGATGCGTAATTCCGACAGCTTCCGTTCGCTGGAGGAACGCGTCGGTTCTGCTTACGAGAACATGAAGGTACTCGTGATCGAAGATCACAAGGGAAAAACATGACAAGTCCAATTTTCCGTTTTGTTTTTTAGAGGGGAGCAATTTTAAAGTTCCCAATCAATTCTGTGTCACCTGTTTTTGTCACCCTCTTGAACATTTCGAAAATATCGATTGTCGTGAGATCAGTTTTTTTTCCCAATAAAAACCCTTGGGTTTCTTTATATAATTTCGTGGACTTGGCAGCTTTTTCTCCTATTCATAATTATTTTTTCAAATATTCGCTTTCTAGATTACCCTTAAATTATTGCGTTTAACTTCTTAAATTGAGTTTTTTTAATATCGATGTAAGGGAATTGTATAGGGAATGTAGCATTAAGAGGCATCAGAAAATACTGTTAGTCACGAGTATCAGAAAAAATAACTTGAATCGTCAAATTATATTTCATCGTAATTTATCGTCTACTGTCATCGCTCTACAATCAAAGCTACTTCTGTGATATTCACAACGAAGAATGAAAACAGGGTGCCTAAAGCTGTGCAGTGTTTCCTGAAACATCCTATCACATAGACGTCCAAATCGTCGTTCTTATGTGTTGCTCCCAGTGTGCTCTTGGCCGAGAAGCTACCAAGCGAGTCAATTCATGAAGAATATAGTCGGTGGACAAGATATAACGTACTCATATACGATAAATAGCCATTCCGTGACCATGAAGTCAGATCTAATTAGGTCAAACTCTAGACCTTGGCTCAGGCCTGACATTCTGTTGTAGTTTAGGGAATCAGCTAGGGTTGTACGGGTACCCGAGATTTCGGGATTGGTCAGGCGTCCGTAACATATATTTCAGCAGTCTGACACTTCGGCTCGGATCGGAAGAAGTCCAGTACCGCGAATAATAGGTGGAAACACGAGCGCGACCAAGCCTAAAATTTCGGGTAACCGCCCGCAAACCCCTACTGTCAGCGCAATGAACAAGGAAGAATATATTATACAGTGAGATCAATTAGTACTTCAATTAGGATAGAAACGCTTTCTATCGTCATACCAATATTCTGCAATACCGTTGCCCCAATCTGTACACAAGATCTATGCAGTTAGCCAAAAAAAATTGTTGCTTGAGTTTGCTGCATCTTGTCCATCAACTGTAACAATTTTCAGACGGAACAATGTGTCGTTACAGAGAATAGACTTTGTGCTTTAGCTTTTCGTGTCGCTCGCGAGACACGAGAGTTGCTATTGCTAGCAAAAGCAAATGTTGGACGTCTCAGACCTAGCAGAATGGCTACTATTCTTATATCTCTCTGTCAATACTCTATCGAAAAGGTTAAGACACAAGATCCGACATTGCTAGCACAATCTGACGTTGGATGTCACAGAAAACCTAGAGAACGTCCTGTAACCATATTTCTTTCTATCAATACCCTAGCGATAAGGTTAACACACAAGATCTGCTATTTCTAGCAAAAGATGATTTGGACGTCTTAGACCTAGCAGAACAGCCAGTAACCTTATATCTCTCCGTCAATACTCTATCGAAAAGGTTAAGACACAAGATCCGCTATTGCTAGCACAATCTGACGTTGGGTGTCTCAGAAAACCCAGAGAACGTCCTGTAACCATTTTTCTCCCTATCAATACCCTAGCGAAAAGGTTAATGACATCCGCTATTGTTAGCAAAAGCTGACGTGAAACGTTCCAGACTTGATACAAAGGCCTGTAACTTTATTTCTCTCTATCAATGCACTCGCGAAACAGTTATGACAGAAGATCTGCTCTTGCTAGCAAAAGCTGATTTGGACGTCTTAGGCTCCTGTAACCTTATTTCTCCTTGTTAATGCCCTTGCAAAAGGGTTAAAACATAAGAGCCGCTATTGCTAACAAAGGCTGACGTTAGACGTCTTAGACCTAGTAGAACGCCCTGTAACATCGATTAATACTCTGGTAAAATGTTGTAAGAATTAATTCGAAACTATACGCTAAGAGAAGATGTGTACCACTTTCAGATCTCTTCGAGAGACTGAGGCGGCGAGACGCGCGTCCGCCGCACCGTCAGCGACCAGCCCGACCATTCCCGAAGACAAGCTCCTCTCTTAGAGCCGACCCTCGAATCTGCATCGATATCCGCGCCTCTTCTCTGCGTAACATGCTGACGCGTCGAAACCCCGTGTGTGACGCCCAGGTGTTTGTTTCGCATCTTATGCTACCTGTAATCACTTTCTACCGCATCATTGTTATTAATCAGGGCTAAAGCGATATACTCGTGTACAATCGATGATTCCGTATATCAGGAAAGGTCGGCCGAGGTGATAGAAAGATAGTGGCGGGAACCACGCTTCGCGTTCGCTTCGAGCGAGACTCGGTTCAAGGCCCGTGGTACAAACGATAATCTGTGTGTGCGTCAGAAAATGTCCATTTCAACAGCACCACCCAGACGCAGTTGAAATTTCACTGTATACCGCGACCTGTCGTGCCGCTACCCGTCCTTCTGTGTCCTCTTGAAAGAGGATTTCATTGCTTTTGCTCATCGATGTATCTAAAACCGATTTTTAATTGTCGTTGAATTTCCCTGATACAAGGTTTATATTTTTGTTCGATTTGTTTTGATATATTCTGTTGGTTTTTCATTTATAAGATGCAGGATCTTTCGTGTCAGTTCGACTGACACGTAATCGCGGCGTGTTCGTTTCTTGTTCGTTTTCTATTTTTTCTTTGTTCGCAGGCTCAAAGCGTTGCGGGCGGTGTTGCATTTTCAGTCAGGCCGTCGTGTTACACAAGAAGATGGCGATTGATTCCTTATTTTATCGAACTTAATTTGCACTATAGCAGTTTTTATAACGCTTAATAATATATCGTTGGATACGTACCTTAATGGATTTCTTTTTTGCGTTGCAACCTGTTTTCTCCGCACCGTCGATTACGTGAAAGTAAGGCACGCGCTTTTTTTGATAGATACTTTATTAGGTGGTGTTTCGCCCTTCGACCATCCTCACGGAATATCCGGGATCCCTGTTTCGAGGACGATGCATATTCCTGTGGGAACGGTCGCAATACTCTTCGATAAGACTTGTGCTTCTACGTTACTGTCCTGTCTCGTGTCGATACGTCATCGATTTTTGTTGTAACTATTTTAAATGTCAGGCACAGTTTGGCCAAGCTGGTCTGGTACCAATAGGCAGAATCAAAAAGCGTGGACCGGAAATGGAAGAAATGTAATGGAGAAAATGACCGAAATTTTAATTCAGTACTGTTCACTGTTATACTCGAGTTGACGGTGTTTGGCCTACGAACGTAATTTTGGTTACCTATTTTTTACCCCCATCAAATTGTGGGGCATCTAATACCTGCCTTTAACCCTTTGGTACGGCGGTAATCGGTTGCTAAGTGTTACGCAGTCATCGAGAGTCTAAATTGTCGCATAAAATCATAGACCTATGCAATGCAATGTGGTATGAAGTTAGCCTTTAGTTATCTGTAAAAAGCAAAACACTTTTGTGTTAACTTGAGGTCGAGGATAGTTTAAAATTGAATCAAAGGGTTAACCCTTTCGCCTACAATATCGATCTTCTTGTTTACTGCTGAATCGTTCGTAATTACTTATCTAAGATCCTACAAAAAATTAAACCAGTTGTACCTTACACATGTATTTACATATTACAAGACGTGTGCGATTTGCACAACTTTGAGCGCACGTCCGAAGCGTCAAATGGCTCGGCGCGTAACCGCCAAGGCGTTGATTGTGGCGCGCCTCGTCGGAACTTAAATCGTAGACGAAAGCGTTAAGCTAACTCATCAGTTATTGTCTATACGAACTAAACAATAGTGTACCCAAGATTTTCAATTTTCTGGGTCAATCGAAACTCGTAAACTCGAGTATAGCTTCTACGGTCAACGAAACAATTCGACACTTTTAGAATATAGTAAGAAGAAAATTCATTGGTATTTTCGATCAGCGATGTAATTTCTTCCGATTACGCGCGATGGTCCCGACCTCGGTCGGCCGAACTACAATAAAATTCACCTTCCTTGAACTGTACGCTTAATTTACGTCGTACAACGACTGTGGCCGCCATTGGTCAATTTTTAGTCACACAATCGCAAATCATATGAATCTGGCCACACTCGTGTAAATCATAATTACGTTACGAACGGATGATAATTGAAATTTTACCTGGTCTGTTATAGGATGATACGAATCTTTTTTAGTTAACGGAAGTGTAATATATTATTGGAAAGTATTTATCCGCACGATGTTTATGAAGGGATGACGAGAGTGACTTTATTTTAAATGTTGAAAATAAAAAAAAAAGCTATTCTGATCGGAAATTGACCAGGAACAACAACCGAGAATAGTTTTTTCTCTTGAACTCTATCGACAGAATTTATTGTGGCGTGAATGGAGTGCGTTTGCTTGGCCCTCGGTGTTTAAAACCACTGAGAACACTATCTATACACGGGAACACGCAAGAATCTCTGATATATTTAGTGTACGCACTATGTGATACATGAGCGAGAAGCATTTATGAAGGTGTGTGTCGGTCAAACACGATCCGATTACGTGTGTGTCTGTCAGTTCTGCGCTTATGATCGTCATCGACAACCTGCTACACAATCTACTTGTTCATATTGGTGAATAAATTATTTTAAGAAATGTCATACGTGGAAAGCGATTTCTCTCCCAGAATATAACTTCTGTTTATCGCATTAACCCGCTCACTGCATCTTGGTATCTTGTAGAAACATTCTTTTATCACAAAATCAAGAACCAACAGTCATTTTAAGACCATTTGATATGTTTTTAAAAATGTTTTTTTTTTTCATAAATAATATCTTCGTTCGTGGTAAATAACGAACAGTAGTAGTCATAGTATCACTGTTCTAATGTTTGGTTGTCATTTGAAGGAGTTTCGTACTGCCGATCGTCAAGAAATGTTCCAGATATTGTCATTGATGTGATAAAGTACGTGTCTGCTGTAATGGATGAATGCAGTTAGCGGGTTAAAGATGTATGCGTGCCTTTTTCTTTGGTAATATTATGTTTACTCGTATTTATGAGAATACAATAATATACTTTTTACGAAAGATTAAATTAAAACGAAACTTACTCGAGTCTTATTATCTGGAGGTAAAAATACTATACCTATGTCCATCCTCATAATTCATTGGTACATAATAGAAGTCTTCAAGTGTACTGAAATATGAAAAAATAGGAGGAGGGGGAAACCCAACCGATTGGTGGGACGATTCAGGTAAATAAACATCAGTTCTTGTTCAGCGGTCATGGACACTGCTTTTGATATCAGTTGCATGAAAGTCACTAATATCTATTATTACTAATATCACTAACTGCATTTGTCAACTGTTTCACATTTTGTTCGAATAATTGTGTGTTCTTTTTTGTTAAGTGTACTGTTTTACATTTAATCCGTGGATCATCGCCTTGTGTGTAGTGGAAATTACAATTTCGTGAAATTCGTGATGATTCGACAAGTTCATTACATTTACTTCATTAACAGGTCACGTTCTATTAATTATATATGTGACAACGAATAACTAGAGATAAAAAAAATCGTTTAAATCTGAAGTGAAGAATTTAAGTAGCTCTAAAATAATCATTTTCAAGCTTCTAAGGCAGTAATTGATCCAAATTGATAGGCTAATGAGTTTTATACAACTGTCACTCGTAATCGTATTTATTATCGAAACATTAATACGTGATAATTCACGATTACTGGGTTCAAATCTTGACTGATCTTTCAATAACATAACAAGTTGTGAAACGATAGCATCCCCCTATTCAGGCATCTTTCATTTATTTAAACAATAGCAAATAATGCCTTCTTTGTTTGTAGTTTCATGTACACATTTAATGTAAACGTGCGAACATCCGTAAGAGTACGAATTGAGACTGTTGTTTGAAACAGTCACAAAAATACAATCACCCAAATTTTATAAAAAATCAAAAATTTAAAACACCTCAAGTTAGAAAGTTATTTTCTATACTGTATAACAATTTTTCAAATTAGTCATTTCATTTATGTGGACAAACTGACAATCTAAATAAACTGAATCTTTCTTTATTACACTAACAAAATTAAAGGTATACTTCAGTTCCTATAAACAAAAGTAATAACAATAACTTGAATAATACTTCATAGTAACTATTACCGTTACTTTTGATACTGATTCTTTTTACAATCTTCGATAACATAATATTCTCAGTGAAAACTTTAAAACTATTTTGCTTCAAATTTTCCAAAAAAATTCTACAAAACGCGTAGGAATCGGGGACGAGTGGGATTCAACGGTGGTATTGAGAGAAGGATATGCAGGTATACTCATACAACGTGGGTATTAAAAAAAGGAATTGGTCAACTACTTTATTGCCATTCTGCACGTGGTACAAAACATAGTTCGGGCGCGTACGGGCGCGCGCTTAAGTACAAAACAAAAACGATCCTCTACAAGTAGTCTTCTCCAGCTGCGTGGGGTGAGAGCAAACAGGTAGACAGATTTAAGAAGGTAGTGTAGAGAGAAAGAGCGAAGAAAGTAAAAATACGAAAGAGAGTACAAGGAAGACAGAATTGATGGTGGTGAGGGGTTGTAGGGCAGATGTAAAAAAGAAAGGGGGAGAAGGGCGGGGGCTGTGTTAACATTACATGCATACATATATCTATTACATGTATGCGTATACATATATATATATTCGTACATATATATCTGTCTGTATCTGTATACGTATAGAAACATGTTAACAACATAAAATGTAAATTATTCACATAACACAATAATCCGTGATCTATAATATTATAACGATCTGGTTTTGTACTGGATAGGCCAACACATACGTTTCCTATATACATAGTTGAGACTCTTTTAAACATTCGTTTTAATATCCTTTGTTGTTAAAATAAAAAGAAAGGTATGGAGAAAGAGAGAGAAAGGAAGAGAGGGTTCTATTATTTTCCTTATAAATTACGCAGCGCGCAAACTTGGTTCGCCTGCTTGCCACGGGCTTCGTTTATAGGCCTGTTTGAGTATTATTTATTTATATTCGTTTAATTAATTTATTTATTATCTCTCGTTGAACATATCTCTTTGCGAATATATTTTCGTTACCATGGTAACCTTGGGTTCGTCACCTCAACACGACGGGCGGAACGACCACACCTGTTACATTAAATTAAGAACGCAGTGTAGTAAGAGTAATGGAAGGGATTATCGTATAATACAACGGTACCTTGAGTATTATTCAACGAGAACAAATCGGCGCGACGGCTCTTTGAACGTGTGTGTGTATGTGTGTGTGTGTGTGTGTGTGTGTGTGTGTGTGTGTGGTGTGTATCGTCATCTAATACGCGAAGGTACACTCCTTCACGCAATTATCAAACGATTAATGATATTCTTTCTCCATAAATCTCGATTCGTGGCGCGAATTCAAGTTTCTGCTGAGACAGAGTTTCTTCGTTAATTAATTCTCGAAATAAATCATTTCTCTCCGATAATAACTTGCCCCTTTCACGCTTTTAGCAAATTCTGTAATAATTATTGGATTGAACGGAAAGTTCGTGTGTTTCTATTCTAAACAAATCCCATTGTATTTTTGTTCTTTAATAATATCCTAATTTCCATTATCACGCTTTCCCACCGTTCCACGATTTTTTAAATACAATCTTCGTAAAATTTTTGCGATAAGTGACATCTCACCGAAGAGACGCACGAACATTTCATTCAACCCAATATAACCTGCCATCCAGATATGAATGTTTCTTAGAAAGAATAGGATATTCCACGTGTCAGACTGTCGAGTCGCGAATTTTATTTCTTTCAAACAGCAACCAAGACATTCGTATGTCTCGCCCCGTCACGCGTATAAAGACGATTACGACGAGTCTTCGCTCTCGCGACGATAAAATTCAATCTGTTACAGAGCCCAGACCAGGGCGACATTATCCTCGTTTACTCGATTCAACCGCGTGTGGTGACCTTTGCACGTGAACGTTGCACCTTTTCCATGCAATCTTCCATCTGCGGGGGGAGGATGGGGGGGGGGCATTGTTGTATCTTATATACCTCGTGTTTACGGGACAGAGACCGGGGGTGTGCCACACCTCCGTTCTACCTTCAGAAGGTTAACGGGCTGTAGCGGTATTAGTCGACCACAATGCGGCGGCGGTGGATGCCTGGGCAATGAAAAATCTCTCGTGCCATGAGGCTGAATAAATCACTGTGAAATTTCCACCGGGAACCTAAATCTCCTCGAGCTGCGCCCCGCGTGTGTCAGTGACTTCTTAGGGCGTTTCGTGGTCCAGAATCGAAATTTAGTGGCTGAAATGGTCAGAAATGAATTTCTTTTGTTTGTCAAAAAACTTACATCGATTTATTATTAACTTCTTGCGACCTTGTGTCGAGATTGATTTTATATTTAGTTTTAGCGTAATTACTACGTATTCTAGTAGTCTCTGGTATATTTTGTAATACAGTAAAGCCTCGATGAATGTTCGAAAGGCTCCTTGGTAGTGGCAAATAGGGGTCTCCAGCTGTAACGATGACTTTTTAATTAGGTTTAGCAGAATGATAGAGCGTGGAATTCTGATGCCGATGTTACTTATTTCAGCCGCGTGTGGCTATTAGTTTGTGGAATATTTAATTTTCAGTTCCGAGGAGCCTTCGAACACTCGTCGATGGTTTACTGCATTCCATCTGCATCGTACGTACAGACTATCTTAGTATTTGTTATTTTAGGGATATATTATCAAATCAATTAATACGTAGTTAAATTATACGGTATTTATGCAAGATTGAGAGAGAATACCAAGAATACTTTGGACCACAAAGGGCTAACCATGGAAGAGTGGTCGCGAGCGTTGTTATTTTCCTCAGATCTTTTTGTATTATCGATCTCAGCCAAAAGTTCCAGAAAACAGTTCCCTGAACATACCAGAGATTAGCAAGCTCATTATCTAGATAAAAAATTTTAAACAATGAATAAACTAGAAAAAGTATTTTGTCATTTTTAATTGTTTAAACGTGGAAATGTCAATTTTTATAATAAAATTCTTCATTATGAATGAATCGATATTTGTCGATAAGGAGTAGAAGGTAAAAAAAATAAATACTTTGTCATTTTTAATCAATTAAACCTGGAAATTACAATTTTTATAATAAAGTAATAGTTTTTGAATGAATAGATACTTGGGAAACAATTATTTAATCTCATTGACTGTTTAAAGCTCAGAATGACACACTTAGATACTGCTGCTTTTCACTGTGTATTATTCGAACGAAATTCTGCCTAACTCTGACCCATACCTATTACTCGACACACTGTACCGACGTCGGAATCCGTGATGCTCGGTGTATAATGAAATTTACAGTTAAAGGACCCGGTCAATTAAGAGTGGCGCGCTGTCATTTCGATCGGTTTAAACAGGGACGTGTACTCTCGTTGCCCGTCCTGGGTAACGACGTCGGGTTACGTATCGTCGGTTGCGTAATCGACGGATCAATTGCCGCGCGCGCGCAATTCCCGGCCGGGGTGTACGAAAGGGGGGCCTGACGAGCGATTAGAAGCCGGGGCGGGTCGTAATCTGATTTTAAATTGGTGAAAGCTGTGCCACCGGTGGACTTTAAACACCGGTTCTATTCCTTATAAGGCAGGCCTCATCATATTGGCCGAAAGAAAAACCGTGGTATCGTTGTCTATCCGCCGTGCTCTCTATGTTGCAGCCTCTCCTAGGCTAACACGATTTAAAAAAGACCGGGACCATAATCACCGACACACGCTGATTACCAGCGGCTCCGCACATATCGGTGCCTGGCCTCGGCGAATGGTACCCGATGACGCTTCTTTGGCCGTTTCGTTCGGTCCATTAATTAGAGCCACGATGGTGATTCACGATCTTCCTTCACTTCTCCACCATTCCAATCGGGTCAAACAACGCCTCGTGATCGGTTGGTCGCGTTGTATTACAGGAATCTCCGACTACGAATTGTAGAGTATCGCCGGAAATGGAGACCTTGTTTGGTTCACGACCGACTGGGATGGTAGTATTTTTTTTCTGTTCTGATCTGAATATACAATGCTTCGTAGAGTTTTGTATTAAATTTGAATCGATGGATTATAGTACTGGACGAAATTGTAACAGTTGGGTCGTGATAATTCTTTGAGGATCAGTTTTTGTAGCATTTTTTGTATCGATTGACGAAGGGTACGGATTTCAATGTGAATTCTCTATAGCTCGAATTTTTTTCGTGACTGAAAACAGATTTATGCAACGTGAAACCAGCAAATATCAACCTCTAAATACGAATTAATAATGAATTTAGAATTTCCAAAGATTTCATTATTACTACGATATGATATTTGCTACAAACTACAAAGAATCTTATCGGTTACGAAAGAGAGGTTATAGACACGATTGTATGCCACATAGTGAAAAAAAATGAAATTAGACCAAAAATAATATTGATATATCGATATGTGGTTTTAATGTCACAAGGGGTTATAGGGGGTTAATAACGTTTAAGGAAAACCGTACTTGGTTAATTGTTACAGACATTGATCTTCAGAGAATTATTACGTTCCAGATGTTATAGTTTTGTCTGGTACCGCAGAGATTCTCGACACAAACGTAGCAAAAGTTGAGGAATAATAGTGTACCACCCCTGGCCATTGAATTAGGATCACTCACGATTTTCAGTATCATTCATGTTTTTAGTAAACTTGAAAGGCCTGAACTATACACGTAATGTATAAAACATAAATATAAAATATGAACACATACACGTTAATAATTCATATATTACTACATATATCTTAATATTTATTACTACTGAGTATTTATTGTGAGGCATACAGTGCGTGATGAGTGGTTGAGGACCGAGTGGATCTAGAATATCAATAACAAGTGTAACGTAACCATGTTCATTTTCTATTTCGTATTACATATTATATTTTATTATTAGGCTACGTTAGAATAGACTTTACGCCAATCTTTGTCGTTTGTTTGAAATTCGTTTCCAATCACTTCCTGCGAAAAGCTCTCCTCTATGTGTGTAAAAAGAAGATAAACAATTAAAAGTATGTGTGTACTTTAGTAGTTAATAAAATTTATTGTTAAATTACGTTCAGACCCTTTAATTTTAGTAGAAATATTTAAGATGCTGAACATTTGAGTGGTCCTAATTCAATGGCCACGGACTGTAACACTTTTTATCTTATTCCACCGAGAATTT
Organism: Dufourea novaeangliae; assembly: GCF_001272555.1. Taxonomy (NCBI): domain Eukaryota; kingdom Metazoa; phylum Arthropoda; class Insecta; order Hymenoptera; family Halictidae; genus Dufourea; species Dufourea novaeangliae. The sequence continues at coordinate 2,737,011 of NW_015373900.1, read as the reverse complement.
TCACGATTTTTCATGAACCTAGAATGTGAGATTTGTTTTAAAGAACCGTTCGGATGATTTCGACTCCGCGGTAAGAGTAAATATCAGTGTCGCTCGAGTGAATTCATTGCATGGTAAGAATGTCACTGTCGGGCCCAGATACAAATATACCGGTAATTATACACAATACATTTTCTTCTATAGGTTATTTTAATCTTTAGAAATCTGTACCATGAAAAGATTGTATCTGACGTCAGTATTCCATATTTGGGTACCTATTCCATATTAGATAGATATAATTTATGTGTTTTTAACCCTGCTGTTCTCATCCGGTCTATATGACTCGAGATGAAAATTATATTTTGATAATTATTATTTTTTTACACATTTGTTTTCAGTATACATGTTTCTAGTATTTAAACTTCACGTCCACTTTCTGTGTATTTGCCATTTCCTAAGAACAAATCATTTCAAAACCTGAAATAATTTTATTCTAAGGGATATAAACGTGAAGAATAACTGAGGAGAACAGTAGGGTTAATGTTAGTTGATTATTGAAAATGGTTCGTAACGTCAGAAATGTAAGACTGCTCTTAAATTGAGCCTAAATATATGACTGAATACCCATAAAAATCCTTTATTTGTTACGATTCTGTAAGAATGACATTCAAAAAACAAAATGGTATTCCATATTTGGTTAGTTTCCTCTACTAAACGAACAGTATTTTCAATGATTTTCCAAATTCACTAAGAATTTATAAAATAGAATTAATTCTTTCCTAAACAAGTGAGTCAGAACTTGAGAATGAATCAATTCCCGGGCTGCTACGATCGAGTCGCGAACGTCTCGATCGCCGAGCATGGAATTGCACCTGGTTGACTTTCCGATAGGCGTGTTCTCCGGTGGGTCCGCTTAATTAATGCGATAAAGAGATATCCGGACAAGATATTGTTGTCGCGATAATGTATGAAAATACTGCCTAACGATTACGATAATTCAATGTCCCTCTCTGTGGTCGCTAATTGTGTGCGAGGCCTAATTAAAATATTTATGTACGTCGAGAACGATTCTTGGAACTCCCTCTCAGCACGTTTTACTTAACCAACCGTGTATCTAGAAGTTGATATCACTTTTCCCCGTTGTTTTTTTTTCGTTTGTTTTATCGTTCGAATCAACAACGTTCGCGAAACCACGGTACCTTAATCGTCTGTGTTCATAAAAGGAGCACGTCAAAACGTTTCCCGTGTCAACTACGAAGGAGTATATCGATCCTTGCGGCGGCATTGGTTACGGCAGAAGAATCGTTTTCATTGTGCAAAGGTGGATGACTAATTGTGGAACGGACGGATCGAATGAGATCGACGGGATACGAGAATAAAATCGCTTCGGTTTCAAACGGAACCGAAAAAGACGGATTCGAGAATAAATTCGCAAAGTTCAACGTTTCGTTGGAAATATTCATTTTCAGCGTCTTGCCATACAGTTTGTATCTGTTCGCTTTTTTTGGGATACACTTACCGACAAACGTTCACAAACAAAACAATTTTTATGAACATTGTATCCATTACTTGCACTTATGGATAATTAATGAAGATCGATTTTATATATTTAAGGTTCTCCTATTTTTCTACCATGTTATTCAAATAATTACACACGCTAATGATAATAGAAAATATATTACTGAATACTCGATTAATTGGTTTGTTTCTTGATTTATGTTGGTAAGTGTATTTTATATCACTTATAAGTGGTGTATACTTTTCTTGTTATTCTCAGATATACTCTTGATCACGTTTGCCAAACATTTGTTTACAACGTTCTACATATACAATCATTTATAATAATGTTTTTCAGTTTGACAGTGGGTGAATTTTAATGCCAGAACTACCGGAGATGAACGTGTTTCTATTTCTACTACGTTGGTAAAAGGGACAGCTTGTTGAAAATATGCAAATCGATAAATCGACAAACTTGTCCACTTGTATATTGCAATTAAGATTGCGAAGCATCTCCAGAAATACACTATTATGACATTTTAATAATTTCACAAGAATTTACGAACCAGTCATTTTAACTGCTTTGGTAGTTCTGGCGTTAAAGTTTTTGCTACTCATAATTATTGTCAGTAATTAGTAGAGTTTAATTTAATCGAGAATCTGGTTAATACAACATTCTCGGTTACCTCGTTACTGTACTCTTTTAAGGGAGAAACTGGATTAAAAACAAAAATTCATGGTGTTCTGTTAACACATTGGTGTCCAACGATTGTTAATTGATTAAACACGAAAGGTTCAACTTTTATAATAAAATAATACTTTTTCGTGAATGAGTAGACACTGGGCATGTAATTATTTGTTCTCATGAATTCTCCAAAGCTTAGGACATTCTTAAATACTATTGCTTTTCGCTATATATTATTCGAATAAAATTGTGCCCAACGATGATGCTAGGTGGATATGTCGGGTACAGTACCAGGTTTTATCCAGGTTACGGCTGCAAAATCGTACACACGAAGCGTATTTAAATCCGTTATTTGTTTGCAATTTTTCTTCCTAAAAAGTCAGATATAGGCCACCATTTGGCAAAGCGGTTCTTCTAGTAATCCACAATATCATATAACTTCTTACTTCATTAATGTGAAAATTATGAAATTTTATTCTTAGGATCTCGGTTTTTACCTCAATGTCCCGCACGTCTGTAATCTCCATCAACGAAATAATACGCACACTGATTGTCAAAAGTTTCCAGTCCAACTGTAATTTCACCGTATATTTGTCGTTACTTCTGTCAGACCTATATTTATTAGAGACAGGAGAATAGATTGTGCTTATGCAAGAAAAATTTTAATATCACCAAATCTAAAGAAGCAATATATCCTCAATATGGTTATATCTAGAGTTTATTTGTATTGTATATTTTCAAACAGAGGCGTTGAAATTCCAGTTTAACCGGAAACTTGTGGCAGCCACCGTATCTGAGCAAAGGGATGAGAAGATTCAAGTTCAGTAAATCTCGTGTCTAATCTGGAATCTCGACCGGGCATCACGGTCTCGAAACAGACACTTGGTCTAACTACGGGTGGTAGGATCGAAGATCGATCCAACGAAAGACGTACGTACACTAACGAGCAAACTTGGCTTCCGCTAGGGGAAAAAGTGACATAGGGAAAAGGGCTACCTTGGTCTCAGGAGTTACTGAAATTTATGTCAAATTAACACATTCGGGACGGACCGTAATCGTTTCTTCGACCCCATGGCTTAGAGAAATGAGTTTTCTTTTATTATATTTTTAGCATCAATATCTCATATAAGTATTACAAAAGACATTTAACACTAGAAAAGGTTTTTTTATCATATTTTTTAATGGGAACTATAGCTCCCCTTCAACCGTGGGATTTGTCGTTTAGATAAATCCTTAAAACGTTTGAATCCGTGGACGACTAACACCAAACTATTTTTTTAGTTGTCACTGATGTAGATAAATTCACTTGTGGCTATGCAAGACGTATAAATCCCTTCCGCGGTGCTCCAAAGGCGGGCATTTGATTCAAAAGGCTACTATAGTTCCTAAGCGGCCACGAGATTCGGCCATGTTGGGACAATTCCCATTCGTGACAACTGTGTTAACATTCGATTTAACATTTATTTCAATACTTGAAATAAATTTACTAAGTGGTAGAAGACCCTTACCGTACCCTGTTTTTTCTCCTAGGGAAAGTGGAATTTGCTGAAGAGTGTAGACTGATGAGCAAACTCGACTTCCATTAGGGGAAAAAGCGGAGTAAAGAAAAGACCTTCTATCACTTGGTCTCAGGAGTTGCTGAAGTTTATGGCAAATTTACATCCGGTTAAACATTTCTTTCAGCGTACGTGAAATTAATTTACACCCGTCCCTTCATTTACGCGAAGTATTTGTTCCATTTACTTTTTTTTTAAATAAATATTTTTATAACTTATATTGGCTTTTCTCTTGACAATTTTGTTTCGTACAGACAGACTCCGTTTAGACGGTTTATATCCATATAAAGAAGCATCACACGGAGCAAACACTCCGCGTAAATCGAGGAACGGGTGTCCCAATTGGTAGAAGATCCTTTCCGTACGCCGTATTTTTCCCTAGTGGACACCGAGTTTGCTCTTTAGTGTAACCTCACGAGCAAACTCGACTTCCGCTAGGGGAAAAAGTGACGAAGGGGAAGGGCCTCCCACCATTTGATAAATTTATTTCAACTAACGAAATAAATGTTAAATCTAATGTTAATTTGGCACGAATTTCAATAATTCCCAATACCAAGTGGTAGGAAGTCCTTTACGTTACTTTTTCCCCAGTGGACATCGAGTTTGCTCTTTAGTGTACAATCCCAGGGCGTTCTCCAGGTAAGCGAATGGCCGTGTTAATGACCAACGTCCAAATTACACGTTGATAACACGCTATCGCGAGAGTTATCTCGCGTGGAAGCGACTAACCGATGCAATCATCCGAGGCAACACTTTCTTGCCGGTGTGCCAAAGGGGGGCTAATTTATCGTCCCTCTGTGGCGAGCTGGATCGTTTTTCTCGTAAGCTCCGCGCGCGTGTGAGCACTGATGGAGCCCCGATGAAAGGATCAAAGAATTTCCCGTCGTTAATGCAACGAGATATCGAACGTGGACCTAACGGGTCGTCGCGGCTTGGGGCTCCCTCCTCGGCTCGCAGTCGTCATCGTGGCTTTAGTTGTAAATTGGTTACGCGTCATTAATATCAGCCTCGGCGAATTACCACATCACCTTTGGATAACGCCGGCGCAACGCAGGCCCGATGAACGAGAAACGATAAATGCCAGAACGGCTAATCGACTCTGGCCGGTCACATGGGGGGGATAGAGCCTTGGAATGTTAAGGCGTTAGGCTACTGTTTCCACATTGCTTGTCCGTTTGTTAACGATTATCAGGTTTTAAATAGTGTTTTTTTCCGTTCTTTTTCTTCTCTTCGGTCACGTTTCCATATATGACACAAGCTCGACGCGTGTGTAAACGTGTGTGCAAACGAGGATTGACGCAATTTTTTATATTATTTTTCACTTTGTAAATCGCTCGTGTTGGCGAAGTGGGAATTTGATCGATACCAATTGGAACGGGAAAAATTATTGACATACTGTAGGACAATAAAGACGTTGAAGAATGCACCGATTGGATGGTGTTAATTTGATGGAAAGCGAATCGCCGTTTGTGTATGGTGAAATTATTACTGCGCTTGCTGTAATTGAAAAATTTGTAGAATTCCTTTCAACGATATTACAACGTAATAAAGATAAGATTATGAAGAATTAAAGTGAATTGTTGTGGTTAGTATTTTAAGCAGGTTTGTAAATTGCATGAAATCACAGTATTTTGCAAGTATGAATATTCATCGGCCATTAGTTTTCCACAAATTTTGTAGTTCCGTTAATTTCGATGAAATGGCATATGTCTTATAGACGAAAAAAGTAATGCTACTTTGTTATTCAATCTATGTAAATTTTATAATTTCTCTTCGTTTTTATTACAAAACCCGTGGGATCTAAGTTGTCAGGATAGAATCGAATTCTTCCGAAACATTACTATTGCCATGTCACTGGTACGAAAAGAAAATTAATCTCAGCGTTAAAAAGGTCGTCGTAGACCAACAAATTTACCTCTTTCACTCGACGAAGAAGCAACAGAGATTTAAGCCGCGTGATTAAATACAGAAGGGGCCAAATTACCGACGTGAATCGGGGCTAATGGTGGATTAATCGGTAGAAAGCTCACAAGCCATCGACGACATCCACGAATAAATTCTGTCTTTCGAGGCGATCGGGAAGCACAGTCTTAGAGATCGACCCCTTCGGAAAAATGGATTCGCGAGACACGGTTAATTAACGTCAGGTTAATCTCACGAACTGTTCGCGAGGAACGGAATGATGGAACGTTGGAGCTTAGAGGAACGCCTGAAGCTTATCGGCCGATCAGCAATTACCTTGACATTATCCGGGTGAATCGACCAAGAACGTCCGACGGATAGAGTGTATTATTGATAATATTGCTCGACAAGGAAACGGTAAAACGTTAGCCGTAGCTAATCCCAGTCGATCGTTGACGCGCGCGCGCGCGTTTATCGGTTTGCCCTCGAACGATTCGCCAGCGTTACATAAAGTAGTTCGTAAAATCTGACTAATGGTTGCCGGCGAGCGTTAAAGGAATCCACCTGAAGATCGATGGAAATTTATCGGAAACTCCACAGCAGTTCGACTACACCGCCCCGTGAACGTTCGTTCCATTATCTTTGATAGGCTGCTTCTGACAAAGTTACGGCCAGAGGTGGGGAACGATAACATCGTAGCTCACCTGCCTAGGCTACCTCTAACCGGCACTTTGACGATACAATGTGTGTATCTGAATAGGAGCGATGATACGAGGGCTTGAAGACGAAGCAGTAAGGAGGCTGAACAAGCTGTTTTTTTTTTCGTCGAAAATTTACATGCTCGATATCGCGTTCTGCTAAATCATAGCGTTGTTGATTAGGGTAATAGAGAGAAGGGAAGTTAATCGGTGAGTTTGCTCGGATAACTTTGGTGATGTGGCGTGACCAGGATAACTCGGTGGTTGCAGTCAACTGAGAACATTTACAGCGTTCCTGGATAATATCTAATCGCGATTCGAGTGCAACAGATATTTTTTTTAACCCTTTAACGGAGAGACTCTTAACTCGTTATTTCAAAGTTATGAGACTGATATACACTGCGTGGCATAACTATAAAACCACCCTAAAATATTCAATCCTTATGTATTGTGATTAGAATAAGAACGAACCACTTTTTCGAAGGAATATAATCTATCCTTTTCTGGAGAAACATTATGTTTCAATACGATTTCAGACACGGCATATTTAGTTTGTTTTTATTTTGACCACAATACATAAGAATTGAAAATTTTAGGGTGGTTTTTTGTTATTTTGAAGTTGAAAGTATCGGTATTATACACCTACTTTTTTAGTTTCTTTCTTTTTTCATTTATTTTTAGAGAGAATAGTTGAGTTTCTCAACTGAAAACGTGGATATTTATTTCACAGTAGTGAAACTAATTTTGCACTTTTGACCCTCTGTGATCCCCGTGGGTCTTCTATGACAGAAGCGAAATTTCGTGTCCAAATATCTCCGAAACACAGGGATTGTTATTAAGAAAACCTTTTAATATTTAACTTTAAAAACTATTGGATCATGTAGTAGAGACCCTGGGAAGTATCCCTGAATTTTTTAAGATTTTTTGAAAGTCCATAAGATAAAAAGAAATAGGTCTGGACATAAAAGACCCAGGTGGCAGAGTTTGGTAGAATTTTATTCGAATAATGCACAGTAAACAGCAGCAGGATCTGAGGGTGTCGTTCTGAGCTTTAAACAGTCAATGGGATTAAATAATTGTTCGATAAATGTCGATTCATTCATAAAGAAGTATTATTTTTTTGTAAAAATTGAAATTTCCACCTTTAAACAATTAAAACTTACGAAATATTTTTTTTTATCTTTTATTCGTTATCCGAAACTTTTTATCTAGATAATGAGTTTGCCCATCTCTGCTAGGTGGTGACAGAAGTAGTAAAAATAACGGGGGTCACAGAGGGTTACAACTACTGTTGAACCGGTACAACACTTGACATTAAAGGTTTAATTGAAGGCATAAATAGCTGGACGAGAATAACTTAACACATGACTTTTATGTGTACAGTTCATGCAGACCATGCATTATTGTCGAAAATATTATCGTCATCATAAGTTTGTTTAGATTTTAGTGTATAAATTTTTGGATTGTAAAATTAACAATTTTTATACTCTGTTATTGTCTATTTTTATAGATATAGAAGGCAGTTTTATCAGAGTTTCTATGGCAGTCTCTAATAATATAAGTATCTATTGATTTTAAAAATGAAAAATTTGAAAATTCATTTTTGAAAGTTTAGACATTATAGAATAGAATCCTCAAGGTAGTTAGAATCTTCGTTCTGGTGATTCTACTACGTGTAGTGCAAGCAAAATTACAAATTTCATCAAATTTCGTATTAAAAAAAAATTCGAAAGATTCATATTTATAACAGAATCGATACTAAATGTAATTACAAGAAAATCATATCGATAAAGTGTTTTCTGAAGCCGTAGAGACAATTAATGGTCGTTGATCAGGAGATCTCAATGCCTGGTGTTCATGGACCGTGCTGGTGAAATCTTGCACCTTGTAATATCTTGCACCTTAATACTGTTACCACCGGTGTAATGGGTTTAAGAAATGCGTTTTTTGAAAATCTTTTGTATTTCCAGTACCGTTTCGCTGGATGATAGCCGTTGTGCATGGTGAAACAACAGAGATCCGATATCAAGGACGATAAACTTTCAATAATAATCGATAAAGTGGACCGGTTCCATTACGGTTTCTGATAAAATTCGTTCTATTTGCGGTCGAATAAACGGGCAGACACACTGGGGTCGGTGCCATTTGCAGGTGTTCCACTTACGAATGTAGATCAGATTACACTGATTTGCGATCTTAGAAGATTTACTATTGCTTCGACTTGAAACTAACTGCGGCGCTGATAAGCATCCTGATAAACGTTAAACGCTTCAGGATAAATGTGTGAAAAATAGATCAGATAACTCCGCAGACTCTCACTGTCGAAAGAAGCAGTTAATAATTTACACCGAGAAAAGTTCAAAAGTTAATTGAAATGTATGTTACGTCAGGAATTGTTAGTGAACTGTGAATTTTAAGCATACACCGGATACATGATTATCTAAATTTAAATATTGTAAAAAAATCACGGAAGTTTAATAAAATTTTTATTTGGTTTAGAACGTGACGGAATCCGTCACGCAGTAAAGGAAAACTTCACTTTCATTCCAGTTTCCCCGATTTGCTTCATAAAATGAATATTTGCGCAAACATTTACAGTTTACCTAGTTATGAAACTGAAAACTACGAAGCCAATATACATATGAGTTTTTGTTACCTATTTACTGGACGAAGGAAAGATCGTTTAATTTGGTGAAAAAGTACTATTTTTCAGGTATGGATTGAATGTACATATTCGCTGTACAAGTTACTTAATGTGTGGTTTTTAGTTTTCCATGAGAAATATCGACGAAAGAAAGTCGATTTTCATTATATTCTATTAATTTTGTTAAAAAATTACGCCACTTCGACTGGAAAATTATATAGCATCTTTCCCAATTAATTGGACTTTGCCCTATCAGATGATTATTTCTTTAGGTCGCTAGAATATTCTGTATCGAGAAAATCTTCGAAACTAAAACCATTGTAGAAGCAGGTTGAAAAGTTTTTTACCCAACACAATCGAACATGTGTATATAACTGGTAGAATGAAAATATTTCACAAAAATAGTATATAAATTAAACAATATACTGGGTGCCCCACGATAAGTATCATTTGATATCATTACTGAACAGTAGGTGATAGAATAAAAATCTAAGGAGACTTTTATCATCATTTTTTATGGTGAATACCACTGAAAAAAAATTGTTTGTCAATTTTTCATGATTGTCAATCAATTTTTCGAGATCATCTAGTGTTTTTTAAATGGAATGCTATATTTTTGTCGAGATAATTTCAAAGGCATACACTGAACTTGTTTGTTTTTCTGTACTTTCATAATACCAAAACAAAAATATAGCATTCCATTTAAAAAACACAAGGTGACCTAAGTATGACCTTGAAAAATTGAAGATAAACAATTTTTGTTCATGGTGACATTCTACATAAGAAATGATAATGAAACTCTGCTTAGATTTTTGTCCTACCACCTACCGTATCAAATGGTCCTTATTGTGTGTATTGTAACTCTGTCCTTACAAATTTTACGAATCTTACGAGCAACCCAATACTTCAATCAGCTTCTTGGTTATTTGAAAATAACTTCGAAAAATAATTGAACGGGGAAATACAAGATTCGAAAATTGATTATTTCACTGTATGGTTTCGTATTAAAAGAGAACGTTAATAAAATGGTAATTATATTTTCATAGTATGTACAGTCTGTTTCACAAGAGCCTTGGAACGATATCTAGCAAGAGAATTGATATTTTTCAAAAATTCAAAGACAGCCTTATAGTACATCTAAAACACTACAACGTTATTAGCTAATATACATAATGCCCTTCATTTTCAAGTATAGCCTCTATGCTTTCGTTCCAGTTTTCTGCGTACCCCTCAGCCTTCATATTTGTTTAATTTGGCGGGATAGTTGCTTTAACCGTTGTGTGGGCAACCAAAATATTCACGGTTATTAAGCAATTGGAATACTTCTATTCTGACAGATTAGATAAAAATAGATAATTTTATTTCCATACCTTTCGAAAACTCTTAGTTTTACGTTCCGACAATATACCATGTTCTGTTTTAGTCAAGAACATAAAAAATTGTGAAAAGGAATTTAGAAGTGGGTACCCTGTTGCCTATACAAGGCTTAAAGTAAGTATAGGCCTTCTAAGAAGCTTAAGTTTAACGATGCTCCAGACATTTTCAATCGGATAGCGTCTGGTAATTGTGAAGGCCAGTTTAGTATTTGGATATCATTTTCCATTTTCCACATAGTGCACAGCCAGCTCCGGTTTTTTGGATCATTGACTTCTTGTAACACCCAAGATGAATTATCTTCACCAAACTATTCTCTAGTAGACTTCAACAGACCCTTTTCTTTTAAAAAATTTTTACAAAATTTAAAAAAACGTTAAAATGATTTTGTCTTCTCTATGACTTCTCATACGCGTTTTCCCTTTCTTTACAAAATGATCAACATTCTTAGCAGCCCTATACAGTTTCACTCACTTCCTAACGAATTCGTTTGACATTTTCATGTAACGAACCGCCGTCGAGAAGCTCAATTTTGGTTCTTTAGGATGTGTGGAAAGAACCACTGCTTCAAACCGTTTGGCGTACGCTGCACTCATCTTGAAATTCGAGCGTTTACAATGACAAACGAACCCAAACTGACAGATTCTTTATGTCGCGTCGTAGTGTTTTAGATGTACTATAATCCTGTTTTTGAATTTTTCAAAAATATCAACTATTTACAAAAAAAAAACAGACTATATATTCGAGATATTGCTCCGAAACATTTATATCAATGTTCGCCGTTGATAATTTTCCGTAACAGTGCGAAAGAAAAATGCGAGCCCGTTGCTCACGCTAATCTCGCGACCACAAGTGGAGCGCGCCGGCAAATAACATCGCCCCGGTGAAATCCACGAAATCGGTTTGCCTCGACCGCAACGCGGCTACCAGTTTTCCGCGAGACCGCAACAGCAACCCACCGACCAGAAATAGAGCGACGTGTCCTTTGCTTCGTGGAAAAATATTTCTGAAAACCGGGGTTCCCTCGTAAAATTGCCCCGGCCATGTACGGCTCCCGGAAGTTCCGAACAATCGGCGGCGGGAATACCACCGCCGAAAGCCCTTGAGACTTTAATCGACCTCGGTTGTACGACTCGACGGCATTAAATATGCCGGATGATGGTGCGTGAAGAAAAATACGCGCGAGCCACGCGGGTCAAACTAATCCCGGGACCGCAAATAGAACGAACGCGAATCATTTTGCCACGTGAAATTGACGGAATGTGTGAGCGAAGGAAACGCGTCGTATTCTTGGGCAACCGCAGAAGGAGCGACTGAAAAAGTGGCGAAACACCCTTACATTTTACCGCGAAACTGCGGTGTTCCTTTGGAAAATTAATTTCTGTCCATGCAGTACACTCCCGATCGTCATTATTAGGACACTTGTCGAATGTGCAGTAAATGTTAGAAGGCATTACGAATTTCTTGAAAGTTTGGAATAACTATTGTTAGGGGATATTAAAGAACGTGGCCTGAAATATTACGTACCATTTTTACGAATGAACATTAGGTGTCCTAATGTTTATGAGCTGTAGGGTAAGTCCATTTGGACTTCTAGTACTTCCTACTTTTCACGATCATTCAAATGAGCTGCTTTTTTATATGATTTAATGAGTACAACGTCTAGCTTAAATACGATTCATAGGTTGATGAGTTAGAGGGAGCTTCCAAAAACTTCGGTTCATATAGATCCAGGCATCGCCGTTTGAGGGTTAACTGACCGCCATTAGTTCCCTTCTACCTCATCGGTATTCGAACATTAATTTCTATTATAACAAATTTTACATATACTTCTTGTCAAGTACTTTAATACTGAATTGTTCGAATATCATCGAAATCTATCGGTATACTGATTCAATCACTGGTTTCGACCTAATACAATTTTCGAAGAGCACAGGAAAGAGAAACCAAAAGAAAAACATCTAATTCTGCTCAGAAAAAAATATCTCACGCGGAATACATTTTAGAATGAATTCGGGCTCGACGATACCGTGAAATCGTATTTCCGTGTACTGTGCACAGTTGACGAGATGATTAGTGGGACTGGACAGGGGCAACTGGGGTATTAGGTTCGTATGTGTATACAGGGTGAGTCACCGAACGTTTGCACCTCAAATATCTTTGTTGTTTTTAAAGATGCGTCAAATGTCTTAAGGACAATGTTGAATGGTTCAATGGGGCTCACACGATATCAAACAATTTTTGTTTTTATGTCATTTTTTTTAGAGCTATCAAGGTCACCTTCATTTTTTTTAAATGCAATCACCCTTTTTGTAAACACCTACAATGATAGTCCCTTTCATTAGAAATTCAGTGATTATAATTATTCAAGGTCATTCAAGTTCATGGAAAAAGGGTGGTTCCATTTAAAAAAATGAAGGTCACCTTTGCCCTTGAGACATTTTACGTATCTTTAAAACCGACAAAGATATTTGAGCTGCCAACGTTAGGTGACTCACTCATTCGATGATTCATGATCCGATTGCGTGTGTATGACTTGTATGTTTAGGTCAATAGCTCGGTACAGCCGAAAATGTGAGCGAAAAGAGACGTGCCTTTGTGATTCTGATCAATCGTACACCTTAGCGTCAATATGTTTTGAGTGGAGTCGAAGGCGCGATGGCCTATCTTTCATTGGTCATTGGGGAATTTCTGATGGAGTTTCTAGAATGCGTGCGGTTTTGGAAGAGGATGCATGAGCCTAAACAGACCAGACGTCACATGCTGATGGAAGACCACGTCCCTCGGCTATTGGTGACGTTAGAGGGTTGTTTATGTGACACCAGATGAGTGACACTTAGACATGGCAAGCATCCTGACGTTGCGTTGCCTTAAGAATAAGGACATTGTTCCTAAACTCCGTCTCGCAAGATAAGGGACTTCCGCGCAACTTGTCCCAAGTGTGTTTTCCACAGCGAATAGGTTAAGTGCCAAAGAAGGATCTGCCGTGCTCCTAAAGGGACCTATTGCTAGTAGAGTGACCTTCCAGGGCCTTGCAGAAGGTACATAGCTAGTGATGCCTGCAGTGGAGACAGAGCCATTGACTAATGAAAGTAAGAGTCAACTTGTGCGAAGCCTACGAAATCTGACCGCAAGTCCATTCTATCGTGGAACTGAGTTTAGAGGATCTGACCACGTAGTGGGAAAGGCAGCGATGCCTTTTGGTAAGAGGACTGTGATGGCACTTACCCCAGAACCCCAAAGTAACGTAGTTCTTTTAAAAATCAACAGCCTCGGACGAATATTTTTAACATACTTCTATTCCGTCTGCTAATCATCTTGTCAGTTCTGCACAGTATACCGAGTCCGCTATCCGATGCGTGGTACCGCGTAACGGCGAGAGCGCGGAAAGGTAAAAATAAAAGGTATACGCGGCAGGAACGATCGTTGCATCCCCGGAGGTCAGACGGAGTTTTAGAAAGAGGCCTTAAGGTCGTTACCGTGAGGCACCGTCCATGTAATTATACGTTGTTGCACCGCCACGGCGCGATATTGCGTTACGTGCATGCATTACGCACATAGTTCGGCCCGCGAGCGAGCGAGAAAACCGACACGTCCCGCGGCGGATGATAAATTCCGCTCCGGAGAGAGAGAGCCTTGTCGGGATGATTGGCTGGATGAGCCGTAGAGCCCCCGACGTTTATCGCTTCTCGCCTCTTCGGTGTATAACGTCGATCCCTGTCGTCTGTTATCCGGTTGAACGTGATAATCGACGTAGTAACCGCAGATATTCGAGTTGGGCGACTTCGTTTAGAATTGCACTGTCTGTAATATCGCCATGAAGAAAGTTCCAAAGTCTGATGCTAATGAACTGAATCAGTGGTCATGTGTGTACTGTGGTTGCAACGTCGTACGATCAACGTGTAGGAAATTAAAAGTATACCATACTCGCGATAATTACCCGTATTTGGGGCTCTAGAACAGGGTTTCTCAACCTGGAGCCGTATGACCCCCAGGTGGTCCCAGGATATTATTGGCTTTTAATTATTATGTTTTGTATTAATTATAAAAATTATAATAACGTATGTTTTATTTATCAAGAAAAGATTTACATGGCTACCTCTCAGGATATTCCTGGTTTCTAATGATTGTATTTTATCTAAATTATAAGAATTATAATACAACATGTTCTGTTTGTAAAGGAAATATTTAAATAGCTATCTTTCTACCGGTAGGACAGCGGGCAAGGTCGGAAAAAGGTTGAGAAACACACTGCTTTAGAGACGGACAGTTCTAGGAACGGGCGATTATCGAGAGCCACTGCAAATTGCAATTTACAACTGTAAATTAGTCGATCAATCGGACGTCGTCCGACCAATTATACTGTTCAACAAACGTTGGAACATTCGAAAATGATGCAGTAAATCTGGTTTTATTTACCTTCTTTGAATTGTCGAACACAATAGTAATCTCACTTTGGACTCCATACGCAATGATTCTTTTTAATCGAATTGTAAATATGGAGCTTTAAGAAACATGTATTATACAGGATGTCTCCAAAATCGTGGTACAACCGGACAGGTGGTGATTCTACATGCAAAAATAAGTCGAAAGAAAGGAATAATATTTTATCATTTGAATTCGTTTTTGAGATAATCGAATTTGAAAATCTACGGCTGTTCATTGCACTCTACTTCTACTTACTAACGCGTCTGTCCATTCCATTCCGTTTCTACTTACTACCATACACGAATATACGCATTCCAGATTAATGAATCAAACTGAACTGATTTTCTATCTAAAAACCTAATTTTATGACGTTTAGGGAAAAAACTAAAACCAGCATCGTGTTCAGGAACGTTAGTTGACTCAAGGAACAAGGTTTAATTCCAACATTTTCGGACGTGTCGAACAGTATTATTGGCTACAGAAGGCGACAGAAAGTGGTGTGGGCGGTGGGCATTTCTAGAGAACATTTATTCAGCAGACAGTTATCGCGAGTTTATTGTATTTCGGTGAACCTTGGTAGTGCACGGATTTATCGAACCGTGACAATTTTAACGTCATATTGGGAGGAAGCAAGTTTCACAATAATTCTATCAATTCCTGAATATTTACCAGAAGGCTCTAATTAATGGCATACTTCGATAGTTTAATCGGTTCCAATGTTTCTATTAACGGGAACAGTTTTCTTTTTGTCCTGCCCAGCGTGCATTCAATACCGCTTACACCTTCAGTGTAGTATTTTACGAAATTGGCAAAGCTACAGAGCTGAACTTGGTTCGCCCAGCATGCAAAACGTAATCGTTTAAAAAAATAATGTACAATAATATAAATATTTTGAAATTGTATTTCCTTATTCTTGTAATGAAGACTTTTTTTAAGACGTAATCTTATTTTTACAAAAAAGTTTGGCAAATGCTATCGGAATATTCATATATTTATAGATAGATAATCATATGTAGATAATAAACAGACGTATAAATATAACTTTAAAAGTTCATGAATAGTTGAATTAATAAATATTCTTTAGATAGTTTAGCGATATTATGCTGTTCTTGGTTTCCTTTTTTTCAATCACGATTGAAAATCGCTCGATTTTAACATTTCTAATCCGCCGTATATCAAACACAAAGACTTTGGTTTTTATTTCAAATTAAATGGGTAGAGAAATATCGATTAGTCTTCGATCGAGAATGATTTGAATTCGGCAGGCGATATTAGGTAAGTTTTGCCCTAGTGCTCGCTCGATGCCGGGTTTCGCGGTTTTACGCTGAACCTTACGATTTTATGCATTCAACGCACGGCTTTAATTGTGTGTTATTCAGTGGTTCTCTCAAAGTTTTAGTACGACTCGATCGTTGGTCCGAGTCATAAACGATTTCCGGCGTGGAGATGATGAAAGTTCGATGAATAATAATTAAAAGGAAGTTATAAATATTCATTTTTTTTCCTTCGTCGCCCGTTCGGGTTTAATGATAACGAATGTGACATTGATAATACTACAACTTAAATATTTAAATAATGTATAGTGTGTAATGGTAATACTGCATATTGAGTATTGACTGTACGTGGAGAGTTAATTATATTATGGATCATGTTAATACGTAGACAATCGATAGGATTACGATCGAAAAAGGAAGCAATATCGATGTCACGTATCGAATCAAAAAATACATTTTTCACGCTATTTGTTTAAGATTCTACAAGTTTTCGACGGATAAAATAAATTTCAAGACCAAAATTACAACTCTGCATAGATACTTGTTTTTTTTTAAACGGTTATGTTAATACTTTCAACGAATTTTTAGATGCAGATATACTGTATTTATGTTAAAACCGCGTTATTTAACCCCCTTGTACTGTGACAGTACTTCTAATCGAAGAAAAACAGTTTTCATTCTCATGTTTCTAATAATTCGTCTAATAACTCGAAATTCTCAATCTTCTTGTGTCGCAACGCAGCCATTCGAAAGAAAAATTTCACGTCTGCATGATTATACAGGGTAACCCACCTAAGACCGAACACCTAAATATCTTTTTTATTTTTAACGATATGATAAACGCTTCAAATACAATTTGAATGGTTCCAAAAGAGGGGTATCGTACGTGGAACAATTTCATTGAATTTCTTTCATGTCATCGGTATATTTTATGTACTTTCTGTATTGCATTATGTAGCACGTCTTAAACTTATGACCTTGAGGTGAACTGGAACATTGAAAAAACATCGAAATTCTGAAATAATGTTAAAATGGTATGTGAACTTACTTTCTGCGTTACAAATGCTCAAAGTGATGTCCATCGGTGAGGATACACTGTCTAAAACGAGGAATCACCCATTGTGATGCTGTTTCTATCTCGTCTGTCATGATAGCCGCAGAATCTGTGATTATTCGACATTTCGTGTCTTTATGTCTCCATGAATTGTGGGTCGCTGCAGGTAAATCTAAATGCTTTGTTTTTTTCATTGTGCAATTCATTATTTTTTCAATGTTCAAGTTCACCTGACGATCACAGATTAGACATATTTGAATGCACATGATCCCTATAACGCCGAGCGTGACGTATTCCTAACATTGGGTTATAACATATGCAAAAAGTACAATAATACAAAAAGTAGAATGTTTATAAGTTCACCCAAGGATCAATGTCACGATTTCATAACATATGGAAAACAAAAGTAAACCTGACATTTGTAGATGTGTTCTAGAATTTATATGTTTATAAATGTAAAAATAACGAATGAAGTTTTTTTGTCTTAAAAACCGACGATACAAAAGTTCGAAAAACATGGTCTTAAAAAAAGTGTTCCATGCACGACACTCCACTTCTGGAATAATTTTATCTATGTTTGAAACATTTCTTATATCGTTGAAGATGTAAATGATATTTAGATGTACGATTTTGGAACACCGTGTGTATCGCCTCGATCAGACGTGGCTAGCAATCGGGCCGTAAAACTTCCATCGTCCGCGATAGAAAATGCTGGCAATCGATCTCAAGAGATCAAAAAAAACGCCTAACGTAACCCCGGCAACTATTCCCCACTTTTGAATATCATATCGTACCACCGCAAGAAAAGTGTCACAAGTCAAAAACACGTAATCATTCAAGGGAGAGAAAAAAATTCTGGATTCAATTTCAACTGATAACATTTTTAAAGATATTTGCAATAGGTACAAAAATCGAAAATCTGCGACCTGTGACACTTGAAAATATACAAAACGTTTTCCACTGTCACGAAATTCACAAATCAAAATTCCACTGAACATTCCAAGTACATAATACTCGAGTACACATTCTTTACCCGCTTTCCCTAGCGGTGATTCTTTAAAAAAAAAAAAAGCAAAGAAGTGCACACGTGTACACACGTGCGTCGTCTCTGCATGCGACTGTTGATTGGAAATCGAACTTTACGAGCGTAGATAAAACGCGGTATTAATGAAGACCCGTGCGTTTCTCGTTTCTGCCGTCGATCTCATCTTACAATGGCGCAATAAAAACGACGGGAACGGAGCGCGTGGATAGGTGTCCGACGGGGGATGAAGGGGGAGAAATGAAAGAAGAGAAAAAAAATGATCGTGGTTGTGCATTAGTCGCGGGGTTCACGACTGTGAGCGGACAGTACCTACTACACCGGGGCGCGACTTTAAATACCGAGGGAATCGCGCCGACACGATCAACTAGGAGATAATTGCATTCCTTTCTCGCGGGCCCTGTATGTGTGTGTACGTGAATGTGTGTGTGTGTGTGTGTGGCTGAGTTTCTGCCGCTTCTGTTTGGCTTCCCGTTTACGATTTGGCAAGGAACGTGAGAAACCCGCGAAAACCGATCGACAGAAAGGTCAGTAAGGCAGTATCGCGCTGGAAAAATAAAAAAAGGGTGGGGGGTGGGGCAGACGGGGGGGACTAATACTCGTATTCAGACTTATTTCTAAAGGCACCGGTACCGAGGATCGAGATAATGGATGAAAGAACGAGCGAACGCATTAATATCCGTCCTTCGAGGTAATTAATGAAATCCAAGCGGGAAAAAGAGAAGAATGGCGCCGCGGCTCATCCGGTCGTGAGTCTCACGTGCGCTTCTCGTCTTCCGAACCGGTCGATCGGGCGCGACCGTTGTGAATTCGACGATTGCTGGTTATTCGAAAGGTTTTTAGCTGAGGTTTTCGAACGTTTTTTTTTTTGTTTCTTTCTAGTTCTCTTATTAGATTGGTACGTATGAAATGTCGTTTCTTGTGCAGTGGAAATTAGTAGACTGCGATCTCGATTGTTCCGACTTTGCGATAAAGCTAGCCTGACTTAATGTTACCCCAATTTAGGGTACGGTAGAAATGTTGATGAAGTTTAGCGCGACTTTTTCTGTATTTTGGAGCCTGATCGAAAACTTAGTGGAGTAACGAGATGTTTATTTAATCACAGTTTTTGTGAACTAATCCGTAAAAACTTTATTTTCGACTACGATGAATGTTTGCATAAAGATCCGTAGTCTGGCGAGCAATTGACGACTAATTTGTAGATACCGGATTTAGACAGAATTTTGATTCATTTTTTGTAGTTGTTTATCGTGACTTAAACCTACTACGGTTTTCTAGAACGCTGTTTACACACTTGTTTGACATTAGAAATGTTTGTATGTTTGCGAAATGTCTAAGGAGATTGTTATTGACTCGCATGTTTTTCCTTCCTTATCCTTATTACTTCGAATATATACAGTTAGTGTAAAAAGTATTCGTACACCCTTTAAAACGGAACAACTCTTTTAAAATTGGTCCAAATGACTTGAGTTTTTTTGTGAAGTTAGAGACATTAATTTACTAAATGATGTGAAAGAAAATTTTGAAAAAGTTGCAATTGGTCCGAATCGCGAAGAAAATATTAAAAGTCGTGTTTTACAACTTTTTAATCTGAGGCTATAATAAAAATTTAATAAATACGTATCGAAGATTTATGTTAGTTATGTACATACTGAAAACTTCATTGAAATCGGTTAATACAGAAACTAGCGACAGACATCAAAAGATGTGAGAATTGTTAGATTTACTACAGTTGTAGATCGAAAGTCGGGAAAAACTGCGATTTTCAACATTTCTAATCGTTTGTATCTCGTAGCAACGTTAACCGATTTTGATGAAATTTTCAACATGTATATAACGAACATAAATCTTCGATATGTATTTATTAAATTTTCATTATAGCCTCAGATTAAAAAGTTGTAAAACACGACCTTCAATATTTTCTTCGAGATTCGGACCAATTGCAACATTTTCAATTTTTTTTTCACATCAATTAGTAAATTAGTGTCTCTAACTTCACAAAAAAACTCAAGTCATTTGGACCAATTTTAAAAGAGTTGTTCCGTTTTAAAGGGTGCACGTATACTTTTTACAGTCACTGTAGGTGGATTTAGGACCGTATCAGGGTTAAATGTAATGAATATTCTGGTACAGTTTATTGGACCATTAAACATTGCGTTGCACTAATGTTTAAAGAATTGTGTATCTGTATGCATAATTTGATTAGTTAAATCTTCAAATACGGGAACAAAACGCAACAAAAATCATTAATAAATGAACAAGTAACCAATTTTCCAATAAATACTTCATGGGTTGACCTTTTGGTTCTACCTGTAAGGTAGGTACTGCATAATAATTATCTAACAAAATAATTGTATTAGATATACCAATAAGTAATCCACTGAGATCTAGTCAAATTCGGTACCTTTTTCTATATGAGAAGCTTATAGGGCTACGCCATTAATATTTGTTCTCTTACATCGAAGCTCTTCATCATTTTTGAAAACTACATACTCTATGGATTATATGCATTTATAGCATATACGACCATATAAAATATGATGAATGGTAAAGGTAATATCAGATATAATTCATGTTCTGTCTTACTCTTGTTATAATAAAATGTATAAGAAATAGAAGAAAATACCATCTTCACATCTGCCGTTACAAATCACCTCGAAAAATGTTATTTTCCATAAAGTTCCGCAGTCTATTAAAGACTAAGAGGCCATAAATATGCTTTGAATTTAAACGATCACCAATTTATTAAAAACAAATGGTAGATTACTTATCGAAACACTTAATAAAATCGTAACACACTCGTTTCTCTCTCTATAAGTACGCTGCCAGAATATTTCTCCTAACCAGTGACCGTTAATTCCAACTTCAAAAAATAAATCGTAAGATTCGTATAAAACTGATTTTTAGCCTGCCCATAAAATTTCAACAGAACTATACGTGCGTTTAAATTTCTGTTAAAATGAAAAAACGACATTTCATAGGGCTCGAAGAAAGTCTTAAAGAGTGTTCTGTCCCGAAGGTAAAATTCCTCCTCGCAGAATCGTTCGTCAAACCGTTTCGCTTTCACTCTCTTACGAATAACAGACGGCGAGACACGCGAGCGCCGCCGCCGGCCGAACGGACAAACGCGCGCGCGCGCACCTCCCCACGCGCGTTGAGTATGTATCTAAATCACAGCTCGTGCTACTAATTACTTAAAACGTTATTATAACTCTCTCGATACTCTGTTACTTACCGACTCTATGTTAACTTCCGTTAGTCTACTGTTTCCTGTGTGTGTCCTGTGTGTCTGTGTTGTGTATGTATACATATATCAAAAAGTGAAAGAAAGAAGAAAAACTGAAAGAACAATTAAAAAAAAAAATAGTGGGATTCATCATCCTCCGTATAAAGTAACGTATAACGTTAATATCTCATAGTGGTATTAAATATCCGTTGATCGTTAGGCGATCGTCGTCGACAGAAGCTCGGTTCACTCTCGCTCTATCTCTTTTTTTCTGTCGTCAATGAGTCGTCTTAGGAACAACAATTTCACCGAGTCACCTGGCCTGAGAACCGACTACCTGTCGATCGACGATCAAGACTACATAATTACCGGTAATAAAAAAATAAAAGGCGTGATCGCCGGTCTTATATTAATATATAATTTACTCGTGAATTTATCGACAGAACGAGATCGTACACGTAATATCAGTTTGACTTTCTACGTGGCGAGATTTCGAAATATGTTTCCCGTGTCCGACGAAATTTCGAAAAAAGGACAAGAACGAACGTTTATTCTTCGGAAAATCTCCACTGGAGGTCACTGATCTCTCGAAGTCATCCGGTGATCATTTTTAATACTAACGTAGAAACATAAATATTTCTTCACCTCTTCGATTAAATACATAAATACACCGGTCAGGCATTAGTCTTACGAGAAAAAACAAGTAGATGTTAATATCATTGAACGCCTGACAGCGGTCACCCTGATGTCCTCGTTATCACATTTTCCTCTTCGAACCGATCAAAATTCTCTTCTTGTCGACTTCTCGAAAAAATTCAAGGGCGCACGAACATATCCAAGGAGTGTCTTTAGGTATCTCGCCTCCGTATAGTTATCACCAGTTTAGACTTGCAGGTATTCGGCCGTATTCACATTACAAATCAGACCAAATTGGTCCCTCGATCGAAACGTCGCGACGATCACAAAACCAGTCACATTGGGACGCTAAACATTCACTTCTCAAGCGCTGAGAGTTTAAAGTCTCAGGACGCGTTCCGTGCACTCGTGTATATATCACTACTCGCTGTGACGTTTTGTATAACTGGTCTCAGCGCCTAAACGGTTCACCTGAATCTTTCGCACGCGACCGGAAGTCTGGACTGGCGATAGGAACACTTGTCATGGAAGCCTTGGGAGTCTCTTTGTTGCCGTGGATAAATTCACGATTCGCGGGCTCTCTGTGGACGGTTTATTTCTGCGTTAAAATTGGCAGGATCCTTGCTATCTGGGGACGGGGGACACGACATAGACGCCCAGAGAAAAGGCAGCGTCACTGCCATGTCATTCGCGATTTTGAGCTTTCGCATGCTGGAAGGCTCTCGCGTTTCATCGGAAAACAAGCGGTTAATTAAATATCCATAGACCTCGAGACAGATACTCGAGGTCCATCGGCGCTAATATTCATTCTAGAACGAGAGTCGGCCGATCGCTAGATGAGGCTCAGCCTGTCTAACGTGAGCCCATAGACGCGTCGATCTCGCAATCGTCGCTATTAGTCATGGTTCGCTCTGTGCCCGGGTGTTTGAAACCACGTTGATCGTAAATCATTCCGTTCCGTGGAACGAAGACCTGGAAACGTTGGGTAAAGAACAGAAATAAACGGGGGAGATAGATGGAGAAGAGAGAAAGACAGATGGAGAAATAGATAGCTAAGAGAGAGAAAGAAGACTCGCACCGTGCCACCTTTGGAAAGGAGGATATGGGGTGGGCAGCAACGACCTGATAGTCGCAAATTCAATTGGGAATCAAGAGATCGGGCAGGGTCATCCCAAGTCGACTAACTAGGCGGATTGCAGGCGTTCCCCGTGGGATCGACCGAAACCTGGTGCGGTTGTTGACTCCTGTTTGTCACCGTGCTGGTCGTCGTGGTCGTCGTTTCAGCCGACGGACTGGGATTCCCGCTGTTCCCGCTGTTGCTGCTGGTGGTCCCAGCTGCCGCCTGTTGCTGGACACTGGGCTTCTGCGTCACGTGGGTCTGATAGTGTTTCGCTAGGTGCGCCTTCTGCCGGAAACTCTTGCCGCAGAGGGAGCATGCGAACGGCTTCTCACCCGTGTGCGTTCGGATGTGAACGTTCACGCTGTACTTATCCTTGAAGCCTTTGCTGCAGATACTGCAATAATGCAGCGAGCGTTCCTTGCGTTGCACGCTGCCTGGCGAGCCGCCCGATGCACCCTGTTGCTGGCCACCGGCGTTCCCGCCGGTTTCTGATCCGCCGTTCCCATTACTAGCCGCGTTCGTGTTACTGTTGTTCCTGTTAGCTCGTCTGCAGTACTTCTTTGGCGCCTTTGCGGTGACCACTCTCGTGGGTGGTATTTGAAGCTGATTGGTCGACTGTTGCTGCTCGACTTCGGGCCTGGGAGCTGTCTGCGGTTGGAGGACATCCTGTTGGGCAGCAGTGACCACTGTGACCGTGCTAACTTGGCCCAGGTCCGCTGGAAGGGTGATGGTACCTAGACTACCACTCGTTGGGTCCAGCGTGTACATCACCGTGGTCGTCGCTGAGACATTGCAGACTGGTTCCAGGCTACAGTAAGACTCCACCACTTCGTTGGCTATGCTCTTTAATTTCTCGTAATCACCGGGACGGTAGGTCGTTTGATCTAACTGGGACAGTAGTAGATCCTCATCGGTACATGCGTGCATGGACTCGTCCGGTTGTTGGGGCTGTTGTTGCTGCGGTTGTTGCTGTTGCTGTTGCTGCGGTTGCTGCTGGTCAGAGACTATCTGTAGGCCAGTGTTACTCGCGACGGGCATCGACATGGCGGAGCCTTGATTGGAGGGGGACGAGGACGACACCACTTGTGTCGGGCCTGTGTAGAGTTTGCCTTGAAGGGCGCTGCGCAGGAGACTCTCAGCCGAATCGCCCGCGCCTACCGCGACCGCAGCTGCTGCCGCAGCGGCGGCTGCCTCCTGCAGATTCTGGTCCGAGAGCTTCCAGTCGTTGTTGTTGTCGCCGCCCGCGCAATTGCCGCTATTGGACGTTCCCCGACCGCATAATTCCTTGCTCTCGACGAAACCGCTGTCGTCGGTGGTGTACTGTGAAGACGGGACCGAGAAACGGTCCGGATGAAACCTATCGTTAACCGTCCGCGACACTTCGCTCACGTTCGTGGTCTGGTCGTGGTCCGGTTCGGTAGAGGCCGGCTCCATGCTCAAGATTGCGTCCAGATCGAGATTTGGCCGTAGGGACCAGGAATCGCTGGACGTTGGCGCGGGACTCTTGCAGCAGTCTAGCGCGTCCATCGAGTTCGCCTCGTTGTTCAACACGGTCAACGTGTATATAGCTCCGTCCGTGTTCTGTCTGTCGTTCGCGGCGCATCCCCGTCCAACACCCTGATGATGGTCGTTGGATCCTTGATGAACGTTCACGTTATCGTTCCCGTGGCTCTGAGCGTTTGCGTGAGCCGACCAACAGTACTTGTTCAGATCCTCGAGTAGTATGTTGCACGTTTGTTCCTTGGTCTCGTCGGTGCCCCAATAGTCGCAATCCGACTGGTCCATCGGTGTCTGTTCGTTGCTCGGCTGCACGTTACAGGCATTGTGATGAGTTCTCACGTGATGATGGTGATGATGATGACCGAGGGAGCTCGTGATCGTCGAAACTGGCGGCAGAGCGGTCAAAGTGTTGTTGTTGGTCTCTTTGATGAACGGCGATCCGTGAAGATCACGGCTTGCCTCGTGCTCCTCGTGGCTCTGCTGAAGATAACCGATGCTCCGGCAGGTGGTACGGTGAAGGAAGCTCTCCTCGTCGGACACGCCGTCCGCGGAGGCGCAGTGGGGCGGCGGGGAGACGACGAAATCGAAGAAATCGGTCTTCGGCAGATCCTCCCCGCCCCCTCCCGGGGCGAACGCCTCCGTTAGATCCATGGAACCTTTTGAACGTTCGGTCCTCGTGATTGCTTCCTGTTGCAGGGTCAGGCCACCGGTGGCCTTGCTAGGCTGACTGGGTCTGGTTATATTGCAAGTATTGGTAGTAACGTTTCAGCAGAGGCTTTGATGCCTCCTCGGCCACCGCATCCTTGAACTCGGCGAACAACCTGGAACAGACGGAAAAGTGGATCTTGAGTGAAAGTGGAAACGTGTATATCTGCTATCTCTATCAACCACTTTATCCTAGAGTCCTCTCGCTAGAACCTTTCAACATTCCCCAGTAAAATGCCCTTGAGTACTATCCGGCCAAGAAGTACCACGCATAAAGTACCAACCGATTGGACAACTACCAACAATCAACGTCAGCGAACAAGGTCCGTTGTCGATGTAATCTCACGAAAACCAGATCGAACGGGACGAAATTGCAAAACGTGTGCGAGGGGCAAGAAATAACGATCTACCGTCCCCTCCTCTTCCTCTTCGATCGAATCCCATAGAATCCACGGACAATGGTGCATACCGCGACGCCGTGTCCCAGATTTTCCAGCGTTTCCTTAGCGCGACCGGCCCACAGCACCGTGGTACAGGATCGGTACCACGCGGGCATTAGGCCGAAGAGCCGCCAGGGCTCTCTCGCATACTCTAAGGCGTGGGAACGCACCGTGGCCGTGTATAAATTCACTATAGCCGGCCGGTCGGCGAGTCAGCTAGCCGATCAGCCAACAGCACGTAAGTACTCACGGGGACAGAGGGAGATCTCGAGAAAGAGAACGCGGTGCCGAGAAGGACGTTGAATCTCTGAAAGGAAGAGAAACGGATCTAGCTTGGCGGAGCGCGATAGAGAAGGGAAACGGTGGGGCAGCGGAGGGGATAGATACGAAGACAGGCGAGCATAAAGTGAGATGGAATGGGAGAAAGGGAGAGGGGAACATAAGGACCAGAAACTTTGTGCGCACACATAACGCGCGTCCGCACACAACCGTAGTGCCCCGTTGCTGGTATGAGAGGCATAAGCAACGCTTGCGCAACTTCTTTTCCGCGAGCGATCATACTACAACGCACTGTACCAAATTAATGCGGCAACAGTGCACGACGCAAGCCACACTCCGCGCTAGCTGGCCGCGGTTAAATGCCAGCAGCCACGGTGTATAACAATTGATCGAGGGGCCGACAGTGTGCGCAACGCGCCGTGAGCTGCCTCGATCTCTCGGTGCTACGGCACCCGGATGTCCGAGGACGGAACGGTCTCTCTTTATCTATCTTTCTCTCTCTCTCTCTCACACACACACACACACACACTATTCGTATTACGAAATCGAGTCCTGGAATCGCTTGTGCACTAGATCATCCGCGGTGATCGCGGCTCTGGCACGCCGCGCCACGGACGCCGTGTCGATTTTACGGTTGTCCGTGGATTGATCGGGCCACGGGAATGGGATCGATTTGCTAAATTTAATTCGGATGGAGAAAAGAGTAATGGTAATGGCGGATAAGATCGGTCTTTTTTGTTGGGCGTTTGATCGTTGAGATGCGCAGGGTACTAAAAAATGATGTAGGTGCTTGGAGGATAAATGACCGTTTACAGTCTGAAGGATCTCTTCGCTGTTTTTCGATGTCGTAAATACTGTTTAATTGCTTCGGTTAGTTTTGTACAAAGCTGGGTGAAATTTGGCGAGAAATTATTAACCCTCCGCTGTCAGACTGGGTCAATTTGATCCAGAATTTGACTTTGAAATATCTTTGAGGAATCATTGAAAATAGTACTATTAGTGTCATGTAATAGTAATTGTAGATACGAAAATAACTTTTTTGCAGAATTTCTTAAACATAATGAAAGTTTCAGCGTTAATTTTAACCATGGAAATATAGTCTACAATGTTCACACTTCATTTCAGAATTTTTTGCGACTTAATTTAACAAATAGTTTTTGAACCACAGTTTGAATATTGGCTTGGGTGAGATTGACTCAGTGTGACAAGTAGGTACGTTTGAAAAAGGAAGTATGACAACGGAGGGTTGAAAATATTTTAGATACTATTGTCAATAACAGTGATAAATTTCCGGGAATAAAGTATTTTTATTTTAATAATCTAAAGTGTATAATGAAATATTTTAAGTTTTTATTAAAATGTGATGATTTTTAGGTAAATAAACGAACAATTATTTCCCCATTGTGTACGATATGTACTGTTTTATTTTACAATCTTTTGTCGTCTTTCGGGTAATTTGAATATTCCATTTTGCTAGAAATTCTCAGATTTGTTGGCAATGTACGTAATTCGCTTTTAAGATAGGAATTTATAAATTTTGCAGAACCATTTGCGAGAAATTTTTTCTGATAGAGTACCTTCTCCATAAACATCACATATCTCATTTCCTGTTTCAGTGGCATCTTTTCCTTAAAACTTGGAAGTAAGTTTTCACAAACATTTTAATAACATGGTTAACAGGATTTTTTATCCAATAGTAAATTATCATACCTATTTAGTTTCGTATTCAATAGTATTGTATCTCTGATGGTGTCTTCGAAATACCATTACATAAATTTCCAGATACTTTGTAATGCGATGTAGATGATTTTTTTCCAGAGAATAAAGTCTCTTTTGTCACCAGAATGACCAAACTAAGTAACATGGAAAATCTAATAATTGTGAAAATTTGCAATTATAAAAATTGATTTCCCTGTTATACTACTTGTACGTCTGGCGGTGTTGTGACCGAGAATACTGTTCGTGAACGCAAATCTTGATCTATATTTCAAAACGTTAGACTGGATAACAATTGATCGAGGCCGATGTTAATCGATAGCCGGATATCAAAAATCTTTCTCGGTCAGTTCGAATCTCTTCTTTCTCTCGAGCAATGCTACACAATCGAACCTGTATACCTGTTGAATCGTCAGCATCATTTATCGTTTGAGTATCTAACGACCGATCAGGACTGTTGAAATTGCTAACGCCATTTTAGGACGCAGTGTCACTGTGTATTCAATTGCGAGAATAAAATAGCGGGCAGGATACATGTATACATATATTTTTTATTAATGTCTTGTGTCATTTTCGTTTGCGTAACCCCACCATAGTTGTGAAATAATTGGACGTAAAATTTAGGACAAGAAGAATGGACCCCGTGGAGGAAACGATGTAGTGAAATTGTTACAAGCTTCAAAGAAGTGCACAACTAAACGTTACTGACGAAGCAAAGAATATCTGTGTGGTTTTTAACTAATGAAAGATACACCAAAAATTCAGAAGTTACAGGATAATAGATTTAGGTAACATTTAAACGAAATTTTTAACCAATCATTTTAATACTTTTGGTAGTTTGCTGTTGATATGTCAATTAATAATCGAACTCGTAGAGAAAGATAAGATTCTTCTTTAAATTCAATATTTGTATGTAATTGCCTTTTTCTCAGGTTATTACGAAACCCTTCGTAAAGTTTGTAAATCATGTCTTATACGAGGGATTGAGAAATGAGACACGTTATTACAGTGATTAGTTTGAACCAAAATTAAATGTTCCATTTAATCAATTTATACAGATAGCACTTGCCATTACGATTATTGTTCCTTCGTTTCTCTCCCGGGGTAGCTACAGATCGAAATCCATTCGAATTACAACCGCCTCGATGATCTTTTAATGTCGACTAATCTGCGATGCCTGACATTTACGATCACAGTTTCGATCACACTTACAGGCCGCGCAATTACGATTCAATTCGTTTTTAAAGAAAGATCAAATCGGAAGTTTCAAACCGCTGCACTGTTTATATATAGAACAGGAGTGAGACCTTTAATCGTCTTGTAGTCGTAGAAAATTCATACCTGATTAAAATTCAACTTTAATTGGCGGTCTCACGGTGTTCCACGTGAATTAATAATTCCGCGGTACACGTTCTCCACAAGTCCCATGAGAACCTGCACACCTAATTTCTCATTTAGAAAAATCGAAGAACATTATTAATAGACTGCGGATGTTTACATATCTATAGCATCTCCTAAACTGCAAAATACGGGAAAATAAAGATTTTAATAAATTTTAATATTATTTATGTATTCTATTATTATTTCTGTTATTGACATACTAAGATTCCTAGTACGCGAAATAATATTAAATACTATTAATTTGAATTAACATTTAATCCATTATTTGAACGCGAAATAATATTCAATATTATTATTTTAGTTATTGACAAACTAAGATCCCTAGTACACGAAATAATATTGTAACCAATTTTAATTGTTATGTGTTAGTATCAGAAATCATAAATTTGCATACACTTTCGCAGTCTAGTTATCAAACAAAAAGAAAAGCCTTGAAAAAATTTTCTCAAATTAGTTAACTGTGACAGAATGTAACTCAATTATGTAACCCTTAAATGTCTGATTTAAAAAAAAATATAATAAAACATTTAAAAATTGATGATTTATAAGCCACAAAATCACAGAAAAATAGTGAAGAAGTTACATTTTATTTTTTTGAATCATTTTATTTAAAAGAAGTGTTTGTTCTCAAATAGCTACACTTTATGTAGAAAATATAAGCGAATCTCAAACTAATTATCGTGAGATTTTCTGAAACAGTTATTATTGCTGCTCAGACATAGTGCAACTCTATACTTTTCGTATTTTGTGTGCGTAAACCCAATTGCAAGTGGGTAATTTAGACATTTTACTGAATTTTTAATTTCAAACGAACCGTTACGAAGTTACAATGATCACGGCAGACCACTTTTTGTGAAGATACATCCGGGAGATCGCTCACCATTTATTTACTAATAAATATTATTAAATAAAAAAATTACCTTATAATCTAGAAACTGCAATCTTTGAAACAAAAACACATTTTTTGAAAAAGGTATTACAGTTTCTGAGAAAAAAATTTCCAAAGAACACTCTTTTTTCGGTCTCCTGACTGAGCATAACCCCTTAAGTCACAACTAAATTAGCCTAGGTAGCTACTTTATTTATCACAAAACACATTTAACGCATGGTGGGTATTATTAAAAGTACAAAATTGCTCCTTTTTCAAAACAAGGTTTTTGCAGGTACATCAATTAGCCTTAGCAGGGCAGCACAGTGAAACTTCAAGATACCCAAGTATCTTGAAATTGTAAAGCTACGACACACATATACCACGTGCCAAAGTGGAAAATCAGGGTATAACCATTAACAGAATACGTAATCGCAATTCAATCGAGGAACTTAAAATATTTCCTACCAATTAACCAACAGCAACCCAACCGACGTATCCCCCCCCCCCTTCCCAAGCAACTTCCTCGATCCATTTAAAACGTCTCAATTAAAATGAAAGGGGAGGAGGGGAAAAAAGCTGGTGAAATGTCCAAACGAGAAACCGGAAATCGAGACGAGTATTCAAGCGGCGAGAAAAGCCGGGAGCAGGTGTCGAACGGGCCGAACCGCAAAAAGGGATACGAATTCGGAGAAACCCGTAGCGGTTATCGGTTCTCGTTAGCCAATTTCGTCGTCGCGAGGCCCGTTTCCGCCAGGGCGGCGGCACGGCGCACCTCGGGCAGATCGCAATTGAGGGAAATCGTTCGTTAAAAAGTTTTTTTGCCGTCGTGAAATCGTTGCGCGAGACCATCGAACTTCACGATTCGACCGGGCTCCGGGCGATCCGGACCTCTAACTCGTTGCTCAAACTTCGATCATTGATCGTTATAACCTCCTCCACTTTTGTATCGACGCTTCAAAACTAGATCGCGTTGCGCAAGAATCGGCTTCGTGGCGGAAAAATGGCTGACAGAGGGGCGGTGGGGGGCAAGAAGGTGCGCCCATTGTGCCCTTTCATTGCTCCGGGGACGATGGAGAATCGATCGAGATGGATGGAACTATTGACGAATCGTCGTAAGGATTTCTTTCTTAACTGTATACTTTTTCGAAAATCGATTTATTAGGTTGTTGCACGATAAATGGGCCACGTTGTGCAGGACGCTATCAGACCTCAATGATCTGAAATGAAGTAAATTTAATTTGAAGATTTTAATTTAAAAAAAAGTGTAGTTTTGTTTTTATTTTACAATGTTTTTTTATGCTTATTGAATAGTGAGTAGTATAATTAATGTTATTTAACATTTTCCGTAATTAATTTTATTTTTAATTTTCTATGGCTTGGTAGATTTAATAGTTGTATAATGTAATCGTTCTTCTATGCGTTGGTAATTTTTTGGAAAATATAGGTTAAAAAATTATAGGATCCGTACTGTACTTAACTAATTTTTTGTCACTTTGAGGGTTGGTAGGTTTTTTCTTATTTTGGCCCAAATGTCGTTTTCCAATGCGCTTCATTTCAGACAATTTAAAATCGTTAACACTGAAACAACCGGACCGGTCAGAATCACAGATCTCAAATTTCTTACTTTGCAATAACTAAAATCGTAAATGGTGCTTCTGTCGGAATTTTTATTATATAGGCTGTCTCATTTTAGTTGGTCCCCTCAAATATCTCCGAAATCATTCGTGATACCGGAAAATATCTCGAACAGAACTTAAATGATTTAGGGGGGGGGGGGGCATAATTTGATGTCAATAGTTTCTTTATAGGGGGAGGTGTAGAGGGCATATGAAGGTCATATTAATTTTGTTTTAACAAAACTACATATTCTTTAATACATTGATCGATGCAGCTAATAATCCACTATACAAAATTATTTACTCATTTATATCCAAAAAACCATTAGTTCAGGAGATATTTTAATTTCAAAATTACCATCAATGTCAACATTAATAGGGTAAACGTCGTCTAACTATGTAGTACCGCTTTGCCATTTTAAAATAGAAGTATCCCCTAAACTAATGGATTTTTGGTATAAATAAGTTAATAACTTTTGACAGGGAACGATGAGTTGCATCGATCAATGTATTAAAAAGTACATAGTTTCGTTAAGAAAAATAAAGTTGAACCTCATATGTCTTCTATACCTCCACCTACTAAAGAACTATTGACACCAAATTATGTTCATCGTCGGAATTATTTAACTTTTGTTGGAAACATTTTCAGGTATCATGAATAATTTCAGAGATATTCGAGGGGATCGACTGAAATGGGGCACCCTGTATGAGTTATGTTGCCTAACACTCCGTAAAATAATCGCAATATGTTATTCAATAATTACCTCAGAAAAAGAATTTTAAGTTAGGTACCTATTTCTTTTTGGCTTACAAGGCGGTGCACCCCCTTAAGCGATTTTCGTTGTTTTCGTGAATTATTTTTACTCGAGAAAAATTTCTTGCAGTTTTTTGTAGACAGTCTATTGCGTTATGTGTATATTCTGTGAATTAATCAGACAAGGACAGAAAAATTTTATAATAATGTATAATAATTTTTTTGCTTGTTTTTCTTGTGATGAAACTTCTAATTAATTGTAAGTCTCATAAATTAGTCTACGAAACCGTGACTTTATATAAGAATTTACGTTTTCTCGATGAAAGTGCTGTTACCTTGATTTTTTAAAACTTTTGACAGATAAATTATAGATAAATTATTGTTATACCAGCGTGAGAATGTTACTTATTCCTTTCAACAGGGCTTGTATCCTAGAAAAATGCGCTTGTTCGCAACGGTGCGACGCAAAAAGTAAAAGAATAATTCAAACTATCCTTGACATTTAGCCGAGTTACTAAGTTACTGGCACAGGCCAATCTTCGGTTTGCCGTTGCTGCAATAAGTAATACTAGTTCGTGAAAGATCGTAGGTACATTTTTCTTTATCACGAGCTTCAGTGTTCAAAATAACCTTGTCATTATTTTTCTAGGTTTACTTTAAAAAATCATCCAATATTTATTATTTCGGTGTACTAATAAGTAATCAACTATATTTTATCAATTTCAATACCTATTTTCGATGAAACCAGAAATCTATGCGTCTCATTGGTATTTAATAACATTCCTCAATGTTCACTGTCATTTTGATCAAAGAAAAGGATAGAAAAGGATGTTCTCAATTTAAACTGTGTTACCAATTTATTAAAAAGAAATAGTGGAATGTTATTGGTACAATTAATAATTTCCTTTTTCATTACAGACGTACGAAAGGATAATTATGTCTCAAAAACGACATCAGTGTTATAAACTGTTTTGATAAATATGTTCGAACACAATTTAATCTGTACGGACAATTCAGAGTATCATTATGTATGATCAGTAAAAAACGTTTAAAATCTCAATATATTATGTAAATTCTGTTAAATAATATTTCTGAACTATCCAAGAGGATGTAGAAAATATTAGAAATGAAACCAAATATACACCTTCTGTTCAATACAATAATCTTTTTACCGGATCCAAAAATAAATGTACTGTAATAATATATTCTCATACTTCACTGAATATCAATTGAATTAGTTATTCGATCCTTTAATCGTTTTCAATAATAATAATTATTTTAAATTATCATTAATGTTACTATTATTAACGTTGTCATCACGCTGTTTAAGTGTGTACAGAAATATGTATATGTATTTCAAAATCTGCGTAAAACGTAAGGCGCAGCTTATAACTGTTGTTTACACCTAACCGTCAATTAACCAGTGTATAATAATTATGAAAATTTTCGAGTTTAATCAGTTCGAGTGCCTGCTGGTCTTATATCGTTTCCTTTATTTCGTCTTCGTACGCCGACGTAGCAAGTCTAGCATTACCACGCATTGAAATCACCCGATCACCGCGGTGGTACTCTACCATGCGTTAAAGTCACTGAACACTTAATTGGTCTTCTGTATTATATCCGCGTAAGATCATGAACCAGTGCATTGAAAATTTTGTTTACGAAGTACATATTAATATAATATAATATAACTGAAATTTAATCCACAATGTAATCGAGTATTCGTGTCGGAAAGTGATCAATGGATCAACTTTCGTTGCAAGATATACCATAAGAAAAGTGGCGTAACGTAATTTTGCATAAAACCTATAACTGAATCTCCGAAACTAACAATAAGAGAATTGAAATCTCCGAAACTAATAACAAATTTCTTATATGAAAATTAGACAGTTTACTATATAAATTATGAGGTTCATGAATGAAATTCTTTTTTTTTTGGATGTTGTACTCGAGTTAAGTAACTGCGAATTCGTCTGATATACGTGCATTTGATGTTTTCCACTCACAACAGTACATATTCTACCATTCGTAAGTATTAGGATACTTGAAATGTGTAACTTAATAATTAATGTCGATTTTCCTAACATTGTCACGATGTGGTTTGTGATGACAGTTTACACACTTCACCCTGCTGTTCTCCTCTGGTCTATGTGACCCGAAATGAAGATCAGATAGGTATAATGTTTTTAAGTATTTCTTTTTAGGAATTCAACGTAATAAAATTGTACGTCTACTTTATGTGTATTTTCCATGTCTTGAGTACAAATCATTTCTAAGTCTGAAATAATTTTATTCGGAGGAATATACAAACGTGAAAAATAAGCGAGGAGAACTGCAGTTTAATTCGGTACGTAAAATACTTATCAGTAATGTATTAATAATTAAATACCCCATTCGGCGGTATAAACGGTGTTTATAGAATATTACTGCTTCAATTAACCGCTGCAATAACTCTGTTGGTTCCTGAATTCCCTGTAAATTATCTTTTCCTAATGTTCAGTTGAACAACTTGACGATAAAGAACATTTTAATGAGGAGACATGACGTCAATTTTTATTCCACATTATTCGAAAAGATTCTATATAAAACTCAGTCTTATCGTATGACGATGCATATGTAAAAAAATAAATAAATAAATACAATCATTTAGGAGCCTTCGTGTGTGATTTAAAGTACATTCTGTCAAAAATAAGCAACCGTCTAGATACTATTGGACAGCAATGTACGGTTGTTCGTGACTAGAACTTTTTACTTCCGTCGATGCTCGCGAACAATGACAGTAGTACCTATTATATTTACGAATTAATTTTCACAATAAATTTATTGTACAACGAGTGTGTAATTAAGTGCTAGTGTTCGTTTCAAGTAGAACCAGTGAGCAAAAGTCAGACATATTAAAAAATACACCTTCTCAACGCCGAAAAATTTCGTCATTTTCAGAGACTACAGAATTCTATTATAACGAAACAAATTTTATAGTGCCGTTGTTAAAATGCACACAATCTAATGGTTCATGTTTCCACCAAGCTATGTTGCTCTAAAACTTGATGGAAATACGAACCGTCAGATCCTAATGCATTCTCGACAATAGGGCATGAGTTTATTCGTTTCATTGGAACAAAATTCCATTTATTTTTATTACTTAAATTTAATAATGGGTGGAAATATATAAGAACCATGAAATCCTATTCATTCTCGACAACCGGGCACGAGTTTATTCGTTTCGTTAGAATAGCATTCCATTTATTTTTATTACTTTAAATTTTGTAATAGGTGAACATAAATAAGGACCATTAAATCCTATGCATTTTCGACAATGGGGCACGAATTTATTCGTTTCGTGAGGATAGAATTCTATGTCTTTATACTGTTTTATGTTTTCCAATTGATGGAAATAAGAACCATTACATTCTATGCATTCTCGACAACGGGGCATCCGTTTATTTGTTTCGTTAGAACAAAATTCTATTCATTTATATTACTTTTAATTTACCAATTGGTCTAAAGTAAGAACCATTAGATCCTATGCATTCTCGACAACAAAGCGTAATGTTATTCGTTTCATTAGAATAGAATTCCATTTATCTATGCTACTTGAAATGTTCCACGTGGTGGAAATAAGAATTCGTTTCGGTAAAATAAAATTCTATTTCTTTATACAGTTTGTGCACTTTAAATTCAACTTTTGCAAATCAAATACACCCGTTTGAAAATTACATTTAACCTCTGGTAAATGAATGTCATCCTTTTGCAGATGAAATTCACGCCTTCTGCTTGTTAAATTCATCCTTTTGCAAATCAAACTCAATCTTTTGGAGTTTCTGAAATAAAAAGTAGCTTATCAAAATTCTGCGCCCTAGCAATCAGTCGACGATCCAGTTGCCTTTGTGATAATTTGAGCAAGTGATTTATTTTTATTCCTGTAAGAAACGTATAGATTAGATTCTGGGTACTTCGAAATATTGATTGGCGTTCGGAAAATGAACCAACGAGGCATTATTTTCTTTGGACGTTGCAAAAAGCGAACGTGAAACGAGCATTCTACAACCTTTTCGTTATTAAAGAAAATAGGCAATGTATATTTAACAATTTTTTTACAATGTATTAATAAACGACAAACTATGAACATGTCTCTAACCGTTTCTTTCACCAATAAAAATCAATCATCTACTCAAATTATTACATTACTTAGACAATTTTGATAGACTGTGGTACGAAATTTTAGTCTTGAGTGCATATTTTAAAACGTTTCTTCATTACTTCTTATTTAAGAAATTACAGACCATTGAATTTTATTTGCAAAAAGTTGAACTTGGAGTAAAGAAACTGTATTACTTAAAATTTTCCACTTTGTTCAAAATAAGAACCATTAAATCATACGCATTCTTGACAAAGGGGCACTCGTTTATGCGTTCCGTTTAAATGAAATTCCATTTCTTCATATTACTTTAAATTTTCCGCATTTCATTTGAACGAAACGAATTCTTATTTCCACCACATAGAAAATTTAAAGTAGCATAAATAAATGAAATTCTATTCTAACGAAACGAATAACATTATGATCTGTAGGATCTAATGGTTCCCAATTAAACAAACACCACTAAATCCTATGCATTCTCGACAACAAAGCACCCGTTCCCTCGTTTCATTAAAACAGAATTCTCTTCGCTTAAATTTCTTCAAATTTTCCCACTTAAAAATCGCAATTTATTCCCGCGCAGCTTAACCGAACTTGCCGTGCCCTGCATTATTTCCCGACACGATCAAGTATGTAACACCCGAACTACGAAACCAAGAAAAAGAAAAAAAAAAAGAAAAATCCCGAGGCGTGTTCCTGTTCCACGTCACCGGTCCAAACGAGAGACCAGAGTGAAACGGAGCACCGTTGAACCGACCATAAACGAGAGAACCCCGACGAAATGCGCGAGGCGCGTCACTCTCAGTCAGTCAGTCGGACGTACGGTTCGCCTCGCCTCGTACCAAAATTGAGTCGGCCCGTGAGGCACGCGCAAACTGTCGAAAAAACTTGGACCTTAGAGTGGACGCAAGTGGGGTGGGGGGAGGCTTGTGGGCCCCGGATAAATGGGGTCAGAGGCATGAAATGTGGCCGTTGGAAGCGGGAACTGGGGCCCCGGATTCAAATATCAAGCCGGATATCATCGCGGCCACGGTATAATTAACCGGGCAACGTTTTCGACAGGGTTCGAGCGTGAAGAGATAATTCGCCGTGGTATCTTGTATCCGGCGTCGATTTCCTTTCCTTCAAAAAAGAACACACAACGGCACGGAATCCGTCGTTCACCTCTCGGTCAAATTAGCGGGTCTTGCTGTTGAGGATGACGTGGTCTCGATTCTCGCGATCCGATTCCGACCGAAGTGTCCAAGATCCCGTGATCTCGATTGATAAGTAGCAGATTACATTTTTTTTTTTGCCTCGCGGTTGCTGACGATCTGGTCATGCGGAGTTTTGATTTTGTTAGGGGAATCATTGCGAAGATATAGATTTGATGTAGATGCAGTGGAACTCTAAGTTTGCGGTATGTGAGAGGAATTGTATGATTTATGGAGTGTTGACAAAAATTTGGGACAGTTTCGCTGGGTGGATTCTAAATGGCGAATTGAGGTGAATATCAGGAATTATGGAATTGCGTTCGAGGCTTCGTTTCCGAGTTATTAATCTTTTCCGACTGTACGATTTTATTTGGAATCATTAACTTAGGATTTATACAATTATATTATAATATAAGGAAAATAATATTTAGCAATTGTTTATTGGATATTAGCTTCTGTTTGTGAATAATTTTTCTTGTTCATTTCTTTGATTAATTTTCCTGCTTTTCTGACATACAAGAAATAACTGTATGCAAAAGAATATTTTTGTTTGTTTGATAGAAATACATTACCGACCAAAAGTATGGGACAACAGTTGACTGATGGAACAGTAACACATTATTCTGTACAATACATATAAAAATCATCCAATCAATTTCAGCACATTACTTTTATCAAATCCTTGTAAAATAATATTTTTCTCTTTAATTATAATCAGACCTGCATCCTATACTTTTGGCTGATAATGTAATTCAAGGCAGAAAGAGTTAATTCAGTCGTTTACAGGCCAAAGTGACCAACTCCAGTTTTTTAATTTTTTAAAATTGTAGCGCAAAAGCACATAATCGGTGCTTATCTGTTTATATTCAAAGTAAACGTTCTTGATAATTATTGTGGAATTAATCACTTCGGCAAATGAACGACTCGATCGTTGAAAATATTGGCGAGATATTCGTGAAATACGTCTGACGCGACTGGGTTATTCTACTTAAGAGTCGAGTTCTTCGAGTGTTTATTTTGTCGTTTCATAAATTGTTATAATACCACTAAAAACATAAAATCTATAATATTTATCATCCGATCCTAATAATTCGATCGTCCGTCGTATATTGTTTTAAGCACGACTCTTAGGAAAAAAACCGTATAATTTATGCGATGACTTAATATATAAAAAGAAAAAGAAAAGAAACGTTCGCCATCCTTAACGTCTATCAAGTAGCTCTTCCCTGTCGCATTTCGTGCGGTAAACGATAATCCCCCAAATGAATACGATTTTAATGATTTCCCCGCAGGTGTCCGGACGTGTCCGATAGATCTCCGTTTTATCGGGCTGTCTCGTTCTCGATTAAGCCGGTTAATCGAGGTCCCGTCGCACGAATATTGCCTGGATTTATCGGCTTAAGTTGTCCAAATGGGGCCTGTCCATATCCGCGACCGGTTCCAAATGAGCGCCAGTTTTTCGGGGAACGTCGCGATACCCGTGGGACGGAGCCGATAATTACCCACGGAACAGCGGTAGCCGCTGCGACTGCTTTCGTCAAAACGTGGTCGTGACAAACGCGCGTCACGATGATCGCGACGAAACCCTCGCTAAGGATATACAGGGCGTTAATAAAAATGTGAGACAACTTCACAGAGTGGATTCTAGGGTAAACCGGGGAAAAGTGAGCTTTTTTAATTATTTATTTGAAAATAGAATATATTTACAAATTCTTGTAATATATTGAATTTATATAATATAACGATGATAATTATCCACATTCAGTTAATAAACGATGTAAATTCATTTAAGAAGTTGAGAATTAAGTTTAGGTATCTTCGAATGGTTTTTTTCAGATTAGCTTTTTGGATAAATGAGTCATGAACATACTATTTTAACACGAACATTTTTTCTGTGTGTTTAAAACAAGCTTGTAAACATACATGTACATGCGTTTTAAAATGAAATAATCTAAATAAATGATTTTCCACTGACAAGGAAAGGTACGGAAGTGTCCCCCTCCGATTTTTATGAAAGTTCGTATGTGTGTTGAGCAGTCAAAACTAACTTTCGTTAGTAGCAGTGTTCATAAATATTTAGTGCTTTGTGTTAAAATTTCAAGTTAAATAAATGAAATGTGCAGCAGAACACCCTGCCTTAACCACATCATATTTATTTACTAACATATGAGGTAATATTAGCTATTGTATAACAAAATATATTAATCTATAGGAATATTTTAACAAATAAGAAAAAAACGAATGTCACAAAAGTGACCTTCTTCATGGGGTGTACGTAGACTTTCGCGAGTGACTGATGTTGATTAGACATTTTTTACAGCGTTCTGTGAGTACTATAAGAACCTGAAGACCCATTTTTTTCTGAACACCCTATACAAGATTAATCTTGCAGAATCGTACGAAAAAGTGAAATAAATTCTACATATTTCACAGAATCATTCGTATACGTCATGTCACTGTTTCATCTCCGTAAACTTACTCGTCTCGTTGACTTTTCTCTCCGTCATCCACATTCGATCGATCATTAGAGGTATGTAAGTAGCTGCCTGCTTATGCATTTAAAAAAAAGGCGGCTTTCCAAGTGGTTCGTTGATCGCGCGTTGCGTAGAAAGGATGAGAAATGCGTCCCGTGTACACATACATACACGCTTGTCGGCCGTCGTCGTCTTCGATTTCACCTTGTTCCGAAGTCCTTTGACCCGGCGGAACGGAACACGTTTGTAACGTGCGACACGCGACATAACACTGGCCTGTAGCAATAAATATTAGATCGTGCTCTCGCCGAGGTACTTACCGACACTCGAGACGTTTTTTATTTCCATGGGACCGTTTACTCGATCGAAAGCTGACTCTGATCGGTTTCCTGTTCGGGGAACAGGGCGGGAAGTCATGCAGGTGCCACTCGTCACGAGTAGAAGTGTGTGTGTGTGTGTGTGTGTGTAGTTTATGTGTATAACATACATAATGAATAAAATTGCAGATTTTTATGAGAAATGACAGTTTTACGAAGTGTGTTCATAAAGACAAACACAGAAGAAAGAATTTCTTCTCCTTTAACACATTTGCATCTGAATCACTAATTGCAGAAAGGGCATAGATTGAATACACTGTTTGTTGAAGGACAGGGTCGTACCTATACGTTATCTAGTGAGCTATGGACGTAAATAAGTTTCGTTCACTACAGAAACGAGACATGTCTAGGAGATATTGGTCTCTTGATAATTATGAGATTTTAACACGTCCTCTTTCGGCAGTCAGCGATTCATCTATGAACGAGATATTTCGTGGACCGACGTTTACAATTCTTTAGGAGAGATATTTTATGGCTTGATGTCGTTCGTTCATTTGATACGTTGTATTTTTATGTATTTATGTGGATATATTTTTATTATACTATTCAACCCTCTGTGGTCGCACCTCTTAAATGTTCCGTGATAGTCACATAGCTTCCAATTGGCCACGATGACTTTGAAACGGTTGCCGTTTTTACAGTATTCGTTCTATTGGATTAACAAAATTGCGAAACATACTTTTAACATTATAGAACGTGTAACAACCACGTTTTTGAAAAAATGTCAATATTCAAGAAAATCACGAAAGTGGAAGTTCTTAGAAATCAAGTTTTCTCTCCAAAAAAATCATAACTATTTTAATTCTTCTGTTTCTATGATACATAAAACATAAAATACAGGTACATAAAACCTTAAAGTTTTGTTGGAGTTATCTGGTCCTCGGTTGACCACGGAGGGTTAACGATGCTGTATATAACATATTGTACACTTAAAAAAATTTTTTTTATTTTCCTATCTCATGAAAGACTACAAAACATGGTCTGAAAACTGCAGTCATAGGCTCGATATAGACGCGAGATATCTGGTGTAGCGTTCAGGAAGAACGTACAGTGGGTTAAAAAAGTATTCGTACACCCTATAAAACAGGACAACTCTTTCCAAATTGGACCGAGTTACTTGAGTTTCTTTGTGAAGTTAGAAGAATTAGTTTACTAAATGATGTGTTAAAAATATTTTGAAACATTTGCGACTTTTTAGAATGTCGTCTTTTGCAACTTTTTTGTCTGAGACTGTAATGAAAATTTAATAAATACATTTCGAAGACAGAACAACAGAACAACTCTTTCAAAATTGGACCAAGTTACTTGAGTTTCTTTGTGAAGTTAGAAAAATTAGTTTACTAAATGATGTGTTAACAAAATTTTGAAAAATTTGCGACTTTTCAGAATGTCGAAGAAAATAGTAAATGTCGTTTTTTACAACTTTTTTGTCCGAGACTGTAATGAAAATTTAATAAATACATTTCGAAGATTTATGTCAGTTATATACATGCTGCAACTTCTATTGAAGTCGATTAATACAGAAACAAGTAGCAGGCATCAAAAGATGTAACAATTAGATATACTACAGTTGTAGGTCAAAAGTCGCGAGAAACAGCGATTTTCAACATTTTTAACCGCTTGTATCTCATAACAACGTTAACCGATTTCAATGAAATGTTCAGCATGCACATAAGTAACATAAATCTAAGCAATGTATTCGTTAAATTTTCAGTACAATCTCAAGTAAAAAAGTCGCAAAAAGCGACCTTTACTATTTTCTTCGCGATTCCGACCAATTGCAACTTTTTCAACATTTTGTTAACACATCATTTAGTACACTAATCCTTCTAACTTCGCAAAGAAACTCAAGTCACTTGGTCCAATTTTGAAAGAGTTATTCTTGATTTAAAGGATGTATATACATACATTAAACTTTTAAGTTCCTTATGTTCTCTTCTTCGGTGGAGTTCATTCGATCCTGTCACTGTCCGTTTTCAGTCTTGACATCAAGAAACAAAACTTATCAGTGAAAAGACGACCTTGTTCGATTTTTCAATTTCTCAACTCTCCTTTTTCCGCGAACGATCGATGCGGGTCACGGAAATACTGTTGTGCTTCGAGCTACATCGTCTCCCCCGAGAAACAACTCTCCGCGTACGGGCGCACAATGACCGCTTATTAATTCTTGTCGGTGGTGAACAAGAGGAACACGGTTGCTCCGGCGAATTCGCCGCGATTTCTCTTAACTGTAACCACGGGAACACGCGACCGAAACGACCACGCGGAGAAATGAGAAACGGAGAACCAGACACACGTCCACTAAAATCTAACGGTGTCGTTTCTGCTCGGGCAAAAACAAAAAAATGATCACTGAATGAATTCGAGGAGCGTTCACGTGGCGTGGTGGCGATGGTGGTATAGTAGCTCGAATCGCCCGAAGCTGCTTCGAGAAACAAGCCTCGAAATCGTTTTGCGAGCAGGAATCGATTGAAACTGTTAAAGTTTCCAATCCAATTAGCTATGAAATAATTTCTCGACTATTATTATTTTGCCCCCCCCCCCCAAAATACAGTTATAAAATGGACTGTATTTACGGAAACTTTTATTTTTGCATAAACAAATACTTGGATTTTCTATAGAAGTTGGAAAGAGTTTCAGTTAAACAGAAACATTTATTCTCCTTTGAAAATAAAAAGATTTTTTGTTGAATAAACAACGGAACAAAAAATATGTAATGTTAGAATGTTTCCGTTTGGGGCAGGATAGCCGTAAATCG
Organism: Dufourea novaeangliae; assembly: GCF_001272555.1. NCBI lineage: Eukaryota > Metazoa > Arthropoda > Insecta > Hymenoptera > Halictidae > Dufourea > Dufourea novaeangliae. The sequence goes on along the minus strand of NW_015373900.1, from coordinate 2,693,674 downwards.
ACACGCGACCGCAGTCATCAGTCGCTCGTACGTAATTTTTTACCCTTTTATTGTTAGTAAAGTAAAACAATTATATAAAAATCAGAACATGATTTATTTTCTATGTTTATTCTAATTTTAAATGCTTAAATACTAGTAAAAAAAATAATTTTAACTTTTACATTTTACTTTAAAATATCTGTTAAAAAGTATATGATCCTTCAAACCTTTTATTAAGGGAATACAACATAACTGTTATAACTGTTCTATAAGAGAGTTAACGCGTTGAAGTACAAATTTAACATAAAACAGAGAAGAAATTATTAAGAAGTTAAAAGTTTAGTAAATAACTTTTATTTATAAATCTTAACAGTTTCATTCGATCCCTGCTTGCGAGCTTTTGTGATTTGGAAATTTGTAATTTTCTCAAAAGTCTTGTAAGTTTCGAGTGTCTTAAAATCAGAAATAGGGAAAATACTCTGAAGAAAAATAATGGGTTTCGAGCGACGATAAAGGACACAAAGCTAGTTTGTCGGATAGACTTGAAACATTTTTATTGGTAAACTGAGATAATGTCTGAGTTTATTCGACAAGAAGTTTCATAGTGACATTCTATTCGGATATAAATATTATACCAATATTCAGTAAACATGTTGTTCTTTCTAAACAATAAGAACGTATCCAAATGATTGTTCAACTAGAGTAATTGTATAAACATCAGAATGAAACTGATTTTATTACGTCGTTGTTTCTCTTGTTCCATTCTACTTGAGTGGAGTGTTCTTCAACTGTTTCACGAGTTGGTTTCATTCATTTCATTTATTTCATTCATTAGTTTAACTAGGTCATCGATCGTGCCGGCGCAGCGTATCAACGTTTAAGAAACGACCGTTCCAGTAGCATGCATTCTATGCAATAAGATTTGTGTAAGAAGTAATAAGATTTCCACCTTGCCAGTTAAGGGGTAATAATTATAATATTTCACTTTGCTAATATGTCAGGCAGGTCCAGATTAAGATTTTTTGTGGCTCAGGGCTATTAAACCTTCGAGGGCCCCTTGGTTAAAAATCGGTGGGGGAGCATACGGTTTTTTTAATGTAACATACAATAAAATACATAAATCTTAAAAAATTGAAATTTATTGTAAGTAAAATTAAATACCATTTAATCCAAACGAATATTTGATTATAACGAACAGTGCTTCGTTATATTTTAACAACTTTAATTCGATTTATTTCTACGTTTAGTACAATTTATAGCCCCCTTTAACCCCCGCCAATCCGGCGCTGATTTCAGCACAGGTTCCTTTAGTATCTCGAGAACAGTTCGACTGCCTCGACCGGCCATCTGCCATTCCTTTCTGATTATTTATTTTTCTCACCGATCGATTACTTCAGGCGGGCGTCAAAAATTGGAGAATTTTTACGAGCTCTTTTATATGCCGTAATGACACGTCTGCATTCACAGCCTTTGGTCGCATTCGATATGGTGCCCCAATTTGTCGTTCACAAGTTCTTTATGCTTCCTGTTTTTTCCTCCACGATTTCTGATACCATGCACTGTGTTCCCTTCTATGATGAAGTCGTAGGTTAGTTCGGTGAAAGAATTTTAAACAGTCTTAACAGAATTAATCATCTCAGAGCCATAACCAAGATTCCATCTTGGTTTTTGGAAGTACTTAACATAGTTATCATTTTTTTCCTTTAGTTTCAATCCGTTACGATCTTAAGTTCACGAGTACCAGACTGAAATGTTACATTACGTTTTCGTGACTGAAAGTTTTTAAGGAAAATCAAGTGAAATAAATTTTAAAAATATTACAAGATTTCTGTGAATTGCTAAAATATTATCCACTAAAGCACATATCCCAAGATAACTCATTTTCTATTTAATGCAGAATGTCCTTGGGCCTGTTGTACAAAATACAAACGTTGTCTTTCATAAAAATAAAATTTCTGTAATAATAAACATTGAGATTTTTGTTTTACAATGTACCTTCTTACCATTTTCAGTACGAACGAGTTCACTCGGGTAGGGGATTTTGTCATTTCATAACATAAATTTTCTGCAATTCTAACCGTAACATATTATTGGGCATACTATACTCTCACTAAACCAATAATAACAAAAATACGTGATTTTTCCAGGGTTTTGTAAAATAAGTCAGTCCTTAACCCCTTGCCCTATAACATCGAGTCAGACTCGTATTAACGATCTCAAAATCGATTCAACAAAGAAGAATATTATTCTGTTTTCTTTGAGTCAAAGTAAAATGCCACGTTGCTGGCATTAATATTTAACCTTTACAGTAAACATACAGTTGCGCTGAGTACAGAATTCCTTTCATTTCTAGGAAACTATCGACAACAATGTAATCCTGGACTCTGCAGACGTCGAGAAAATCGTAGGGCAAGGGGTTAAGTGGTTAAAGTACGAAATATTTCGTACCTGTAATATATTACAAACTCACGTAGATGTCACACAAATTTTTAACATTTTTAGCGTGATTAATGGAATAAAAGTGGGTTCACATTTCGATCCGAGCTTTTAGTTCTCACGGGATTGCTCAAACAATACCTAATTGTTTCTCATTCGAATCAAATGACTCGCTCAATTCATCGTCAATTCGTACCATTGTACCTACGTGAATTTCGTCGAAGATCATTGGACAAATTTTTCCACGAAAAATCGATCGCTCGAAAAGCCTTCGTGCTTTCTACTGTAATTGCGCATAATACATATCGCTCGGTAAAAGTTAATCGAACGTCGTCATCTTTGCCGACCAATTGTCGATTCCCCGTAAAACGCAGCCACGTTACCATCAGCGATTTCTTTATCGTTCCCGGAACCCTTGAACCTTCCTGAAGATCCATTTTAAGCGAAACGTTCGAAACGTTCTTTGAAAACGATTAAGCAGCAACTTTCTAGGCGACGAACAAAAGCGCGGTATCAATCGAATTCTTCGTTTTTTTCTTCTTCACATTGTCGCCGATCCCCGCGATCTCAATAAATACCGTTGCCTTATAGATCTCTGATCTATATATCACCGGTTTGTCGGCTGGCTTTTTTTTTCAAACCAGTCCCTCTACTTCCCTATTTTTCTCCCGTTAACGTTTATGGGAATTATCGCTTAATTCTCGCGTTACGATTCCCGCAACATTGTTGCCTTTTTGCGAGCCTAATTGTCGGACAATTATAATGAGACATGTACTGGGACGTGGAAACATTGAAAAACTAGTCGACTTTCTCGCTGTACATAAGGTAAAGAATTCGTTGGTCGTCTTGGTCTTTTTTCGGAGGTGTTTCGTTTTATGCTTTCACGGTCGCATTTGTTCCTTTATTTCATTTTTATATACCTGAGTATTGGAAAAATTTTTTTACTTAAAAGTTAATTAGATCGTTTATTGTTATATATTTGACAGAAAAAGTATTGATTTAACAGATAGAGTTGTATTGTGGACACTGTTGTACAGTTGATGCTGCGCCACGCATTGAAATCTCCAGAGCTGAGATTAATATTACCTTCACGACAAAGTTGAACACAATTTTATTTGAATAATACATAGTGAAAAGCATAGTATCTGAGAGCGTCATCTTGACCTTTAAACAGTTAGCGAAATTAAATAATTTCTAGTCTAAATAAAATCAAGTGTCTACTTATTCAAAAAGAAGTATTATTTTATTGTAAAAATTGAAATTTCCAAGTTTAATCGACCAAAAACGGCAAAGTACTTTTTTTTATCTTTCATTCATTATTTGAAACACTTTATCTAGATAATGAATTTGCCCATTTCTGCTTCACGATTTCGTTACGCGAAATTTAACCGCATAGAAAAGGATATGTATTAAATAATTACTGCTACAAAAGCTGTACAGTATACCTCTTGATACTTTTATTTTCTTCCAATTAATTCTCATTTTAGCGACATACAATTCTGTAATTTTTTACTGACAGATTTTTTTGTACATTTCTTTTCTATGTCGTTTATGATTTTACAGAAACGCTGTTATAGCTTCTTCGTTTTTTCGACATTTATTGTCCTCATACAGTTTTGTCGAAAAGTGAAGATGTGTATAAAAAAATCACGTAGAACCTGTTAAAACGTAGAGATTACAGATTATGTGTTTCCTCGAATCTAAATGACTAAAAAGAACTATTCTTTGTTTCTTTTTTTTTTGACATTTGTCTTCATCAATATTTCTCGAACAGCGAAAGAAGGTATAAAAAATTCTCGAACCACGTACTAAACGCTAAGATCATTCACTGTCTTGATTTTAAATAACTATATATTTTTTCATTCCTCGCATTATGTCTTACTGTTCAACTATGTTAATTTTTTTCTGCAAATTTTAGTTACACTAAATACAAACTGAAACAGCAATTTAAATTTTCTATGTTAACTGCATCTTGAACAAGAAAAGATGCATCGATAAATTGAATCTAAAACAGAAATAAAGACAAGAATTTATAGTTTCTTTTCGTCGTTTAAAAATGCTATTTTCTTTCATAGATATCCACAGTTAAACGACGATCGTATAGTACGAAAAAGTCAGTGATTGGAGCATTAGAAGCACTTCCAAGACGATCAAGTTCCACTAAAATGAAAGCCAACGGAGTGAACGATGCAACCTTTAACAACATCGATCGGATTTCACGGTGGGAAGTCATTTTAAAAATAACTGTATCCCCGTTTCATTTCAACTTAACTCCACGTGGTTCATAACAGTTTCTGGAAATAAATCATTGTCCTGACATGCTTTATTTCACAGCTATTCTCGCAGAACGGAACAAAAAGTACGCGATTTTTTTCTCTATCGCTATTTTTTTCTCTCTCTCTCTCTCTCTCTCTCTCTCTCTCTCTCTCCAGGATATCCCTGATTGTTCCACAACTCTTTCTCGATCTCTCTGTCTCGCTCTCTTTTCCACTCTTTTCCCTCGCATTATTTTCTGTTGTCGTCGTCGTTGTTGTTCAAGGCACTCGACTGCGTGAAAAAAGTCCCACGGCATATTCCGGAGCGATCCTGACGGATCTGACTTTGAAATCGCGCAACGTGTGTCAATGTCAACTCTATCCCTGGCTGGCAGTCAGTGTCAGTGACGCAACGAGGCCTGCAAAGGCCGCGTTTCTAATTACGTGTATCTAAACCTTCTCCGAGACCGACCGGTCGATTGTTGATAAACAACGGATGCATATAATGCCATCCGTCGCGGGAGATTTCTCTTCCTTTCGGCGAGCCCGAGTCCGCCTCGTCTAACGAGAGTGCGTCTAACGGTTACGGTAGACCGTTTGCCTGACAAAATGGCGGACTGACGCGTCAGTGGAAGGAAATCTGATGTATTTTCCCATGCAGATCGAAAAACTAAGTTAATCGTTTCTTTTACAGTAATGGACAAAACAGCATTTCTTCGATTTATTATATTTTTTATAATTTTTGAACGTCATCTTTAAAATGTAGTATTTGTTTAATATACTTACAGTGGGTGTAAAAAGTATTCGTACACCCTTTAAAACGGAACAACTCTTTTAAAATTGGTCCAAATGACTTGAGTTTTTTTGTGAAGTTAGAGACATTAATTTACTAAATGATGTGAAAAAAAAATTTGAAAAAGTTGCAATTGGTCCGAATCGCGAAGAAAATATTAAAGGTCGTGTTTTACAACTTTTTAATCTGAGGCTATAATGAAAATTTAATAAATACATATCGAAGATTTATGTTCGTTATATACATGTTGAAAATTTCATCAAAATCGGTTAACGTTGCTACGAGATACAAACGATTAAAAATGTTGAAAATCGCAATTTTTCCCGACTTTCGATCTACAACTGTAGTAAATCTAACAATTCTCACATCTTTTGATGTCTGTCCCTCGTTTCTGTATTAACCGATTTCAATGAAAGTTTCAGTATGTACATAACTAACATAAATCTTCGATATGTATTTATTAAATTTTCATTATAGCCTCAGATTAAAAAGTTGTAAAACACGACCTTTAATATTTTCTTCGCGATTCGGACCAATTGCAATTTTTTCAAATTTTTTTTTCACATCATTTAGTAAATTAATGTCTCTAACTTCACAAAAAAACTCAAGTCATTTGGACCAATTTTAAAGGGTGTACGAATACTTTTTACACTCACTGTATATGCTGATAGAGAATTAGAAGCTGTATAAAACTCAGTATAGTAACACTAGAACTACCAATGATAAACGCATGTCTATTTCGATCCATCGATAAACATGACAAACTTTTGAAAATTTATAAATTTATAAATGAACTAATTTCTTCACTTTTATATCGTAATAAATGTTCCGGTAGGTCTGAGAAAATGTATTGTTATGAGTTTTGATCATCGAAACTCGTGAAAAGAATGCACTAATAAGTGATATTAATTTCTTTTTTGATATTAGGAAATAATAAAAATAATGAATATCAGAAAAGTGGTGACTTTTTTGTTCGCTGTTCTACGTACATTATTATTTTAATGGAAAAATGATCGTTCCGAAATACTATTCCATTTCATTGATATCTACGGTTCGACGATTGTCTTCTGTTGAGGAAAAGAAAAATTTTGAACGACCGATGAAGCTTTCTACATATGTGTTTGTATACCCACATATGTGAAAGTGTTGCTCTTTGCACTTTAAATCTTATGGTAGTATATTAATCAGGATAGTATATCAATAGATACTCGTAGAATTTACAGGTATGGAATTATAATAATAAAAAATTGAAAAACAATTTTGTTATAAGTATCCGTTGTATTGCAATGAATTGTTAATTCCGCAAAGATTACCTGTATACCTGTGTTTCGAAAATTTAGAATCTATGCAGGTTAAAAAAAAACTGGCGTTCGTTTTACAGAAATAATCTAATATAATTATTTTGATAGAATTGTCGTTCCATAGTACCTAACTAACACACACAATGCACAATAGTCAGCAGTCTAAATGTCTGTAGAATATAATAAGCACAAAGAAAATTTCTATGTAAGTTTATTCATCCTATATAACTAGACTGCGGATTTTATGCATTTATCATATAACGAGATATGTCAAGTGTAATAGAAGACACAACTTCCATCAGTTTTAATACATTTCTCATTTTATTCTTAATGCAATAAACTCTCTGGGAAGAAAAAGAAGTTTTTAAAAAAATGTTATTTTGCACAAAGGTCCGCAGTCCATTAATAACGAAATAATTTCTCGAAAACGTTTTATACTGTATCATTGTGATGATTATCTCTCCCCGAACCAGGTGAACAATAGTCACGCTCTAACTCATGTAGGGTTCAGTTTACCCTGAACATTGCAATTTTCCAATATATCATTTTAATAAAAATGCATTTTAAATAATGGATTGACTGCTAAATACCAGACTGCTTGCGTATATTGTAAAATAATACAGCAATTTTAAAACCGCTGGGGTCAATTTAACCCCATATGGTTCACGGAAGATTACATTGTATCCTTGTTTCATTGTCTTTTAAGTACCTATTTCTTATTCAACACAGTTTTATCGCTGTCTTACAACTCACAAGGAGAGTCTTGGATGGTACTAGCACATGTAGAAACGAAAATAAACCAAGTGCTTCAAAAATTTGAAGGAGAACGTTGATACCTGATACATAAATTTCTTTATATTTTCGTAGAAGGGTAGTTTAGTATTCAGTATACGAAAGCTCGTCCTTGATGTCGGTCGCGTAGGACAGTTCATGCTCGGTCTGTGGAACTTTAAACACATCAGTTTCTTTTAATATGTGGAAGTGATACTTCTGATTCATTTATTTAATCAAATCGTAGTGCATCATCGTGTAATTGTGCGTGGAATCGATTACTGTAACGTAAGTACGTAATTATAAGTATACAATACAGTAGAGACATAATAATGACGTCAAAATTACTGTTTTTTAAACAAGAGGTTATTCCGTAACTTTCTATAATAGTAACGTGAAAGTATGTTGCTTAATAATATGTTAATTATCATTTTATATGTTAATTTACAATTTTTTTTAGCAATTTTTTAAGTCTACATACCACAATTTTTCACGACATTAATCATAAAATATTTGTTATTTGAGTATTGTATTTCATTTGTTATTATGTGTGGACTAATTTCCTATGAAGGAGGAAGCAACAAATTAATTTATAATAGTGACAATTCAGGAAGAACATGACAAATCGGTATATGAAAACAGAATAAAGTAAGCATCGCGGTGAAACTTTTTGCAATTCCTGAACTCTGAGAGTTTAAGAAAACACTTGATGAAAGAAAATTACTTCCGAATGTCTATTCTTCAAACTATCGCGTTTCGACGTGTAAACTTAATTACCATCAACTCGTGCCACTAGAATAAAATAACACTAAGGTTTATGAAATAATTTACAATTAGTAAAAATTTTACTGACGACATTACTGATACAGCACCCTGCATAAGAATGTCCACTTGCAGCTTCATATAAAGTATGTACCTACTAACAATACATAGACTATATCATCCTTCAACGGAGAAAATATTCTACCTACAGATAACAGTTTAACGTTAATTCCACCATTAAGGGGATCCTCCGATCAAAACCTTAAAAAGATAGCAGCTATTTATGGATTCTTTAAAGGAAGGGTTTATAGCATATCGTTAAATAGTTTGTTGGCTTTTATTAACTTGCGCTGCACTAAGCGCCATCTACCGAACGGACGAACAGCGAAAAATGAAACAAAAAATGTTGTTATTATCCTAAAGAGGGTGTATTAATAAAAACCAATAAATTATTTAACGATATGTTATAAACTCTTCTTTTAACAAATTCATAAATATCTCCTGTTTATTGAACGATTTGACCAGATGGTTCCCTTAAGGATTCATAAACAATTCAGAGATTGGTAAACAGTCTAAAGCATATAAAATTACACAGTAATTATTCATATCGTTTAACTCTTTAGGGTTAGGTGGGTTAAAAACTGTCCCACCTTCTGCTTAGCTTTTTATGCATGTTGGGATATATTTTAACCCACCTCGAAAACTTGAAGTTACTCATAGTCATACAGTTTAATATTTTATTTTAATATAATTTCTTTTTATATTAAAAAAAATTCTGTCCAACTAGGATTTTTATTTTCTTTAAAATCATGTGCCTCAAAGAGTTAAACAAAAATGTGAGAAAAAATACAGGTAGGTTCTGCGATCCATTCACCCTGGCCTTCGATCTAAGCATTTATTGACAGTGACAACTCAAGGAATCCATTGCATTTAGTAATGCAACATTTTCTCATGCCCTCTGTATTTCTTCCACTGAGTGCCATCATATTTTATTTTTATATAATTTTTTTTACATTAAAAAAAATTCTGTGCAACCAGGGTTTTTATTTTCTTTAAAATCGTGTGCCTCAAAGAGTTAATAACCCAAGTCCAAGAAAGTCGAAAATTTATTTTCAATCTCTCCGAGAGACCGTGCACGTACGTCAGAAATTGAAGTTTCCTTCTTGATTTAATATCTCGTGCCAGCCCTCCTCCCCGGTCTTGATTCGTTGTATTTCGATTCTTTTACATCACGGACATAATTCCAGTCCGCGGGTCCGGTAATTGCTAATTGCACGAGGTCTTTCGACCTCGTCGTCGTACCTTTTTTCGTTCCCCTTGCCTCCCTCTTCTCCTCCAGCGCGTCCGCTTTCTTCCCCGCCGATTGTTCCGCGCTCTTGTCATTGTCTCTCGAGAATCACCGGGTTTTTTCCCTTCCGCGCGCGGCGATAAATATCGTAAACTACAAAACGACCGGGGATACTTCCCATGATCTTCGTGTCCTCGTTATCGTCCCCGGTTCGTCGCGATTCCGTTGTTCGGGGGTCGTTGTCGGCGGGTGTCGCGATGGAAATCGTGTGTCTTTATCGTTTAAGGAGTCTTCCTACTATGACGGGTCCAAAAAATCGATTTTTTCTTCACATTTTCTCAAGGCTTAATATTTCGAAACCAAAAGGATTTCGCCCGATTCGAAATACATACGGAAGTAATTAGCCTTTAACCGAAGCGGCGCGCCGCAGCACGCAGGTTCAAATCGAAACTTTAAATGCGTTTTTCTGACTTTTTAAATGCGTATTTTTGATTCATAATAGTTTTCTTATACAAAAATCCTACAAAGTGTCATAGTATTTCTTTCCAGAAATCCTAGAAAAGCTGTTTTTCACAACGTTCACATGAAAATGTACCCCTAACGTTCGAAACATTCTGAGCATTAAGTTTCTTCATTAATCGTGAATATTATAAGTCATCAAAAACTCTCGACGAGACCTACATATCTATAATACATTCTTTCATTTTTGCAAAGAGTGAAAAACGTTCTCAGGTCCCTTCAATTACGACCAGCCCTCTATACAGAACAAATAAGTACACAAAGGTTTTATAAATTAATAAATCATTCTGCAGCGAACAAGTTTCATTAACATCCCGAATTAATTGATACATGTATAGATTTTACGATCACTGTGCAGGTTCACGGAAGCCCCTAAAAAAAGAAACGGTCAGTAGATGCAACGCTTGGCCGCGATTGCTTTCCCTGTCGCTGCACGTGTGTAATTAAAGGGAACTCCGGTCGCCTCAATTAAAAAAATGATAAAACTCGCCGCAATTAAGCCGGCAGACCCCTTAACCTACTTGCCACTTAACAATTGGACGCGCGGCCCGGGGGGTGATTCGTGAAACGACGAACCATAGTTTTAAACGCGCTCCGGTGAAATATCAATCTGCGGCAAGCGAAATCACTGTTGCTGCTTTCTTTGTCTCTTTTTCTTTTTTCTTCTCCTCCCTCTGCCACGTAAATCGTCGGTGAAATGCGCCCCGAGACTATATGCTTAACGTCAAATTGGTCCTCATTTTCTCGTGTACCCTCACGAGCAAACTCGATTTTCGCCAGGGGAAAAAGTGGCGTAAGAAAAGGGCCTCCTACCACTTGGTAAATTTATTTTAAGTACTAAAATAAATGTTAAATCGAACGTTCCTTTGATGTAATTTTCAGTAAGTCCCGATACCAAGTGGTAGCAAGTCTTATCCTTACGCAACTTTTTCCCCTGGCGGAAGCAGAGTTTCCTCGTGAGTTCGATGATCACCTGATTCGTGATTTTTTTTCCACGACTGCAATCGTTAGGGTTACTTTGTTCATGATAATTTTCTGGAGGCAAGAGGAGGTCCATGCTTATTTACTCTAGAAAATTTACCCTTTCGGTCACATGGGGAATTCTAATGTACACTAACTTTAAATGTAGTATCTTAAAACAGCATTTAGACTGATGCTTGTCTGGGTTAGGTACCTTGCACTATTAAACTGTCATCTGACCTGTTATACTAGGACATAATAAGGGAGACTGGGGTAGAAAGTAACAGTTTTTGGTTTACACGAAATAAAACAGTTTATATGTTAGCTAGAGATTTAATGTTAATTTATACGGATAAGTTGTAAATTCAAGATTAGTTCTATAGCGATGTAATGTTCTTAGATTAATTGTTAAAAGTATTATGGCCGTCAAAAATGATCAAGCCGGATTGTTACTTTTTTCCCCACCTTGGTGTAAAAAGTAACAAGTCAAGGGTAAAGTTGTATCACAAATAGATTAAGCGGAATTGTGCACAATAACAGAGAAAATATAATTAAAACTAGCTAATAATTACAAAGACTCAACATAACATTATACGTTTCTACTTAATTGGTTCAACAGAACATTATTGCTCAATCAATAGGTATTTAACATAACATAAATTGTCTTTTTATAATTAACACAACATAACATTATCTTTATTTATTGATTATTTGTTATCATAGCGCTGTCTTATTTGAAAAGTTATAAGCTCTGTCACGACCTACCCCTGTTACTTTTAACCCCGGTTTCCCCTACTTTATTTATTTTTACGAATTTTTCACTTTGGGAGATTGAACATTTTAAGCTTGAAACTTAATTTCCTTTCAACGTAGCGTACAAAAAAATATGTAAGTAAATTTTTATGTATTACTTCGGTAGCATGAAATAGTTATACGATTTTTAGGAGTATCTGGGAGCTGAGTATAATGAAAACAAGATCGAAACGTAAAGTGTCTATTCACATGGCCAACATAACGCAATATATGTATATAACCTTTTTTTAAATGATATTTTGTGTGATGGAAATGAATCTGAGATAGGTAGACTGTTTGATGAAAGTAAAATTCCAAACAATGGGATGGGTAATATTTATTCATTATTTTCAAAATTCCATTTATTATAAGACTATGTCTAAAGATAGTAGTACAAATGCTGGGCTATAGATTGAACTTGATACGTACGAAAATAAGGAAGAATAAATGCAACATCTGCCAAAGAGTATTTTTTGGAAAATGATTTAACTGAAAGAAAGATATGCTGGTGAAAAATATTGCACATCGTCACGATGTCTATTATAATAGACAACTTATATCTCGTGTTTTAGAAGAGCTTTTAATACGATCCTTGTACTAAAAATTTCTTTTTTTTAGCACACTCAAAATACAAAGTATTTGATTTTCAGCTTCTAAAATAAAAATCGGTGACTGAAAGGGTTAAACTTTCTTACGATCTGATTAAATCTTACTGAGTCTAATTAGACACTGTGATTCGATTCAACAAGTTTTTATACCTTACAACAAAGATTTCTCTCCTGTACATAAATCGTACAAAAAACACAAACCTGGCATTCACGTGTTAATGTATCGTCCTAAAACACGTTTTTTTTCTTCGTTTTTTTCTATCCACCTCATATCCTGAAATGAGTCCATACCTCATTTACCGCTAGACATCAGCAAGGTCTTTAAAACGTTCTTTTTTATAGCGCCCCGTGAACGATCGAGAATCGTAAGACGCGAGCAGTCGATCCGTCAGTTCCGTGGTGCAACGAGCAATAAATTTTCGAGGCATCCCGATCTTGCCGTGCGATATAATTGGCCATGGCGGTAGGGCTTTCTGTGCCCGTTCACAGCGAGGTATCGAGGAGTCTATTGAATTTAAAATGGGGCATTCGTGGCTGATTCAGGGTGCTCGTAAAACGGTCGATCAAAGGGGGAATGTTTCGTATGGAAAAACTCGCGATACCGCGCGACGACGACAAATAAAAACCAGGGGAACCAGACGCAGAGTTTACGAGTTATTAGCAGCCAATAATACGTATTCCCGTTTTACGATATCGAAACGACAACACCTACATTCTACTGTGGAGCTTTTAAGTGGCGTACGGATTAGGATATACAGGGTGTCCTAAATTAAACACAAGTCCTTGAGAGGGGTGTTTCCTGGGGTGATTTGAAACAATTTTTACTTTAGTAATAAAGTTCTCCGAGGCTTTGTTAACGAGATATTAACGAAAAACACCGACCAATCAGAGCGCGAGTCTGCCGGCTGAGCTCCCGCTGTAGCGTTGGCTATGAGCAGTGCTTGTACTACGAACAAGCAAATCGGCATAGGGATGAACCAATCCAAGTAAATACAAGTAGATAATCGATACTTTCGTTTCGATACCGAGTATTTTTAGTATCGATACTTTCGGTTGCTATATACGCTCGGTATCGGAAAAAAGTACTCATATCAAATGCAGCGAGTAATCGAGATGAAAGCTAATGAATGTCAAGGTGGTTGTCCAGTTATATTACTTTGTTAATAAATGTTCGTTAATAAAATATGTCTTCAGTAATACATGTTCGTTAATACCTAAAATATATCTTCATTAAAGTCAAAGCTAGGCAAATTCATTATCTAGAATATCTAGATAAAGAGTTTTATATAACTCTTATACAACTTTTTATAACCAATTTTTATAACAACATAATATAATATTTTTACAACAAAATAATTCTTTTGCCTGAATGAGTCGACATTTGGCAAACAATTATTTAATCTCAAATTGTTTAAAGCTCAGAATTACGCCCTTACATACTACAGCTTTTCACTGTGTATTATTCGAATAAAATTCTGCTCTACTCTGGTTAAAATATATTATATTAATAAAAAGGAACTTTGTGTTCATTTTTGTTCGATACAAGTAGGTGTCGATACTTTTGATGCGATACTAATTGTAAGTAGATATCGATCCTTTTTTTCGATACAAGTTATTAGTAAAATTATCGATATCCTGACAACATCGGTTTATCCCTATGCCGACAGGCTTTGAACGGAACTGCGTAGCATAGTAAATGAAAAATTAGCGAATGAAAATGGAAAGTAGGATTTTATTTGTTACATTTTTTCCATTTGCTATTCTACGCAGTTTCATTCGATTCGTACAGACTTGCTTGTTCGTAGTACAGGCGCAGCATGTAGCCAACGCTACCATGGGAGCTCAGCGGGCAGACCCGCGCTCTGATTGGATCGGGGTTTTTCGTGAATATCTCGTTAACAAAGCATCGGAGAACTTTTTCGCTAAGGAAAAAGTTGTTTCAAATCACCCTGAGAATCGCCCCCTTCAAGGATTTACACCTATTTTGGGACACCCTGTATATAGCCGATGGAAATATTTGTATACCGACGGTTACCTGACTGTACGGACACACGGATACACTACCCTAAGTGTTAGGACACCTGGTCTGTATAATGAAAGTGTGAAGTTTCGTAAAAATTATATATTTTGAGACTACGTTTATTACCTCACAGTAGTACAATCGTTCTCCATTGAGCTGCAGTATCGTTTACATATTTATTTCAGACATTCAGCAATATCGTAATACCTAGTAAAATTTACTATATGTTCGGTAAGAGTCATAATACATACTTATGAGCGGGACTGTACTTCTGAATCGGTCGGCGGTTCGAAATCAACCTTTAAACCTTTCAACGTTATACTGTAAAATATCCGATGACGTGTGTGTATTGCACGCTTACCTATTGCGATAAAGCGTGCACTGGGGCTGTATAATTTTTTATTTTTCGATTTTTTTTTTATTTTTTATTTTAATAACTTCAGAATATGGGTGCGTAAAGTATGTTGAGCGGCCATACGTGGACATAGAGTGTAATATATACAGAGGCTCACATTGAAAATAGTCCAGGACCTTTCTTTCTTTAATTTTCCTTAGAGAATGTAATATTTAAACATCGATGTCTAATAGATTAAAAGCTATAGAAAATAGTAGAGACCATCCGACAAAATATTAGATGTAGATATTTTTTAAATTAACACTAGAACTACCGACGATAAACGCATATTTGCTTAGATCGGTGGATAAACGTGAAAACCTTTTGAAAATTTAGAAATTTCGGAATTGAATAATTTCTTCACTTTCATATGGCATAGAGAATGTCTCGTTGCATATCATGTAAGATTATTGCAGCGCTGGACAGTCTTTCGTATCTGGCATTATCAGTAAGGGAGGGGACACGTTTACCGTTTGTGTTAACGAAGCAATATGAGCAATTTTCTGAAACTATTGTTCTTTTTATAAATACCACGTTTTAGCCTATATTAGGGGCTCTGAACTTATTAGACTTAAATTCAGAAAAGAATTAAAAGAATTTTGAAACTATCAAGTGTTTGCAAAGGTAATGGTTGTCGCGTTGTAGACGGTACTGCGATTTTATTTTATATCATCAACTAGACAGATTTATTCTATCTTATTGCAGAACACATTTACCAGCTGCTAACGAAATGATGTGAAAAATAGGCTAGAATCGTTTTTCTTTCTGTAGATACCATGTTTGATCCCTGACATGGTCTGGGCTTGGTTATATGCCTGAAATAGGGATGATGAATAAGAAATACGTATATTA
Organism: Dufourea novaeangliae; assembly: GCF_001272555.1. Taxonomy (NCBI): domain Eukaryota; kingdom Metazoa; phylum Arthropoda; class Insecta; order Hymenoptera; family Halictidae; genus Dufourea; species Dufourea novaeangliae. The sequence goes on along the minus strand of NW_015373900.1, from coordinate 2,677,944 downwards.
ACCCTTAACTAGTGAAGTGGAGTCTGAGAAAACCCATTTTGTTTTTTGTTTATTTATCAGTCATTTGAGAAGATGCTTGCTGATTTTGATGTTACCTTACATGAGCATCTAAAACAACTGGTTGTACAATTAGTAATATGGTAAGGTGCCCAAACAATATTACAAAACTTGAATTTTAAACACCACCCTAGTATGTATTCACGTTTCCATATCCCACTCGTATCGTGTAATAAATGTTCGATAATTATTCATCTGGTAGTGGCAAGACGAAAACCGACAAGAGAGCAACCGTGGCCGCGGAATCGCTGGAAGGAAACGGATGCTCGGCCCAGTTCCTACAGTACACGCGGCGTAAACGCGCTGAAACACTTCGCGATCGCCCGCCACGCTACACTTACGAAATCGGCAGCATTGTGTACGCTAAAAGCGGACAAAAAACGAGGCTCCGGTCTGACATGATAGGTATGCGGGATACGACCGTGACGGACACGTTGCATACCCGCATGCAGATTATTCAGATCGTTTTTCTGTTTTCTGGAGCCTCTCCTGCCCCTTGAAACATTTTTTTCGGGACTTGATGTCTGCTTACATATGGGCCTGTTTCACTCGGCTCGGGTGATGCAGTTATTAACATTAGAACTACCAGCATTCAATGTACACAGTATTAAATTGAACAATATTTGGACCCGAGAACCAGAGTATATTAAGTCATCCTTTTCAAACTTCAGAGGAGAGAAAATCAAAGGTTCCGAAATGTTATAACTTTGGAATCGTTTGGTAAGGTTTCAACGAGAAATAATCGCTACCTTCGAATTATTGAATGGATTTAAGACTAGTTTCGATATGTAGAAGTGGTGAACATTGTATTAAGTCCTCTATGTGATGGACTTTGGATTGTTTGGTTCGGAACAAGATACGAACTTCATATCAGTTTTACATTCATGGGCGTAGCCAGGTTATCAGTCGAGGGGGAGGGCAAAAATATTACATCGACTGCCACAGTGAAAAAGGCTGTACGTAGTCAGACACACTTTATTTTGTTTTTAAAGTTATAAATCGTTGAAAATTTATGCGTTTTGTTAATAGAGGCTGTTGATCGTGTTTCAAATTATACTGCAATATTAAATATTACGTAAAAATGTTGTTATTCTGGGAAGGGAGGTGGGCGAAATACAATTTTTTTCTTGTAGGGTGGGACAAACGACACTTTTTTCCATCCCAGGGGGAAGGCAAGTACCCCCCTACCTCCATAGCTACGCCCATGTTTATATTATTATATTAAAAACCAAACGACTTATAACGAAATAATTGATACAGGAAACATATGATATGTCATTTTAAAGAAAAAGTGGTCTTAATACACTGTAGCTCTGGGGTCCAGATATATTGATATGTATAATATATTAAAGGTGTTATGTAATTGGCGGTACAACCGGGTAGGGGGTGATTCCGCGTGACAAAATAAGTTGAAAATGTGAAATATTTTTTAGCAAAAAGCACTTTGAAAATGTGCTGGATACCGGTGAAATTGAACAGGACGTGGATAACGTGTCTGTTCATTGCATTCTGTATCTACTCTCTACCACGACGAATACATATGTTTCAGATTAATGTTCAATGTCGATTTACTCAAAAAACTAAGTCTCAGATAAAAAAAGTATATTCCATACTTGCTACATACTTTTTACATTAGTATTCAATACTAATACTTTCAACATACTTTTTCACATACATATTCAATATAGTATAATGTAAAATGTACAAGGAATTAAAAATTAACACGAATTTCAACAAAAACATCTTTATGATTTCAGTAATTGTAAAACAAGAAATTTGAAATCCGTCATATTTACAAGTTTGGATGTTCTGGTGTTAGTCTTTTGAGCGTGGGGTGCTTTAATACTGAAAGTGTATGTCCGTAATTCTTAGATCGTGAATTGTATTAAAAATCACGGAAAAATAATTGTATGGACACAACTTATTTGTGAATATTGGGGATAGAGTAAAGTAGCCGAATATGAGACCCATTTTTCTAAGCACTCATAATTCTCGATTAAAAATACTTTTATTGAAATACGATACAGGCTTTAAAAGTGAGATGTGTGCACTTTTACAACATATTAGAAATTATAACAAAACAGATAGAGTACCATCATAATAAAATAAAAATGAAAAGTATGCAAAAATATGAATTCAAAAACTGGTCGCCTAATATGAGACCCAGGTTTCATCTTGTCAAAATTTATTTTTTCTATCGTTTTTTCACACATTGGGCATATAAAATTAATTGCGTCTGCACCGCAGTCTTCATGGAACTACCGGTAACATTCGATATACTAATCCCATTGTTCATCATGTACATCTGAAGAATAAAGTTCTGTACAAAACCAGCATTCTGCATCATAATTTTCTTCGTCATCGCTTTCATCGTTCAGAACAATATCTGCTTCACACTCATCAGTTGAACTATCACTTTTTACGCGTTTCCTTGTCGTGCATTTTTTTAAATTGTTTGCGACGTTCAAGACTTCTTCATAACAGAATCATATTAGGCTACTTTACCCTAAGTGTCTATTAGACATGTCCGGTTAATTAAGAATATTATTTTCTCTGACATTTTAATGTTATTTTACAGAATCTTAGGATATCATTACAATATTATAATAATTGAATTATTATAAAGAGAAGTTTGCACACTGCTGTGTATAAATATTAGGGCACCCGGTTTGTATGAAGGTAACGTGAAATTTCATAAATGTTATATACCTACATATTTCAGGCCAATTTTATTACTTCATATTAGTAGAAGCATTGTCCAAAATTCAGTAGGTAGTCCATTTATTTCGGACTTTCAATAATTTTCCTAATTGCTTATTACCTACACTTATTTCATATACGACAAGAGTCCCAAGACTAATCAACGAGAGTGTATAAGGCCATCATAAATAGATTACACATATTGAATATTAGGTTCATTGGATACAGTATTATACCTAAACGTCGGATTTTATGTGTGTAAAACATTAAAAAATGAATAAAACAGGGTAAAATAGGAACACGTATTGAATTTAGTAATATTCTTCTACTACTTTGCATTGAAGTTGTTAAGGGATGTAATGAATTTCTGTTAACGGTAAATTACTTCGAGAAGACGTAACGCGATTTTACAAGAATATTCACAGTCTAATAATAACTTTTGGTTTTTATAAACACATTGCATGTCTCACATAGCGTACATTTAAATGTTTTGAATAAATCAAACTTCTGACGCTACATAATGAATACTTCCTATTTCACTCTATAATCGCAAAATATCGATTCATCAAGACGAACGAAACCGTGAAAGGTCATTTTTTTTTCTGGTTAATGCATGATTCTCTGCTTCATTAACCATTTCCTTCTCTAGTACTCTTGTCTGTATGACCAGAGTGACTCACTGCGGCTTAGCGTCTTAAATAACTCTGTTTGTATCACAAAAAACTTTATTCTGTTCAGTGGGGCGCATCGAATACCTGAAACTATCTAGTTTTTAGTGAATCCTACTGTTTCCAAGCTTTTAATCATTTCAAGGTGGATGATTCAATGCGACGGACCGTTGATAGAATATTTGAAACTATAGGAGAATTTTATTTTATGCAATTTCTATGAAGGAATAGTAAACGTATAAATTTAAATATACTGGGATAAAATCAAGAAATTAAATAACTGTACACTATTGTGTGTTTTAAGAATAATTTTGAGTGAAGTCAAGAGGTTGTTCCTTCTCGTTCGGATAATGAAAGAAGACTAATACGATATTTAAATAAAATTTTTATATCTTTTTAACATTGCATTATCACCGCACAATTTTGACACTTACGAAGAATTTATTTCGCCATGATGGACATTATACTATACACTGGCTCATAAATTCAGTTCCTAAATTCAGACATCAATAATATTCGCCCCTTTTCATAATAATTAGGAGACTTGTGTCCAAAGAAAATTGGTTTTTTTTCGCAAAGATTACTTATAAAACACCAGTCTCACTGCCTCAGATTAACGTAAATACAGGCAACCAAGCCTTGATAATTCTCAATGTTCATGCGAGACTTAAAACATTAAAATTAATAATCGATTCACAAAGAGACTTACTCGAACGAACTAAACCAAGTCAGCCGGGCACATTCTTCGCCACTGCTCGCCGTTCTTCGCGCGATCGGTACCTGAAACGAAACGAAAACACCAATTCGTTAAATCCGTCTCATTTCCTATTTCAAAATGATCGCCGGTTACACCAGTCCGCGGCCACCACAGACCTTTATATAACCGGAGTTGAGCAAAATGTAATCAAATTACAAAATCCAAATCACATATACAATGTAATTGCAAGACAATTACAAGTACAATTGCATTGTAATTAACTATACTAAATTTACAATAAAAATGACAATGTAATTGTAATTGTCCCGTAATTATATTGCAATTTAGGTTTTGTAAAGATGTTGATAAAGATTTGTTAGATTACATTTTGCCCAACTCTGTATATAATACACTGTGTAGACTGCGAACATGCTATAATACATTGCGTACAAAAGTGAGGCACGGCAGTTATGTGTCAATGGGTACCCTCACATGCAAACTCGGCTTCCGCTAGGAGAAAAAGTAGCGTAAGAAAAGGGCTTTCTACCACTTGGCACAATTTATTTCAAGTACTGAAATAAATCTTAAATCGAATGTTTATTTGGCATAAATTTCAGTAATTACCAATACCAAGTGGTAGAAGGTCCATTCCCTACGCCACTTTTTTCCCTAGCGGAAGCCGAGTTTGCACGTCAATGTACACACGGATAGAGTGAGTAGTACAACTTGGAGAATACGTATGTTTATAGAAGAAGTGCACAAAATATACGCATTATGCAAAATAAGAAATACGTTTCTGAAACCCTCTAGTAATGGAACAAAATTTCTACTTCAATCCCATGTTTCTTGTGTTCTATAAACGTAATACGTAGTTGCAAATGTGACAACTAGATCTTCAGTCTAGTTGTCACATTTTATAATGTTTATACTGTTATTAATATTGAAAAGTAACAAGGGTTTTGCATGTTCTGCTTTTAATCTTACGTGTAAAAAAAGGGTTCATAACTTCTAAGGTATGCCAAATGATGAAAAAAAAGTCCCAATAAACATGACTCGAAAAATTAATATTTTCAAAGATATAAACAATTTTCTGTTTCTGTTTCTCCACGAAAAAAGTGGTAAAAACATCTAATAAAAATTGCAGACCGTCTTCTGTAACCAGGAAAAGAAAAAATTATAAGGTGATTCATTATTTCCATACGGTACGATAGAATGTTACTCATTTCAACCGACACAGAAAATTATTTGTAACTTTGAAAATATTAATTTTTCGACCCGTTTATTAGAACATGATCATTTTTTTTCATCATTGTACGTGTACTATAAGGGTGTCTCAGTTAACTTGATCACCTCGAATAATGACTTAACGATACACTTTGTGCAAATTTTGAGCCGTGGAACTTCAATGGCATCAAGGGGCACATATTATAAGGTACGTACTTTTTTTGTGGTTGCAGGCATTTCAGAGATTTCAAGGGCACCTTGATTTAACGAAATGACTTATTTTTTGTACCATAGATCGATAGATTACCAAATTCTGAGTAAACATACGTTGACCTTCATACGTCCTAATTCTAATGGTTAACGAGATATTCACAAAATAATTATTGCATTGAAATCGCTGTATTGAAGTTAAGGGGCATTAGTTCGAGCACCTTAGCTTTCAGATAGTAAGTATACCCATCCCTCGATTTGCGCGGAGTGTTTGCTCCATGTGGTACTTCTTTATGCGGATAAAAACCGTCTAAATGGAGTCTGTCTGTACAAAAAAACAAATTCTCAAGAGAAAAGGCAGTATAAGGTATACAAATATTTATTCTCAAAAAAATTAAGTGGAACGAATATGTAAATCGAGGGACGAGTGTACGTATTAAAAATTATTTTGTAAATATCTCTTTAACTATTAGGTTCAGGACGTATGAAGCTCAACACATTGTTACTCAGAATTTGATACTCTATCGATGTATAGTACAAAAAATAGGTCATTCCGCTAAAAAAAATCAAGGTGACCTGGAAATTTCTGAAATGTCTCCACCTACAAAAAACTACGTACATAATAAGCTGTGCCCTTGATGCCATTTAAGTTCTACGCCTCAAAATTTTCATAAAGTCTACCGTTAAGTCATTATTCGAGGTGTTCAAGTTAACCGAGACACCCTGTATACTCTAGAAGTATGAACCACTTTTTCGTATCACCCTGTATATCTGAAACGTCCTGCAGTGTGCCACTGAAAATTTGTACTTATTGACAAATGGCCGCCATCTTCACCGCGGTACCAATTGGCCTCTCTAGTTACGGCAAAACTCGCAGTCTAGTGTATTATGTACAAGTCTGTGGCGGCCACACGATCAGCATCGCAGTTTCCCCGCGGCAATAAACGTACGTATCGGTGGCTGCACGCGCGTGTATCGGCGTTGATTTATTGTCACGGGCGAGATATCCCTCTGGGTGATCCTGACACGGTGCATTATGCATTCGTACTTAACTTTCGAGGTGTGTATCGTGAAATTCATCGAAAAATTGAAGGGGGGAGTGTGCACGCGGTGGGTAAGGGCTCGGGGGCGCGCGCCGCCGCGAGGATCCCGTTAGGAAACGCGGCCAGATATGGAACGATTTGGCGAGAAACCACGGGGAAACAAGGTGAATGCAGCGTTTCGTCTTCGAGGATTCGTGTTACACATTTCAGGCAATGTTTCACTCTGGACGCGGCTTTCCAGGTATGTGTCACCGTATTATCGCACTGAATTGGGTATTATCCAAAGTAGGCAAAAGGTGGACACGCCTTAAAGGACTCGAATATAGGGAACAGTTTATTTCATGTATTACTAATTCATATATTAATGAAATTTTTGACCAGGAATTTTTAAACGGATTAAAGGGAAAATGCATAGTTACCAGTGGGAAATTAAAGGGTTAAGTTTCTTTTGAAGGGTTAAACTTATTTATACACGGGAGGAAGATTATTTTTTAATGTCGAAGATGGAAGGAGTATAATAGGTATTCTGTACTAGACTGTGGAAGTTTATGCAAATGAACAATTTTAGGTATGAATATTTAAAAACTAAAATGGGACATAATATTAAATTCTGTACTAGAGGCTTCAGTATATTTATAATAACATATACATAATATCAAACTGTATTAAAATCGTTGTATTATTGTATTTTCCAAGTTAAGAAATGCTATAAATGCATAAACATCCGTAGTCTAATCAGCACAAAAGTACAAGAAGTGCCCTATTACGGACTCGTTTCGCTCGTCCAACGAATTATTTGAAAAATAATCGTTAAGATAATATATGATCTTATCTGTTAGTTTATTTGAACAGACAAATGACTTTTCTTTAGATTATATTTCGTTATTGTGATTTCAAATGAAATCATTTTTCATTTTATTCGATCATATATTTTTTCAAATAATTTCTCAAATACTCTCGAATTCTATCATATCAGCATCGTTGACTGCGTCGGATAGACAGATTTCCATATGTCTTTCTGACAAACTGTTTGAAGCGAGAACAATTTTGAGAGCAGGCACGGTTAAGCTACAAAAATTCTCGCATTCCAAGTTTAATAATCAATTCGGTTCAATAACCTCTTATGTCAAATTATCTGTTACTTTATTTCAGTGAAGTAACTGCGATGAAAACATTATTTGAAAACAATTTATTTGAATTAAAGACAAAACAAAATTACTTTTCTTGTGTTATCTGTAAAATAAACATAACGAAGAAATTGAAATAATTCATTATTTTGAAATAATTCGTGATTTTGAAATAATTCGTTATTTTCAAATATTTAATTATTTTTCAATAACTAATTTTTTAGATAATAAATTATTTCAAATGATTATTTGTTATCTTGTTTCAAATGAAATGCGCCCAATCCTGTTATCGCGATACTCCGGCTCGCGTGGCTCCGTAGCGCGCGGTCGTGCGCGAACAGAGAACGCGCAACTTGAAACCTGAGAGGAGAAACACGAAAATTTATCAGGGACCGGAAAGGCGGTTGTTTCGCGGCCTCGACCAAGGGCCTGCTTTGCATTCGATCCCGTTAAAAGACAACTCGGAGATCCTTTCGCTTCTGGACAAATTTAAATTGGACCGTTGTTGCGTATAAAACGGATAATCTATGGCGAGCCTCAGCGTGGATCTGTTCGCCTGTCCGGTTTCCGCTATCTAGAAAGCGGAGTGGACGTCCGCCGATAGATTTCCGCGGGGATCCCCGAGATCGGAGCTTTCTAGCCGGCACGTTGGGCGAGTGTAAAATTATTCGAATCTGATTATTGTGAATCAATTTGTTCGGTACAGTTACTCGTGGATATATGTACGTTTCTCTCTTCGTGTACGTGTGACGCTAGATGTCCGTGGGGATTCTCCCCGATCGCCTTTCTAGCCTGGACTTGAGTGGAATAGAATTATTTGAATCTGATTCTTGTGAATCAATTTATTGGCCGCGGTTAATCGTGGAAGTTACTTTCTCTCTTTGTATGTGTGGCGTATTTTACGTGTTTAATCAGTGTTACGTTTATAACTGAGAACTATCGTTTGCATTAGTATACATCGTGAATAATGTACTTTGGAGTGAGATGCATTTAACCCAAGGAAGACGGACGTTTTTAATGTTCTTACAGCAGCGGTGTTTGGGTCCGTTGGTGACCCCTAGGTCTTTCTACTTTTTAAACATAACTTTCGAACGCAATCATCAATATGATCTACCTTTTTATACGACTTAGTATGAACAATTTCTAGTTTAAATACAATTCATAAGTTGATGAGTTCGATGGAGGTTTAAAAAACCCGGGTCTATATGGATCCAGGCACTACTGTGTTAGGGTTATACATTTTACTTGGAAGAGTATTGTTATAGAGGAAGTAGCAAATGAACGAACAGTTTGACTAGTACTTTGTCGAATATCCCAGTGATATAACTTTTAATCGGTTATTCATATCTTCAACTTTTGTCAAAATTGTACAGACTCCTCTCGATTGTTCTCTTGCTCGTTCTACACGATTATTGTCCAGGCTCTATCCCCACCACTGAGTTCAGGATGATAATCGAGAGGAGTCTGTATGTGTTTTTGTCTTAATTCCATTAATATTCAAATAATTTAATAACCGGCGTAATTGCCCAAATTTTCATTAAATTTAGTAATAAGTTCATTCGCTGTATTTATGCACTTTACTCTCAAATTTTTACCAGACAACATAATAGTTGGAAATACTGTTTACAATTCATTAGCAGAGATTTGAGACTTTCACGGTCCGACATCATAACATTATTGCTGTTGAGGCTTTCGGGTGTAAGCCGTGTCATGGTGGAATTATTTTCCCAACGTTTCGTAAGCATTGCAGCTTTGTCAGTGTGGCTATCAATGTCACTATCTATGTGTCATTCGACTCCCTAGCATCGAAGCTAGCTGCAATGCTTGCGAAACGTTGGGAGAATAATTCCACCAGGACACGGCTTACACCCGAAAGCCTTAACAGTAATACCTGTAAGTCATTGGCAGTAATAAAAGAAAAACGAAAATCGACCGTTTAGAAAACGAGCCAATCTTTGACGATGCGATAAAAATTACTGTAATCTGATTAAAATACAGCAATTGTCGAATATTGCCTTATATGATTTTCATTTATGTCAAGCGTTAAAAATTTCTGGACAGGAAATGATTTAAAAGTACACAAGAAATAAGAATACATATGGTCAGTTTTTGAATATATAAAGACCAAAGTAAATACCTGATAGATTTCAAAAAGCAATAAAATAAAATGATACATTTATTATGAACACTTTGACCGCCACGTCACTCAAATATGGATGACATGAATGTACATTGCAAAGAAGTTGGATTATTTAAATACCATTACTAAATTTTGCATAAAATTAATACAATTTAAGTATAATTTAAAAGAAGGTAACAGTCTCTATTAACTAAAGGCATATATTTTTGACGAATTAAGGCTTGAAAGATAAAATAAAGTGTGTCTGGCTACGTACAGCCTTTTCACTGTGGCAGCAACGTGATAATTATGTTCTAAGGGTACTAACACCTGGTATTTTCATTGAAAAATATTAACGGACTTACACTTGCCGACATAAATTAAGGAACAAAGCAATTAATCGGGTATTTTCTAATATATTTTCTTTTATCACTTGTGTGTGTAATTTTTTTAATAACATGGAAGAAACATACTGTCTACTCTGTGCAAAAACCTTAAAAAACATGTGAAATCGACCTTTATAATCTATCAATGCAAATAATAGATACACTGTCCATAAAAACTGTTTTGTTTCTTAATGTTTGCCGGTAAGTGCATATCTAAATTCAACACTTGCCCCTTTTTAAATTCTTCAATTCCAACTCCACCTTCGACACACTTTGTCCATGAACATTTCACAGATTCAAGTCGAACAATTCCCCGATCTCGGACGGTATACCAATCCCAACCCCTCTTCACCCAAACCACAAAATCCTTGATCGATTCCCCAAGATCGTTGTTATCGCCGCAACCGATCCTCATCCTACGGCAAAGGAAATCATATACACATCCGTGAAACCGCCTTGGCGAACATATTCGAAGGCGTCTGCGAAAAATTCGAAGCCCACACTCGATCCCGAAGTTATCTTCATCCTCTGCGATCCACTTCCTCCGCCGAGGCCTCCAGACTACTACTCCCCTTTCTCGGTACCATTACAAATTTCCCAGTCGATTATCAGTAACTCGACAGGGAATCGAGAGCGATTTTGCATGGCACACACACACACACACACACACACACACACACACACACACACACACACACACACATCCCCGTTGGATATCGCTCGTTACGAATTCGCGCGAGCTCTCGCCGGCCCGGAGCATTTTATCCCTCCAGGAGAGCAGCTTTGGCCAGAATTTGCATTGCGTCCCGTTAGAGGACACCGATCCCAGATGCGGCGGCACCGTCGACATAGCGAAACGCCTACAACGAGACGGCGGTAATCTATCCTCGATGTACGCGTTCAGGCTGTGCGCAGAAAGAGAGAGAGAGAGAGAGAGAGACAGAGAGCTAAGAAGGCGAACAGACGGGAAAAAAATCGTTTCCCATACGAATATGGAAATAGCAGCGCACGAAGCGCATCTAGTTTGCGGGGGATGTGTGTGCGTGCGTAGCGGTGCACGTGGCACCGCGGCGAACGCGTGGAAGAAACCGCCTTCGCGTCATGCCGCAATCACCATTTTGATATTCGAAGCTACGGGGAAATGGGACGTCACAACGTGTTTGGCGAGATTAGGTGTTAAGGGTTTATCTAACGAAGTATCCGTTGTTTACGATTTCGATGGTTGACCATAGAATGTGCGTTAGGCTGTATCAGCGTCAGTTTTCTACACTGCCTGACATAACTATGCAACTACCTTAAAATGTTTGATTCTTATCCTAGATAGCACATGACGCCTTGAAGACGCCCATTTTACGACTATTTTACGTCTAAGGCGCCTTTAAGCCGTCTTGTAGACGTTCACTTTACGATTATTTTTCGTCTAAGGCACCTTTAAGCCGTCTTGAAGACGCCCATTTTACGGATATTTTAGGTCTAAGGCGCCTTTAAGCTGTCTTCAAGACGCCAATGGACGTCATGTGTTCTCTGAGGTGCATTGTGGGTATAATAATATAATCGTGTGGAGAAATAATGTTTCCCTAGTGATTAATCTGTATTTTAACCACAATACAGAGGGGTTGGAGATTTTAAGGTGGTTTTATACGCACGTCACGCAGTGTATTGCTCTGCTGGGGCTTATTGTTGTTATTGTTGTTGGAAAGCTGGCGAGTGAATAATACACCGATTATAATGGGATAAATATATTTTGGGAGCTGCAAGACTTCAAACCAGGGACTCCTATACAGTTATGACTAACAAGGAATATCACTCAAGTGTAACACGTCGATTTTTATACAATTTGGTACATAGGTAGTATTTTGAGAACATATTTCAGACATTTAAACAACTTGTAAGATTAATTATATATACTGCGACATGTGACCTATGTAAACAACTTATAGAAACAATGGGGCCAACCCGTTTATAAGTAAATAAATAAATAAATATTTCACCTGTACTTTTTTAAGCTGCTGACATTCATATCTGGAGGGTGAAAACAGCCTTCAAAGTTTCAGGTGAAGAATACATTTTTCTTAATATATCTTGCAAACTTTACAAGAATCTGTTGATTTTACAAGAAATATTTGTTAACAAAAATCGTGTATATTTAGAAATAGAAACAGCTACTTAAGTAGTTTTTCGAAATACTAACTTGTTTAAGCGGTATATCAAGGAGAATTTATTTTTCATCCACAACCTTGGGGCTATTTTCACCCCCTAGATATGAATGTTACCAGCTGAAGAAAATACGTGTCAAATATATATTTTCAATTACTATTTTAGTACCAAATTGCATGAAAATTGACATGTTACAATTAAGTGTTGTCCTCTGTAAGTAGATACATTGTGGTGCAGAATTTACTTTATTAGAGGCGATGTTATGGGTCTCGTGTAGAGGATGTGGTCCAAATACAGGTTACGGTCTAAATATGGGCTAGTTGAACTATAAGGTCATGTTGGATGCTTCTGGAAAGAGCTCATTTTAACTCCACATCGTAAAGCAAACATGTTTTAGATACATTGAAGTATTACATATTAAAAGTCTTGAACAGGCATGTCAATAAGTCTTGAAGTAAAAGTGCTACCCCATATTTAGACCATTTCCTCGAGGATAAAATCCATTTCGTCTTTTCGTAGAGCTTACATACAGGGTGTTTCATTATAGAAAAACGTGCAAACAACTGGAAAACTATCCACTGGATGAAAAAATGGTTCAGCCGAGAACTAAATGGTGTCAAGGGATATAATCAGGTGTAATTAGTTTTTTTTGTAGATGGTCAGGTAAAGATCATAATAATATGGACATGACCCTACGTTTTTTTCAACGATTCATCTTGACATACTCTACAAAAAAGTATTAACTTATTTATGTCGAAAAGTTGTTGGTTTAGGAGATATTCTAATCTCAATATGTATTGCAAAGGGATTGTCATTTCAGTGTAATAGCATTTGCTGGGGACGAAATAACCTTAAGCCCTTAGCATAAGAGGAAAAGTAAACTTTGTACAAATCTAGATTCTGAAACGAAAAGCGAAGTAGTGATGACTAACGTATTTGGGGAACAGAGGTGAAATTAAAGATATCGAGATAGCGCTCGATCAATTCAGGTCTAACAGATTTGGTCTGATATGATGTCTGAACTGTTTGTCAAAAATGATTTTAGCACTGAAAATTGCGTTAACTAAGTCTATTGCTTTAATATCCCTAACTGCCATGAAGTGGTACTATAACTGTATGTTATATGAACCAAAAAGTGTTTACAACGATAAATAAATACTCTAGACAAGCTTCAAGAAAATAGGAACAGAATTATGTCAGAGCAAATTGGAGTGCCATAGTAGGGTAAAAAAACTGGAGAAATTACTGTACCTCATCAAACGGGACGAGTCAGTAAAAATAAGCAAAAAATTCGCGTGTTAAGCCCAGTTATTAGTTATCAACTGTCTCTATCCCTATCCCACCTAAATAATCATCAAGTGTTTATGCATTTATAGCGTCCCTTAACATGGAAATTGCAGGCAAACTCAGTTTTTAATAAAGATTCATTGTATTTATGGATCATTATTGACATAGAAAAGCCTTTAGTGCAAAATTCAAAATTCTGTCCCATTCTAATTTTCAGACATTGCAGTCTAGTCATCACCTCCTTTTCTTTGCAGTTACTCACTCGACTCGTTGGGTGAAATACATGTGAAAAAAAATCCGGAAGACAAAAGAAATAAGGACACGTAGGGTCCAAATAGGGGTACCAATGAATCGGGATGAAAGCTTGACGGGTAACAGAGCATTTCAACGTTACTCTTCCGAAACCGTTTGCAAATAAGGAATCGCGCACGGTTCTCGCGCGCGTGTAACCATTTCCCAGGGTACATAAATCATAGGTCTGCCGCGGCGAAACAGTTTTTCCGCCGAGCCTAGACACGACCGGGCAAGAAGAAAAAACGTGGAAAAAGTAGTAATCCAGCAGTGGCGGTGGTTTGCTCTTTAGGAGGCGCAATAAATAACGCAGTTTATCGAGCATCCCCTCGCCGCGCGCGCTCGGCAAACCGTGTCCTCCAGATAAATGATACAACGTCATTGCACGCTCACGATTCCACGAGCATTACTCGCGTTCACTTAGGTGGTCGGGCGTCCACGCGATTTATCCTTCGATCATAGGTACCACCACTATCCGTGGCTGAACACTAAACAGACACTGCGCGCGTTGGTTATGTTACAGTCTGCATCCGTGGTGCTAATGTATATTACTGGTTTCGATGTATGAGATTGAAGCTTGGGTATCTTCTTAATTCGTAGCTAGTTGACCGTGGGTTATTTTTGACCCATTGTGGATGAAGCGTCTTTCTATGTTGTGTGTATAATGAGTATTTGATCCTTTATCCTCAAAACATAAACGCGATTTGTGCCTCGGTTCGTTTCAACCCTTAAGCCGCGCGGCATAAATGAGACAAAAATAGGCCGATCAATGGGGATGCAGCTTCATAAGTTTCTTTTATTATTTTGTTGTCATCTTGGAAGTATAGGCAACGCACAAAAGTTTGTGACAGACCAACTGAAAGCAGTTCTAGTTGAAGACCTCGAGCACTGTTTATACAAGTTGGACTAACGTCTTCAGTAGTTTGTGGCTCTCCAAGGGAACTATGGGGGATGTTCAATAAAGACTAGCACTAATGTTGTCTATAATTTGTTATCAATATTTATATATCAAAATTTCGTCTCCTTCAAAATACTCCCCCAACCGAAGGATGCACTTGTCCCACCTTTGTTGTCACTCCCATGTGTGTCCTCTCTTGGCAAAGAATGGGTTTCTGCAGGTCTTCCAGGAGTGGCAACGGAGATGAGACAAGTGCATTACAGCGGCTGGGGGAGTATTTTCAAGAAGACAAAAGTTGAATGAGTACACTTTGATAATAAATTAGTGCCAGTCTTTATTGAACCGCCATTTTTTGGAGGGGATAATGCTGATTTCTGGTTGAGGTGGCAATGAATATTTTTGTAGAACCAGACCCATTACTTTTTAGACACACCTCGTGTCAGCTATACTTCGACTATTGGGTGTAAGGGAAAGTTCCGTCATTTTTTATTTTGTCAACTTTCGAAACTTCTCGCCAATAAATGGCGACAGGTATTGAAACGAAACGTATGTCAGTTTTGAGGTTAACTGTCCTATTGTATTCAGTAATAGAAATTAGTCTAGTGAATTAATTATTTTCTACATTAATCAGTGTCACAATATGTGATTCAAACGAGCATTGGAGGTAATGCATATTGTATGAGTATCAGAAAGGAAATACTGCTGTCCAAACAGCAAAAAATTTATGCGGTGTGTTTGATGAAGCCGCAAAAACCTCAAGAACCTGTTAAAGATGATATGAAAACATTTGAAGTGGTTACTTTTCATTAAAAGAGAAATCCAAGTTGGGAAGACCATCACATATTGATGATTATGTTTCACGCACAATGGTAGAGAACAAACTAACATTAACCTCTATTGACATTGCAAACATGCTTGAGGTTCACCAAACAGCAGCATTAGGCCACGTTAAAAAGCTTGGATTCGTTTCAAAACGACAGAACCTTCCCTTAGACCTAATACTCCCAGTCAGTCAAATCTGCAAGGCCAAAGTTTGTCCAATCCCTAGTATAATGTTACGTACTGAACGTGCCTACAAGAGATTAGCAGCAGATTAGCAGCAAGTCTTTCAATGTAGCCTAGATTATAAATTGTCCTGGGTTAGTTACCCTGGGTGGTGTTGCAAGACTTGCTGCTAATTTGCTCTCAATTTTCTTTACCACCCAGATAGCACTTGACGCCTTGAAGACGCCCATTTTACAGCTGTTTTATGTAGGTCTAAGGCGCCTTGAAGCCGTCTTCAAGTCGTCAGTAAGCGTCTTGTGCTATCTGGACATTTGTTAGCAGGCTTTACCTACAAAACCCAAGTCAAATGCGGAAAGAGATGACTATACTTTTCCACACAAACTTTGTTATTATTTGCTGGCAATTTGTTTGAAACATGTACATAACCCAAATAGCACAACAGCGTCCTATGGACGTACGTTCCGGACGATCTATACATTCGGAGGATGTCCCGAAAAGACCCATATGTCCCCGTTAGGTCCTCGTTAATATCTTTAAATGTCCTAGGAAGGTCCTATTTACAAAGTGGAACGTCCTGAGGACGTCCTGTGTCAACATTCTCAGAACGTTTCCCGAATGTGTAAAAGTAACATTCTCTGCACATTTTGGGATCGTTTAAAGAGATTTTAAAAACGCTATGGTAATGTCTTAAAAGACGTATAAGAAACATTTCCTAAATGTTTAAAATTGCGGTTAGGTTTCATTCTGTGCAAGGTGACAGGAGTTCGGTTAGGTTGGTTTGTGTTTAACAAATAAAAGATTAACTTTCCTGCGATTTCCGCACTTAATAGAAATTAGATCTAGTTAGTTCCTGTTAATAAATAAAAGGTTAAATTTCCTATAAGGAATTATAATGAAAATATGGATCTGAGGATTATAATCTCCAAGTACATTGTGTTTATTTCTATTTTCACAGCAAAACTCTGATTCGGTGTTGGTTAGAGACAGTTTAAGAAAAAACATGTTATTTCAACTTTCTTGAGGTTGTCGCACAAACCCACTAGTGTCGTTACACTTCTCTATTGATTCCTTGATGACTGACACCTTGTTCATGGAGTTCCATCACCTTGCACGGAATGACATTGACAAAAATACTAAACGAAACCATAAAAAATTTAAGTCTTGAGAACATCCGTAGGACTTTTGGGACGGACGTTTCTAGAACATCCGAAATTTAAGTCTTACGAACGTCCTAGGGATGTCCAAAATGGACGTAGGACATTCAAATATAAACTGGACATGAAACAGACATCCATAGAATGTACGGTGCTATCTGGGAACTATCAGGGCTTTTACTAAATCTTTCTAGATGAAAAATCCACCTGTATCTACTTATTGTAGCAAACTGGTACGTATCCCGACGTTGATTTCGTAGCCACCTTGCGTCGTGTTGCATCAACGCGATCTCGCGTGCGCTGTACGAAATCCCTGCCCGCGGGAAACAGCCTGTTGCGTAATTACTCGGGTCTATCCGCCGCTACAAGTGGAGGATATCTATTCCCGAGAACGTGTGCGAGATACCGAGGATTAATGCGTCGCGTGTGTATATTCACGCTGCTCGAGCAGCCTAGGGCCCGGCGTTAATTCAAAGCGAACGAACGAATGGCCGATCGTATGCCTAAGATCCACGGATAGGTAGACGAAAGAGAAGCATTTAGCCGCCGCCGCCGCCGTGCAGTCAACTGATTTCTTTGATATGTCGTCACACGTCTGACGCGTTCTCACCTCCCGGGACGGAAACTCAGACGTCGTCGGACACGTGAACTTTTTATGCGTTGCTCGAGTCATCGGGGATAATTAGCCGTTGATTCTATTTCTCGTTGTAATTCCGATGAAACCTTAACGAGAGCCCATTATGGTATTAATCGTAGGAATTAACATCGGAAGGCTTCTACACAGGTTTGCATACCGCCGATAAGTAAATTAATGGTAATTGCTTTGGGTTGTCTTATTAGTCACGCGAGTATTTTTTTTTTCTGGGAGATGGAGAGAGTTGAATTGAAGATAATCCGATTCGACAGGATTAACGGTTGTCCGGTTGGTGTATGTGTTCAGGATCGAAGGCCGGAATATACACCGGAGGCCTTTTGTTGAATAATGAACCAATTGGTAATATTAGATTATTTATGTGTTACGGGTTGAAATTTGTAGACTTTTGTTGCACAATCGGTTCTTACAGTTTTTTGCGAGCTTTTATCACTGGTAAAGTATTTTTTCTTATACTGATTGGCATATTTTATGGGAAGAAATTTGCACTACTCTACAGGAAAGATGAATTTTGCCCCCCCCTCCCCTCTTTACTGTTAACATGGCTACGCCCATGTATGTTACAAATGCAATATTTTTACAAATCCTACTTAGAAGGCTCTTAGGTAGCTTTTTTAGGCTTAATTTATTGTTAGGTTAATGTTTTTGACCAGTGATTAATGATTTGTGCAGAGTGTTTCACTTATCTTGAGAATTGCGTAAAAATATGGGAAAAATTAGTGAACAAGAAATAGGTACACGAGCTTGCATATGAATAAATATTTTCATGGTGGCCATAGAATATAAAGCACACCGAAGAGATTCTTCGTCGAATGGTTTTTATAAGGTCAATTTACATGAAATTGTATGAAATACAGTCATATGAAAGTTAAACCTCCTTCATTCCCTTGGATCTTTTATGTCTACACCTATTTTTGTATCGTATAGGCATCCAAAAAATGTGAAAAAATTCTGGGATAGTTACTCCCTGAGCCTCTAATACAGTTTTTAAAGTTGAATATTGAAAGGTTTCTTTAATAACAATCCCTTTGTTTCGGAGAGATTTGAGCTCGAAAATTCGTTTGTGCAATGAAAGACCCAGTGAGGTCACGGAGGGTTAAATAAATGCTTTTTAAAAGGTCAAACCTGAAATACTCTGTAGATTAGTGATCACTTTATAATTTTATTTAAACTAACTAACAGTGTTTGAATCAAGAAAGGTTCGTAAACAGGTCGAAATTTGTGAGTTTTTCATTAGCTCTGGGTTAATGGCTCAGAAAAATGTTTAAAAATCATACTATTTATAGCAGTAATTTCTTATGTTAACCAATTGTCTGTGGTTATTCCTAGAGCTGCCCAGCCAAAGTCTGAAATGGGAGAAATATGCTTAACAGGTTCTTTATTTCCGGACTTTGGCCAGTCTCCAATGTGAGTAGTCAGCCATTTTGGGAACTGTCCAGAAAATGGACTTTGGATTAACTGGTATACTTCCTTAAATGGAGAAATTTAAATCAGTAGTCGAAAATTCAAGAATGCAGATCAAATACAGGGTGTCCCAGTATTAATGGTACAACCGAGGAGGGGGTGATTCTACATGAGAAAATAAGTGGAAAATATTAAATAAAATTGTTTCATTTCAGACTTCGTTCTCGAGAAAATCGGCTTTGAAAATCTACTGGATGTGCATGCAATTGAATAAGACTTGACTAACGCTTCTGTTCACTGCATTCCGTTTCTCTTTACTATTATGGCGAATATACGCGTTACAGATGAATCCTCAAATTCGATTATCTCAAAAACAGCCTCGAATGCGAAAATGTTATTCTACAATTTTCGATTTCTTTTCTCATATAGAGTCACACCCTCCCCGGTTATACCATCAATACTGGGACACCCAGTATATTAGGTATTATAAACGTTTAACCACTTGCCTTACGATTTTTTTTTACGGCTGCACTCTCAAGAATTACTTTATCGTTAATAATTTCCCAGATACTAGCAGGAATTCCATTTTTACAATGAGTGTAACATTTACTCTAGATCTCGGATGTTAGTACAAGCAAAACAGGATTTCAGTGCGACTTAAAGAAAACAAGTTAGATGAATATTTATTAAATGCATATTGAAATCGTCATCACGTGTGTGACATAATATTACAAGGGGTTTATACGAACATAACGAAGAAATATATGAGTTTAACGAAGTAATTAATGCTTTTGGAATAAAATAAAAAATGTTTACCTTTAGGGGGAAAAACATATAGACTGCACCGGGTGTATGGAGAAATTATTAAAATCGATCGGTATTGAAGTTGGTCCAATAAATTTCAAGTCGACGTCAGACATGAAGCTCGTGTCGAGAGGATTGCAACTGAACTATTATAATTTGTCAGTAAGAATGGAACAGAAGTAGAAAAATTAAATACATGAGAAAAAATATTATTCGAAATATTGAAGAACGTCTTTGAGAAAACAAGGAGGTAATAGATTAAATTTAAAATTAAACATTTTTAAATTAAATAATCTATTTCGTTCATTTATATATTCTATCGAATACGTTTAATGTTTGATTTACATTACAATATTTATCCATTTATTAAATGATTAATATTCGCGCTTAAAATGTCATTACTACGAAACAGAAATACACCCAGTAGTCAAAATCATTACCAAATTGCTAGCAAATCAATTCAGAACACAAATTGGACACAAGTAACATGAGTTCGATTCACCATTTACATATAAGTATATATTAAATTATTATTCATAATAATAAATCTGGTTGATATCTAATATAGCCAGTGAATATTCTTTGCGCCATGAACTGTGAATTCCTCGTACTCGTGAAAACGTAGGAAATAATATATCTATAGTGCCGTGTTTCAATCGATTCCATTACAGTAACAAGTTATCAATAATCGAATAGTATCGCGATAGAGTCGGTGTTATTCACAAGAGGAAGGAATTTCAAACGTTTAGTACATTCCGTCGAGTACCGCTCAGAAATCGATTTCATTCGATAATAACGCGTTCATGCTGGCATCGAATGATTCATAAATAGTGATGGATACTCAATGCAGTCTCTATTGCAACCACGTATGTAAGTTAAACGATTAAAGAGTTTGAATTTCGTTGAATCTCATTTCTCGACTTAGAAATATTGAGTTCTTTAAATTCTGAAGAGATTTTAGAAAGGTACAAGACCATGAAATAATATAAGTAGCTTGACAATAATTGCGAGTAGATTGAGAACTCTCGCGTTTATATTTAATCGGTTGTAGTTATGTCAATCACGGTGAAATAATTATATTTAATAACCGCAAACCATCGATGATTATCACTCTTTTCATGACGCTTATACTTTTAGGTCAGTGCACCATATAATTTCTTACATTTTTCATTCTATACTGTCCTACATCTATAATGTTCAACAACTGTTGATAAAAAGTCGTGCAATTGAGTGTATTACTTCTTTTTAGTCACTGAAATAAATACATGATTTCTCCGAAAATACAGCTGAATGCATGTGTTCATTTCGACACTTTAATTCCTGCTTCAACAAGAGAAATCTGACGCAGATAAAATTGGAATCAGTTGTCACACCTACGGTGAAGATAGTGCCCTTGAAAGAATACTTAAAAATTTATGTGAAGGATTTAGCAGTGGTAATTTTAAATGATTGACAAACAATATTCTGATCAGCTGTAGAAAATCGAAGCAGATAATCCGCAGCTATAATTGAACAAAAACTAAATAATCATACAATTAACAGCATGCAAGATAGTTGAAGATTGAGTTCTCAGCAGTATGTCAATTAACAATTAGTATTGATAATAAAAAGCAAAATTACTTATTCACTGACTCTAACAACATCGCGTAATACACTGCTCAAAACAATTAGAGGATCATATATTGGAGTTACTGTGAACAATTTTTTATATTAATATAACAAGCTGTTAATAATGTTACTACCGTATGGAAAATACATTAATTTAAAAAACCGGTAGTACTTGTTTTGTTTCTTTCACTTGACGAGTGCAACAGGACCGCCCACGTTAAACAATCCCCTAATTCTTTCGAGCAGTTTACAGTGGTGTCCGCTTAGTGTACGTGGGTCCTTTTAGGAATTACAGTAAATTTTCGATAAATGCTTGGAGAGATCTCTACGTTAAATGCTTGTGCTTCATCCCCACTATTGGACAGTTCCACTCTAGAGGCTCGGACCAAAATGCAGTTCAAGAAGTGACACAATTCATGAAGTACAGAAATCGTGTCCCTCTGCGATAACTGCTCAAAAGTGGTCTCGAGTTTCGAGTATTACTCGAAGATTTACTGTACCTGGACTGTTTTCTTTCTCCAGCTCGCTCGCCCCTAAATGGATTAGGAAGTACAGTGAGAATCATTCAGAGGGAGTGAGATAAGAAGAAAGCTTATTACTATAGCGATCGGTATGATTAGCGAGACCCTATAGTTAATTGGACAAGGTGAAGCCAGTTCTAAGAGTAGGTGGGGATAGCGTGGGCAGCACTGTACATTCATTTGTATTATTAACCCTCGGAAGACGGACGTTTTTGATGATCGAATAGACGACGGTACCTGGGTCCAGATGTTTGGAACGAATTCCTTGAACATATACTGGTCTTGTACTAAAATGCAAGTATAAACAACGGTACTCTTTAATTAGTTTATGTAAGCTGGAATGGTGTATGAAGTTTCTGAAATCGTGGGTTAAAATGGACTTAGACATCGTCGTCTAAGGGTTAATCCCAGGGTTAATCCATCATATACGCCATCTAAATCATCATATAGGATTACCCACTAGTAACCCAATATTTTTTTTCATATTCAATATAGTAGGTGGTCCAAATACAGGCTAGAGTCTATATGTATATAGACTAGTTGAAAGTACAGGGTCATGTTAGGCGTTTCGCCATAGCGGGAATAGTATGAAACTTCGACTCAAAAACAAACGAAGCTTCTTTAAACTCCATATTGGAAAACAAACATGTTTCAGATACATTAAAGTGTCACTTATCTTAAAAATCTTCAACACATTTGGCAATAAGTCCTGAAATAAAAGTGCTAGACCATGTTTAGACCAGTTCCTCTACTTATTTCCAAGAAACCAACAATCTACGCCAATGCAACGATACTCATTCTTCTAAATTCGCCACCATTTTCAAAGTAGCGAAGGGCCGCAAGATCTTCCGAACATAAACACCGTCATTGCATCATTAAACCGTATACTGAACCGTTCATGAGTAGACCTGACATCATTCTCGCTGAAAAAAAATAACCAATTTCCTCTCTAGAAGCCTCAAAAGACCCACTACTGCTAACTCGAGCTCCGCGTTAATCGTGCTCGAAGCTCTCCCATATACCTACGCGCGCGCGTGCACTTCTCACCGCGGGTTAATCGGTATCCGAGCAATTCCTCGGAAAACTGGTTCCGCGCGAACCATGGTGGAAAACATATTATTAATACGAATGCTCGCCGGGAATTCGCATATTTTCCGAACGGTAAATACGATCGCGCGAAAAAAGAAATCCCCGTTCTGCGACGAAAGTATTGTGCAATGATTTTGTACTGGCCACCACGGCGGTCGTTGAGATCGACCTGATTCGTGGGTGTGAACGCTTACAGCGGCGAACACACGGAGCGTATAGGTATTAGCAAAATATACATTCAGTGTGTCTCGCAAACTCTGTTCACTTAAATATCTTGGTTATTTTAAACAACACGAGAAAATGTTACCTACAAAAGTTGTTGGGTTTAAGAAACTACATAATATGGTATAATCGGTATTCTTGCAAGTGGAGGCGTAGAGAAAATCTAGACGTCATCTTTGTTTTTTTAAATGAAATATCGAATTTTTTATGCTCGATTTCGATAGATTGGCGCATTCTGAGTGTGAAAGTACTGAAGTGCATTTGTCCTAAAAGTTACCGTTGCTGAGATATTTGACTGTTTCCATTCTATTACTTTCATTATGGAACGTATTCGAGTATTTGCTCACTACAACAAATGTAAACAAATATTGAAAATATCTCAGCGATGATAAGTTATAGGCCAATACACCAGTACTTTTATACTCAGAATACGCCAATCTACCGAAATCGAGCATAAAAGAATGGATGTTCCATTTAAAAAAATAAATGTGACTTCTATATCTTCTCTACGCCTCCACTTGGAAGAATACCATTTATACCATAGTATGCAGTATCTTAAATCCTACAACTTCTGTAATTCTCGTATTGTTTGAAATAATCAAGATATTTAAGTGGACAGAGTTCGTGACACTGTACATACAGGGTGTTCAAAAAAGAAGCCCGAACCAAATGAATTTATGTTGCGGAGGTTGAGTGAGGGCGCTATCAATTTGAGGAAGTAACGACAAGTTCATAGTTAAATATTTGGCAAAGCTTGGTTAGGTTTGCATGATGTACTACAGTAAATCATCGATGATTGTTCGAAGGCTTCTCGACATTGAGAAGGAGAGGTCCCTAGGTGTAATGCTGACATCTAAATGACGTTCAGCTCTGTGATAAAGTTTGGAATTCTGAAGACAACGCTATTTGCTTCAGCCGCATGTGGCCATTAGTTTATGAAATATTTAATGTTCAATACCGTGGAACCTTTGGACACTCATCAATTATTTACTGTATCTGCACTATCTTGGGAGTCTCGACTGGCCTCGATATTACCCCCATAAAAAAATGGACGAGGGTGATATACAGGGTGAGGTAATAGCTATGTCCACTTTGAATATTGCCGTTATTTGTAATAATATGAAAATATGTTATATACAAAACTTACACGGTATAGAGGGGGGCATATTGTGACACAAACATTTTCTGCGTGGGTGAAGGCATAGAGGAGATTTCAAGGTCATCTCTATTTTTTTTAATGGAATGCTATGTTTTTTTTATCGCTATGTGATAGCTGGTGTTGAGACGACTTCAGCGAGCTATCATTGAAGGTTATGCTTTACCGGATTTGTAACATGTATTCAATTCCCCTTGTCTTGGCTCTGATTGTGGCCAAGTTTAACCCTCGCAGTACGGACGTTTTTAATGTTTGTAGAGACAGTGGTGTCTGGGTTCGTTTGAAACCCATGCTTCCTTCTTTTTAACCCTCGTACAGCGAATGCAGGGTCATTTTGATCTATCTAAAGCTATTGTCATATTCTTTGCAGTTATATGTAAATTTAATATATGAACTTGAAGATATACGTAAAATTTTATGCATAATTCCTTGTTCACACCTGCATACAATGGACATTCTACTATGGGTCATAATGACCCTGCATTCGTCTGCCGTGTCCGTGCCATACCATCCCGCCTTCTGGAGGTTAAACATACTTTCGAACGAGATCATTAAAAAAAACACCTGCTTTTTTATACGACTAAATATAAACAATTGTCTGCTTAAATTATATTTATAAATCGATGAGTTAGATATGGTTTTTGAACACTCGGGTCTAAACTGACCAGGTCACCGCATTCCAAAGGTTAATAAACTTATCCCTGCTCAGTTAAAAATGTATTCAGAGTTTCTTCATTCGGGTATTTTTTAAACACTCTGTATATGTGTGTATGTATGTATGTATATATATGTATATACAGTGGGTCAAAAAAGTATTAGTACACCCTTTAAAACAGAACAACTCTTTCAAAATTGGACCAAGTGACTTGAGTTTCTTTGTGAAGTTAAAAGTATTAGTTTACTAAATATTAACAAAATGTTGAAAAATTTGCGTCTTTTTATAATGTCGAAGAAAATAGTAAATGTCGTTTTTTAGAACTTTTTATCTGAGACTGTAACGAACATTTAATAAATACATTTCGAAGATTCATGTCAGTTACATAGATGCTGCAACTTTTATTGAAATCAGTTATACAGAAACGACTAACAGGCATCGGAAGATGTAAGAATCTTTAGATATACTACAGTTGTAGGTCAAAAGTCGCCAAAAACTGCAATTTTCAACATTTTTAACCGTTTGTATCTCATAACAACGTTAACCGATTTCGATGAAATTTTCAGCAGGCATATAACTAACATAAATCTAAGCAATGTATTCGTTAAATTTTCATTACAATCTCAGTTAAAATAGTTACAAAAAGCGACCTATACTATTTTCTTCGCGATTCCGACCAATTGCAACTTTTTTCAACATATCATTTAGTACACTAATCCTTCTAACCTCCCAAAGAAACTTAAGTCGCTTCGTCCAATTTTGAAAGAGTTCTTCTGTTTTAAAGGGCGTACGAATATTTTTTTGACCCACTGTATGCATATATGTATAGCTCGGCCGAGAAACCAGTATTTATTGCGGCTCTGGCCTGGAACAGGCTGGCTCTACGAGTCACGGTGGTAAATCTAGCACGGTATCGCGTGAAGCAACCGGCAACTACACGATCGCCTAGGATATATACGTATAAATATATCGGTACCCATCGGCTACGGGGCGGCGAGAGCGCCCGGGATCTATACGGTGCACAGCTGCGCGTACCGGTAGTTTGCAACAGATACCTCGGTCGGCTACTGAATCTGCTCGGCGCAGGCCACCACGAAGAGGAAAACAGCGTGCGCGCTCCGCTTGGGAAGGTATTTTGATGCGTGCCGATCTTCGTGGAACGGTACACGGTTGTTACACAATTGCGCTCGATTCGCGCGATGAAAGAGAGTCAGACCCCTTCGTGCGTGCAGACCGAGATGATTCTACCGACTACTGACTAGGGCTAACACCATCTTCTTGTTCGGTAGACATTAACCCTTTAACTCCCAGTGTTGCACCGGTGCACCATTCATTTTAAAAGTGCGTCAAATTCTGTCGCTGGTTATTGTTTAACTTTTGTCAGCAAGGATGTGTAGTGTCACAATAGTAAAGAAGATTTTAATGTTTTCGGTTGAGAAATTCAAGTATTTCCTTCAGAAAGAAAATAGGCCGGTTTAATATTGATATTTTCGACTTTAAAGTAATAAGATATTTGGGTATTTAAAATAATACATATGTTGGGTCATTAAGTATGAAACTTGACAAATAGAACACATCTTTACTTTATTGGTTTGAGCGAAATGAGCCAATATGGTGGGTACTTGAGCCGTTCGTACTTTGAGACGGGTGATCATTGTAAATATTCAATTCTGGTCGTCTACGTGACTCATTGGCGAGATTGGAATTCCCACCTTTGAATTTTTTGAACCATAGTGGATACTTTACCAAATACAGCGTTGGCAATGGACTGTCTTAGATAGGTACTGTGCTCCACGGTGAAACTCATATTCATAATCCACACGAATTTTCGACTTTTACATAGTTCTACAAAACTGGGTCAGCCAATAAAACTAATAAAGATAATGTAACAAATAAATATGACTTCTGAAGAGCGAAGCTGTATCTTTCAAACTAATCTCACTTGATATTGAAATTTTACACCAAACGAGAGATAATAAATATCAAAGTTTGCGTTTCGAAATTTGTTGAGTTTCATACTTAACGACCCAACATATCAATCTCATAATGTTGAAATAACGATTTGAGGATGTTAAAGGATGAATTAGGTGTTCTGTTAACTCTCCGAAGGTCGTGCTTGGTATGGCAGATACATGGAAAACAGTTTTGTAAGTATATGTATATCCTCAAATAGACATATCTAAGGACTTGCAGGCAAAGAGTAGCTGTTTTATGATATTATACATCTCTTGTCACCTTTTGCTTTGTAAACACCAAACATTTCATTCGATTGTACAATCCAAAATATATGAAAAAACTGCGAAAAATGTTAATAAAATCAAGTATAAGAAAATCACAAAGATGAATTGGGAAATGAGAATGTAGATGAAAATGAAATTATTGAATTGCGTTCAGGAGAAGATGAAAACAGAGGTGTCGAGTACTTTTCTTTGAAAATATCCATCTAATTACTGCGAAATAATATTAATATTTCTAAATTATACAAAAGGTTAGTTGAACAGTACATTCATAGGAAAATAGTTATGCTAAACTTTCAAAGGAACTTCCTTACTGTGCTAATTGAAAATCATTGGCGTATCAAGCCGAAAGTGAATTCGGTTAAATATTTGATGCAATTCGCTCGACGAATACATATATTGATACAACTTCCTTCTTTCGTAACTGTAACATTATATCGAACGTACGTTGCATAAACATTAAATCGCTACAACGATTCCATTCACTTTTTATAACATAATTCGATAAGTAAACATGATCAGAACTTCCGTGGCCGTTCTTAACTAAATTGCTAATCTGCAAATGAGGCCTCATGTTTTTATGTTTTGTGGTGGAAAATTATTCTGGCCTGATGCAGTAGCACGAAATCTACGAAGTACGTTTTATACTACGCGAATACCACGATTTTATATTTATTTTTTATTTTATTTTACCTTTTTTAGAGGGGGGGTTATGTTTTCCGGTGACAAAATAATTTTCAAACAGTAGTAGATTTTAAAAAGTTATAAAGTTATTACAATGAAAGTTTAATGACTTCTTATGCTCTATAAGACGGTGCAATGAAATTGTTAAAAATTTGTTTATGTACATATTGCGAACAATTTCACTGCGGAGTTTTATATAGCGTAAAATGTCTTTAAATTTTTATTCTAATAATTTTTCTTATATCGACTGTAGTTTTTTAGTAAACTTATTACTATACTTTAAGGGGTGTTTTTACCCTGAAGAATAAAAAGAAAGAAATTTCCTGGTGCCTTTATTTTTTACCCTTATAAACATGCAAAGCTTCAAAAGATGTTGCGGGTTGCCAAAATTCTCTTGTAAGATGACCAAAAATACTGCACCTAATGAACCCCACGTCAAGCATATAATGGTCATAAAGTATATACGTATGAATATACGTCTAACGAAAGGTAAGGACACACTCTAACGTAAATACAGTGGTTCCTCGATGAATGCAACACGAGCAACGGCGTTATTCCCACCACTGGGGGGCACCCCTCTGAAATTAACCAAAACAGAGTAAACAGAAGCTTAGGAGAAGCTCGGTTTCGGGTAATAAATAAATTTATGAGGGTCTGAAAATGTTTTCGCCTTGCCATGAATGCTTCGAAGCGGACCCGAGTACGTCGCACTTATCGAGACATTACTGTAAATTAGCCTCTCCCACCAGTTCAACGTACACACGTGCGTCAGTACAAACTCATTGCTTGCTAGATATAAAATCCATATTATATTAAAATTAACTAACTATAAATAAAACATTTAATGTTTCACGAAAATTACAAACGTTAATTGATAAATCTCTCTACTTTAACCCTCCGAGCACGGAAACATGGTCACCGGTCCCTATGTCATTATTTCTGACCCCACACCGATATTCTACTACTATATAGCGACGGCGAGGCTTGAGCTCGAGGCCCTTACCGACACTGTACTGACACAGTGCCAGTATGGCTCGAGCTCGAGATCCTCATCGATATTACTACGCAGTGGCGGTTGCTCGAGCTCGAGCTCGAGTCACCGTCACCATGTATACAATGTAATGATTAGCTAGTTCCACATTACATTTGGATTTTCGTGGTTCTTATTACACTAACTAGAATAAAAATCTCGTGAATTATAAAACAAATTATATTTATTAGTTAATACTTCTGCAGCGTCTTGGCCGGTCGTTCGCATGTAAACAAACATCGGTCGCTATGCGATTTACGCGACAGCTCCGTCACTGCGTGTATGTCGCTCTCGAGATCGCGTGTCCCCACTCCTGACTCTGTCACTGTGCGTATGTCGCTCTCGCGAACGCGTGACTCAGGGACCGTGCTCGGAGGGTTAAATGACGGAAACGACGATATCAATGTTCTAAGGGTATGTTTATGTTGGCGCTGCGATAAACGATCAGAGTGGTGATAAGAGCAAAGCGTAGAAATACAATCTATTGTTTTATAATGGAAGTGTTTATATTGGAGCAACGAGCAGAGCAACGCTTATTATATGTACGATGAACGATAAAAGCGACGAGAAAGAAATATTTCTTTTGCTTCGCAGTTACTGCAGGTCCAACATAAATGCACCCTAAAACAAAAACCAATAAAAGCGGAAGTGTTGCAACCCCAACATTTGCCGCGAAATTCAAATATCAAAATGGACTTCACGACGAGACGGATATTAAATTGACATCTCGCGTTCTATTAATATGCCATAAATATTTGAAGTTGCTCGGACAAGTTGTTTTATAAAACTTTAAAGAAATCAACACGAAACAACGAATTGATCTAAATTAATTATTGCCTAACGCCATATCAATATAATAACGACTGGTTCATGGTGATAAACGAAGCTTTCTGCTTCACGATATACGGTAGAGATGTTAATTAAATCGAACACTTGACGCTCAACGGTCCCGCTCGATACTGTCTCTAGCTATTTACCAGAATTACGCTCGAATACGCACCCACGCATCCGTCGATTAATTAACCGAGGCAGATAAGTTTTGGGAATGCCGCCGAACGAGAAACGGCGACGGTCGCACCGCCGCTAATTGGATCGGCGCGGCAGTCGCACCATGACTCGTAGCTGTGCACTTAACTCGTGCATGGTGATACGCGCTAATGCACCGATTCCCGGTGCATAGACAGCGGTTTTTGCTCGCATACCTGCCAGCTCTGCGAGACACACGTAGGAAACGACTACGTGTTCGATCGCGATCCTAGGCGATCTTGGCGGCACAGAGCAGACCCGTGAACGAATAAATTCTGCCCCGATGCTGATTATCATTTCGGCTTCCCATCGACGATCGTAAATCAATCGATCGGATTAACTTACACGAGAAAAGACTGGGAAACGATAAGCCGCGATGTTGATCTGCTGCTGCTGCTTTGTTTCTCTTGTACTGGGTGTCAGGTACGCGTTGTGGCAGCCTAGAAAGTGCTTTTTCATCGATTCGAACTCAATCAGTGATCCGATGATATCCATGAGGATTGTTAATTGGGGTACAATAAATCCTCGATGAGTGTTCGAAGGATCCTAGGCAGTGAACATTAAATATTTCATAAACTAGTGGCCATATGCGACTGAAATATTATTGGCTTGAGAATAATATCTAAATACTGTATAAGTAATATCTAAATACTAAATACTCTAAATTCCGTCACTGTGCTAAACCTTATTAGAAACTCAGAGTTACACCTGGGGACCTCGCCTTGTCTTCGAATATTCATCGAGGATTCACTGTATTTCGTGGACATGGCTTCTCGAAGAACGAATATTAATGTTATCGAGATAGTTGGAAAGCTAGAACAAAAAGTAGTCTGTTGTCTGAAGCATTGAATGTTCACGGTGATTTCTCGCTGATAGGGTGGAAAGGCAAACCGCTTGCTTTGTCGTTTAACACTAGAATTACCAGAGTTAAATGTGTACTACATTAAATTGTATTGTATAACATAGTAATACACTCCGTGGCATAACTATAAAACTACCTTAAAATTTTGAATTCTTATGCAGGTATCCTCACGAGCAAACTAGGCTTTCCCTAGGGGAAAAAGTAGTGTAAGAGAAAGGCTTCCTACCACTTGGTAGATTTATTTCAAGTACTGAAATAAATGTTAAATCGCATGTTAATTTGGCATAAATGTCAGTAATTCCCGATACTAAGTGGTAGAATGTCCATCCCCTACGCCACTTTTTCCCCTAGCGAAAGCCGAGTTTGCTCGTCAGTGTATAGTAATTCCTCGATAAAAGTTCGAAGCCTCCTCGGCACTGACAATGCGAAGGAGAGGCCCCAGATGTAATGCTGGCTTTGTGATTAGCACAATGATAGCTTGGATTTCTGAAGCTAATGATATTTGTTTCAGCTGTTTATGGCCATTAGTTTTTCATCAAGGATTTACTGTACTGTGGTTAAAGTCAAAACGAACCAAGCATACCATGTTTGAAATCGTGTTAAGAAATAATGTTGCTGGAGGAAAGGATAGATTATATTCCTTAGAAAGTAAGGGGTTCGTATTTTATTTTAATCACAATATATAAGGATTCAAAATGTTAAGGTGGTCTTATAGTTGTACCACGCCGTGTGTGTAATATAATGAGTATAATTTGACATACAGTGTAATATGAAATCTGGAATAAGTTAGATGTTAGCATAAGTTCCGATAAAAGTACCTTTATATCTTCGGTACTTATTGTAAAACAAAAAATCTAACCTGTCATTTTGATGGGTTTGGTAATTCTAAAATTAAGTGACGTAACCTTAAACGTGTCATTGGTAGCTTACTCCTGTGTCTGCACATACATAGGCTGCTCAGCAGAGATAGCCATTAACTATATTATATATTATAATGTATAATTATATATAATTCATATGTTAATTGCACGTGTACACGTGTATTCAGATACACATGTAATCGAGATCTCTCCTAGTTAGCGGGTCTCAACCGACAAAGCAGACGGCTTACCTTTCCACCCAGAGATAGTTAAATTCATTATCTAGATAAAGAGTTTCGAATAACGAATAAACGATAAAAAAGTATTTCGTTATTTTTAATCGTTGAAACGTCGAAATTACAATTTTTATAATAAAATACTATCTCTTTTGAAATCGACATTTGGGAAAGACAATTACTTAATTATTATAATTTAACCGTTTAAAGATCAGAATAATGCACATAGATACATCAGCTTTTCACTATGTATTATTCGAATAAAATTGTGCCCAACTCTGTTTCCACCCTAGCAGCGAGAGAATCACCCTATATTTTAGACTTATCATGAGTGTCTGAGATCTCGAGTTTTGCATTACGATCAAAACCGTCCACTTTCTGAGGATTAAAATCTTCCCGATCAATAATTCTGCCCGCGATTAAAACAAACGACGCTTATTTCTATTAACAGTTATCCAAACGGCTGCGCTGCAATCGATTGAACACGTATAGTGGAAAGAAATTTCTTCATTTATTAAAAAAGAAAGAATGTGTTTCTTATTTGTCGCCCAGTGTGTCCGTATAAAATGTCTCTCATTTCCGATCGAGTGGAGTTGCTGCGCCGAAGACTGCAATTAGCCTCCGTTACGAGAGTACATTATTTTCTCGTTTGTTTTTTCAATGGTCCAGGGATCCCGAGGCGGGGCCGAAATGGGTGAGAATATTCTATATTAGACGGAATACTCTGTCTTGTATTATATAGTCTGTAACTACCTAATGCTTGAATATTCTAGTCAAAGTTTGTAGAAAGTCAAAATAATTGTGGAAATGACCTCTTCTCGGTGGGACATAGAAACTTTTCAAAGTCGTGTTGAACTGATGCGACTGAAAGGATCGAACCTTATTATTTCAAGAATTCTACATTCTCGTGAGTTCTCTGCCACATATTACATCGTTTTCCACTACCTAATGCTGGAATATTCAGTCAAAGTTTGTATATTACAAAGTGGAAATTGTGGAATCGATCTTTTTTCGGTGGGACATAGAAACTTTTCAGAGTCGTATTGAACTGATACGACTCAGATGGTCGAATCTTAACAGCTCGAGAGTTCTCTCTCTTTTATTAGATTGTTTCTAACTATCTTATGTTCGAATATGTAGTTAAATTTCGTATGTACAAAGTGAAAATTATGGAATCTACCTCTTGTAGATAGGATTTGAAAATTGTTGAGAATAGTAACGGACCAATGCGACTCAGAGAATTGAATGTTAATATCTCGAGAACTATACGTTCCCGTGAGTTCTCTGCTTCATATTACAACGTTTCTAACTACCTAATCAGTGGAACTTGGACATTTCTCGAGCTCCAAGACTGCTTTTTCAAGCCGCTCGATTTCGAACACACACCTATTTTTTTATATTTTCTGCCGGTGTGTGTTGATTTTTTCATTGGTACCCCGCGAATTTTTACAAGAGGGATCGGGCGAGGGGAACGTTTGAAACCTGTTCGTGGCTTGTAATAGATAACGCGAAACGTTTTAAACGTCCGCGCCGAGACAGATAACGCGAAACCTTCTGAATGCCGGAGTCGCAATAAATAACACCGGCGGACGTTTGAAACATCGGCGAAACAGATAGCGGAAACGGTTGAAACGTTTGAGCTTTAATAGACAGATAAATTTCCTTCGTCGATTGATAAACCGTGGCGCTGCGCCGGATCGGTGACGTTCTCGCGTGCGTCGATCCTGCTCGAGGGGAAAATGGGATTGGCTTGATTTGTCACTGGCTCGGAACGGGAAAAAAATCGTTAATGGGAGGTAAGATCGCGATATGTCGATGATGAGAACGTGAACTTTGAAGGTCTTTGGGAATAGGTGGTATTTTGACGCGTTCTGGGCGCTGGCGAGTTTTCCATAACGCTCGTTGCTGTCTAGACGGTTTGTCCCAAATGCTTCTCTAATGGAAGATAAAACAACACTTTTTCGTATGATATACACACGTTTTATCAGAGATTATTGAAGGTATTTTCCTTCTGAAGTGACATATTGTTGATGATAATTATACAAATATGTACTGGAAATATGTAGTTGCGACGATTCTTTTTCAAGATGGCGGAGATAGCACTCGTCGAATCCTGTGAATGTCAAAATGATTTTAAATTGTATTTTTGTCCTCGTTTTCAATTTGGGTAACATGAATTAATTTCATGTAGCTGAATTAGACGAATACGGTGGATAATCAAACTTTGAGATATTTATTTGTTACTTTTGTCCCCACCTCTAGGGATGACTGTAACACCGTATCTAATTTGGAAAAATATAAATTCATAGGAAAGACGCTATTAAATGACATTTTCATTTATTCTATTGATAGACAGAAACATAAATATAAGTACAATACAATACAAAAAATGTGAAAGTATTTTATAGAATTGAAGGAAAAAAATTTCAGTAGGATAGTCGTATTAGGAACACTTTTATGAGGAACACTTTGATGTATAAAGATGAAAAGAGACGATTGTGGATCAAAATCCCCTATTAAATTGCAGACTATTGGATGTTCCATAGATGTATAAAATCCACAGTCCAGAAATAATTAAATACTACTCAGAAAATAATTTTCCATAAAGTTTAACTTACACAGCAAATATGCGTTTCAGTAATAATTGGAACTTTTATTCACCCAAGTGACAATTGAAAGCTCTCTTCCTTCATTCACGGGAAATTCGTGGACTCAACATTTCGTTCGACGTCAATTTCCATTGAACGCGAAAGGTGACGTGTAAGAAATCGGTGTGTGTCCCCGATTAAGGTAGCTTCCGTGTTTGGTGTCGTATCTAGCTAGGACTCCATATGGCGATTTACACTTTTTATCAATTTTACCAATTTTATTTGAATGATTAATATTTTAAACTACTGCCAAATACTGAAATTGAAAAAAATTTACAAATAAGTGGAGAAAACAAAAATTCTTTTTTCATATTGTAAAAAAATGTAATTTTTTCTAGTTTTAAGAAAAAATGGGAAAGTTTGTGGAACAAACCAAAGGAAATCAAGCGACGTTGCTGCTTATAGCAGACATACGTAGAAGAACTAACAACCGCATTGAAACCTAAGTTTGCATACTTTGATCTTAATTGTTAGTTTTATTTGATCGTTAACATATCTTTTTTCCCGTGCCATCATAATCTTCGCAAAAAAATCCATAACCACCTAATTTCTTATAAAAAAGACCTTTTTTTATAACTAAATAAAAAGTGATTAACTTCTCAGTATCAACTACAGTTCCATAAGGCTCGTGTCAAAAAGAAATTTTTATAACGTTTCTTTTCAATAATTTTATCGTTGACCTTGCAATTTTTTGCCAGCAATCGAAAGTTGAAGCTTTTAAGAATGTTCTGTTAAATTTTCAACTAACTGTATAATTATTAAAAATTTGCGGGAGCCACCTTAAAAAATTTCAACAGTTTCGTTCAATTCCAGCGAGCAACGCGTTGTCTTTCTCACGCGACCTACCCGTATCCCCCCAGTTTGCCTGACACGATTTCTCCCTCTCTTTTTTGCCGTATATCTACCGAAATTACGGTGGTACCGAGGCCTGGGTTCGGCCGTCGTTCGTTGGAAATTTCTTCGTCGTATTTACAGAATAATTGTACGCGAGGGTCTGGGTTGCGTAAGGGGAAGTCCAGCCGAAAAACGTGAGTTTCTCAATTTTAAAAGAGGGAGGCGTGGGCCTCTTCTGGGCTCGATTTAGGTTGCCCCGCCGCCACGGCGAAAACAGCCGTGGAACTCGACTCGTCGGTGCTTACCTACTAATTACTAATTAGCAATTAGACCCGCGTGTGCGAGCTGGTTTTCTAGGCCAGTCGGGCCTCTCTCTGAAATCCTCGCGTTCCTGCCTAATCGTACGTTCGTGCTGGAAGCTCGACGCGCCTCCTCTCTAGAAGCGTAAGTGTCGCCTGTTGCTTTTTAGGTAGGACAACATGTTAGAACGTTTTCGGCTTTGTCGTTTTTTTTTGAAAATATTTTTATAATATGTCGGGGTCATGAATATGGTTAGGTACTGGAGAACGGTGATCTTAATCGTCTTAATCGTTCCCTTTTAGTATTTTATATTCTGTTAGGGTTAAGATTACATTCGTTACTGGAAAATGGGTACTTTAATCTTTCAGTTGTTTCTTCACTTTTCAATGTTTTATATTCTATTCGGGTCAGTATTATATTAGGTATTGAAAAACGATAATCTGAATTTTTTAGCTATCTCTTTTGTTTTTAATGTTTCATATTATATTAGGGTCGTGATTATATTAGGTAAGGGAGACTGGGGTTGAATATAAAAATGTTTAATTATCATGAAATAAAAACGTCTATATTTTAGCTACAAATTTAATATTAATTTATACGGATAGGTTGGAGTTTCAAGATTAGTTCCGCAGCGATGAAATGTCTTCAAATTAATTGTAGAATATTATGTCAGTGAGAATTGACCGAGCCTGATTGTAACTTTTTACCCCAGCTTGGGGTTAAAGGTATCAACATTGGTTTAAGTTATACATTGAACAGCACATTGAAAGACAAGAAATAATTAAACCTAGCTTTAATTACAAAGAGTAAACGTAACATTATAGTTTTCCCTTAATTGGCTTAACATTATTTCTAATCAATAGATAACATAAATTGTCTTCTTTTAATTAATACATCATAAGATTACCTTCTTAACGATATCAATTAATTATCGTAATTTATTGATTATTTCTTATCGTACCATAGTGTCTTTTATTTAAAAACTTATAAGCCTTGTTACAACCTACCCCTGTTAATTTCATTCCTGGTCTCCCCTGCAAGCAAACGATGATCTGAATCTTCCAGCTTTTCCTTTTCAATAGTCCATATTCCATTAAAGACAGATTTCCATTAAGTCTTGGGAAACAGTTACAATGTTTGCCTTTTCATTTACTTTCTAATATTTCATGTTATATTCGCTATTGGAAAACACTAATCTGAATTGCTGAGCTTATTCTTTTCTTTTTTAATGTTTCGTATTACATATCAGGGTCGTGATTATATTAAGTACTGGAAAAAACGTGAATTATTTCGCCGCAGAAACTCTCCCAATCCCGCAAATTGGAACATAAAAATCGCGATATCGTTCTCTCCTCCCTTATGACTGAAATCATCACGACTTAACGAAGCAAAGATACCATTCATTACGCCGTACTTCTCGTTTAATTGCACCGCGATAATCGAGTGGCGTGTCATTCGCTCGTTCGGCACCGCATCAGATCTCTGGCCACAAATTCCCCCAGTCGGACATTTGGGAACCTCTTCCGGTAGCGTAAACACTCGCGAAAAATGGAGACGTGTCTCGGTGTTGCAGATCGGTCCCTGATCGCACGCTGATTCGTCGAGCCATGGCGCGGAACAAACGCGGAGACGACTGGGGTTAACATCGTAAATTCGTTATCTCTGTCGCAGGGTCGTTTACGGTGTAACGGTAACCCTTGCTCTCGCGGAATATTCTTTTTGGTACGGTGAAAATGTTCGTCAGGTTAGGTTGGGATTCATCAGGTGGTAACGTAATGGCAGTAGTGACTCACATAGAGGAAAGTTGCCGAATTTCGACCATAGCACAATGGTCTGGAAAGTAACTTTTCGTGACCGTAATTAAAAACACCTTACATCGACTTTTTTTCAACAAAATATAATTAAGTAATCAAACTAGTATAATTGATATAATGAATGTAAGTAAAAAATGTAATTATTGTAATTAGTCTCATTCTAATTAATAAGTATTAGCATCGTTCATTGTATTAAAAATAATAGCGAACACAGTTACTGTTCTCCTGCTCGGATCATTTTCGCTGTGCCATATTTTGAAAAGATCTTTATTTTCGGAGTAATACTTGTCTACAGAAATAAAAATATTTAACCCTCTGCGGGCGGGACAGTGTGATGCGATGAAGAAATTAACCCCTTCGCATCGGAGGACGAGATATCTCGCCACGTGATTCATGCGATGCTATGTACGAAATATCTCGCGACACAAAGTCGTTCATGCGACGCTGTGTACGGAATATCTCGCATGCCTTTTTATTACAACGCGAGATATCTCGTCCAACGGTTTGTATCAAAATAACACCGTAGGTCACTGTGAATGTGAATGTAGAAAAGGTTAGGAATGTCAAATGAAGAGAATATTTTGTTTCTAGAAACTAATGATTTTATTTTTTTATAATGCGATTCTTATTAAATCATCGCAACAAGATGACTACACTTACGGAATGCTCCGTGAAAACTGTTGTAATGAACTCAATGTAGAAGCGGAATACCATTGTCTAAAGTCTAAAGCAACCGATGAGTGACATTCAGTTGTAAACAAAAACGGAAACGCGAGCGCGAGATATCTCGTTCAAAGCAGCACGCGAACGATTTTGTCGCCTAAACGATTTTGTGTCGCGAGATATTTCGTACATAGCATATCATGAACGAAATCACGTGGCGAGATATCTCGTCCTCCGATACGAAGGGGTTAAGGATACTTGAAAACCTTTCCGATATTATCATATAAAATTATTTGAAATAATTATAATATACCTTACAGCACACTAAATAAAGTCTTTTGCTACTAAATAAACTATTTTGCTTCTTTATCGAGATACGAAGGTCACCTTGAATTTTTTTAATTATAATATGCGAAATTTTACCATTCCATCGAAAAGAGTGTTGAACTTTGAATAAAAAAACTATTGGGATATGTGGGTCAAAAAATGAGTAATCACGGAGATATTTTTTAAATTATGTTTAACGTAAATAATGCTCAAAATGTTGCCTATTACAATCAATACGAGTATGGAGCCGTTCAATAAGTGTAAATGACACATGATTAAATGTTTCTTGAATTACATACATATGTATCGTAGGTGGTTCACGATTAATTGCGTTCTTTCGGTGTCTTCAAGGAAAGTATGTATTCAAATTGCGTCGTCTGGAGACCGATTACGTGTGATACGGAATTGTCATTTACCGAAGAATATCTCAGTAATTATTCGTTTGTGGATGCATATATTCAATAGTTTTCTTACTCAGCGTTCAACACTCTTTTTAATTGCCGGATTAAATGTTACCTACTACGATTAAAAAACTCAAGATGGTGTTCATATGTCGATAAAAAAGCAAAATAGAAAAAGAACTAATTATTACATTGTATGCCTCTCTTGAAATCATACAACTTCTGTTTGAAATATTTTTTCATATAACAAATAGTTTACAAATAATTTATGTGGCAGCGTTAGGTAAATCACCCTCTACACTAATTGTACGTTAATTAATGCAATCACCACTATCGTACACGTATCTGGTTCATCAGTAATTAAGTATTCTAATACATCATTATTTAATTTACTCTTTGCTATACATTAATCACATTCATTTTTACAGGTTTGTGTATGACACACCAGACCTCAAAACATTCGCTGTAAGTCAATGTATCTAAAAAAACACAAAAATACTAATTAGCGCAAATTTGCGCAAAAAAATAATAACATAGAATTACAGTATATATAATTTTATCATCATTAAACAAATTGGAGATACATTTTTGTATATAATTAAGAAAACTTTCACCGAAAATCTATTCGAAAATATACCTATATCTTCTATAATTACGTCGTTAACCTATAAACAACGTACCAATTCCATTTGTATAATACTATTGATTGACCTTATAAAGAAAGAACTTCAGTTGAGAATGAACCACAAGGTACAAAACAGGAAAATGTGTTACATGAAACTATTTTCGACCACGTTTTAAGTCTCCATGTAACCATTGACTATTACAAAATTAAATTGTTTTTCAACATTTTCATAACGGACAGAAGTGTTACTAATACATTTCATAGAATAAACTTCCATAGTAAAAAATTTGTTTAATTTTGTACGGGGATCGTTACACTGGACGATGGTCCAAATTCGTCAACCTTCCCGTATCAAGCTGTGCCGAATAGCGGGGGTGAGCAACGCGATGACACGGACCCAGGGGTATCCTCCCATGAAATGTCGGATGTCGGCCACGGTCACGTGCGTACTCGTCAGAGTCGAAAAAAAAGGAGAGATAATCGAGAGAAGAGAGAAAAAGGAACGTGAAAAAAACGTTGGTGGACACGGGGAGAGAGGGCGAAAGGAACAGCAGCACGCGTTCTTTCACGTACCTACCTCCTCGCGATGAACGACTCGCACGCCGCGTAGATTTCGTATGCCGTAGAGGGAATAGGGATTCCTCTTCTTGGTCTAGAGAGAGGATCATGGAACGGATGTTCCAGCTGACTTTAAATGCATCCCGCGTAGCCGCCTCTGCTTCTCTCTCTATTTTCTTCTCTCTTCCACCTTTTATCCCTACGCTTATTGTACTGTCCTCTACCTACGTTGCACGGGGTTCCGTTGTGAGGCTTTGGTATCGTTGTTTTTTGCTTTCGTTAGCCGGTGAAGCGCCTCTTTCATCGGAGGAGATGGTAAAAAAACGCGACGGTTGGCCTGGACGGGGATCAAGTTTTTGGGTATTAATCTGTGTTGGGGACGTTTACGGGACGAGATACGTCGTGTAAATGAATACCTAACTCGGGAACAAATTAGGGCTGATGCGATATTGCGTAAGGTGGGTATGCGGATGATGCTTTTGATGATGGGGTTAGAGGGGTTTATTTATTACGGGGTTTCTGTTACGAGCCAGTTGGTGAACGTGACTGATGATTGATTTATTTTATTGGTGAATATTTTGGTATATTAAAATATCTTTTTATCCCCTGTTTGTGATATTATTTAGACGAAATCTATTATAGTTTGTCGGAACAGGAATTCTTGTTATGTTTCGTTTACAAATTCGCTGCTTAGGTATCATTCATTTTATTAGGCCATGGCTTTTGGTGATTATGCTTGGTGGTTGGTTTATTTTGTTTGTGAAAATTGACTTTAGGATTTTGAAATATACTGTTATCCCTTAACTGTGATACTGTTTAAACGAAATTTATTACAGTCTGTTGAAAGAAGGATCCATAAAATGTTGTATATACAAAATTCTTTGCTCAAGAATCATCCATTTTACCAGATCTGTTAGTTTTCGGTGATTATGACTGACGATTGGTTTATTTTATTGATGAATAGTGATGATGGGATATTAAAATATCCTTTTATTCCCTGTTTGTGATATTGTTTAGACGATTACAGTTAGTTGGAAGACGCATCCATGAAATGTATTTATAAATTCTTTGCTCAGGAGTCATCCATTTTGTTCGAAAAAAGTGCGAGCTACTTGTAAAATTCAAACGGTTCGAATATTCGAGAACTCGTAAGACTTCGATTTACTTGAAAATAAATTTTCATCTCGAAAATTGTTGAATTACACGATACATTCGAACAGATCTTTAACTTTCGAGTTACTCGTAAATATTCGAATTGCTCGAATTACTTGTATATTTAGCTATTTACTATCAAATACTAATCTAATTGATAGGAAAAAAAATATAAGAGGCTAATTGAATGCTTCTTATTTATTTTCATGTTTTCAACAAGAAAACACACATCTTCTACGTAATCGGTTAATAATTTTGTACGGGCAAAATTTTTATCTACATAAAAATTTCGAATAATGAATGAAGAATGGAAAAATTTGATTTGTTATTCGATGTTCGAATAAAAAAAGTATTTTTCGACGAGCGTCGAATGAATAAATTTATGCGATGAGAATTATTCGACGAATAGAAGATACTTTTTTTATTCAAAGTGTTTTAGTCGTAGCGTTGAATAAACTTTTCTTTTTTTATCTGCTCCATGTAATTTGAGCAGTTCGAATATTTACGAGTAACTCGAAAGTAAGAGATCCGTTCGAATATATTCGAGTAATTCGAACATTTTCGGTCTGAAAATTCATTTTCAAGTAAATCGAAGTCTTTACAAGAGCTCGAATATTTGAGCCGTTTGAGTTTCTCAAGTAGCTCGCATTTTTTTTAAACAGTTCATTGATTTCAATTAGCTCGGAAAATTCAAACGCTCGACTCGACTCGAGCAAGCGAACCGAGTTCGGCTCAGCTTATAAATTACGAGTACTCGCACACCCCTACTACGTACAGCCTGTTTCACTGTGGCAGTCAACGTGTTAACGGACAACAAGCAACAACCACGTTCACGCTGTCCCCGACTTCAAGCTCCCTCCCCCATTCCACAAACCTACCACAAGAAAAGGAATAAAAAAAAACTCAACAAACCCTTTGGTCTCCCAGGTATCCCACCGTCGAACCTCATTGTCTCCAAACCAGCAACTTTCGATCTCCCCTTTTTCGTTTCCCGCTAAAGCCGATCGGATTTCACAGAATCCCGTGTCTACCTGCTCCAGATCACCTGTAGCCGTGTACCAACGGTGAAATTCCGGTTTCACGACGACAGTCCTGTTCCGTCTGCCGCGTTCCACCGATTTCGTAACAGCACCGGGCGGGATCGGAAACCGCCGTGGTTCACCGAAAAATCCTTCGCGCGCGATTTCTCACAGGTGTGACCTGGCGGTGGGCCGTTTGAGGGGTCGGGCGGGGGGGAGGAGGAGGAAGTGAAGGGGGAAACACCGGGGTGAACGCCTTTGGACGTGCATTAAAGTCGTATTAAGGCCGTCCCGATCTAAACAAGACAACTTGTTCGCGGTGGAAAACGAGTCGTGTTCCCCAGGCCACACTTGTCGCCGCCGCCGCACACGTGAATCCTTGAGCGCGCGCGCACGCGCTCGTGGTAGATCATGCAAATACTTGGGAATGAATGTTCGGATAATAGAACAATTAGATTTCTGAAACTAATTTAAATAGAGATCAAGAAAATTGACAGTTTATTTAAATAATTGTGGATACCAGATCCTTTTGGCTGCGAAATTACAGAAATTTTTCA
Source organism: Dufourea novaeangliae (assembly GCF_001272555.1). Classification (NCBI taxonomy): domain Eukaryota; kingdom Metazoa; phylum Arthropoda; class Insecta; order Hymenoptera; family Halictidae; genus Dufourea; species Dufourea novaeangliae. The sequence goes on along the minus strand of NW_015373900.1, from coordinate 2,634,977 downwards.
ACATGTTTTTCAAAGAGTCTCTACATTATATCGCTGTTTCGCATTGATAGTGGCAGAATGAAAAAGAACGTAAGTTTTAGAAGAGAGGCTTTTTAAAATTTACATTTATATAGGGTGTCTCAAAATAGCTTCGATTCCCGAAAATAAGGGGTTCCTGGGATGATTTTAAATATCTTTTACCTTAGCAAAAATGTTATCCGAGGCTTTGTTAAGGAGATATTAACGAAAAACCCGGACCAATCAGAGCGCAAGTCTGTCGGCCGAATTCCCGCGGTAGCGTTGGCTACGCGTTGCGATTGGTAGCCAACATTACCGAACTAGGCCGGCAGACTCGCGCTCTGACTGGTCCGGGTTTTTCGTAAATATCTCGCTAACAAAGCCTCGGATAACATTTTTGCTAAAGAAAAAGTTATTAACAATCATCTCAGGATCCCCTCATTTCCGGGAGTCGGAGCTATTTTGGGACACCCTGTATATCTAAGGTCAGATTAATAGCGACATAACTGCCCTCTGACGCAAACCTGATGGAATTATAAATTTACATAATGAAAACAAAAACATAATGTAGACCTTGTATGTAATAAATTTGAAATTTTTTGAGTTGTGCCACTATCAATACCAAGCAGCGATAAATAAACACTAGATATTTGCAATAGGAGAAAGTATGTTTATTCCTGTTCCGATAATAGAACGTTAGAATATTATGGTGTTCGGATACGGGAGGCTCTACTGTACCTAAATCACCAAAGCAAATCAACAGGAACAAGTGTCACACGGGTAGACTGGTATATATGTATATGTATACGTGTACAACCGGAGTAAGTACGTCGATCGGCCACTTAAGACGGCCTTGAACAATTTCTTTCCTTTTTCTCTTTCTTGTTTTTCCTCGCTGCCTTGTTCCCCTCTGGCGACCGTGTCGACGGTACTATCACTCGCATCGAAGTGCAACGATAAGGCCGAGGTACCGAGGCCAGATAACGATTAATAAAAGTGTGGAGCTGTCGTTGCAACGCCGACCGTTAATGAACTTCTTGACGCCCTGGGACGCACGTCGCGCAACGGGAATTATTTATTCCCGTGTGTATGTGACGGCGGCCTTCGATTTTATTCTGCGAGATCGAAAAATTGACGTTTGAATGATCGTACGGTGGCTCGGAGTGAGTGGAGATGAAGGGGAGACGTTTAGGTATAATTCTATTGTTGATGATTATACGAACATGGACTGTTCGGGGATAGTTTGGGGATATTCAAATGAAACTATGGCTTATTTATTGCTCATTGAGGTTTACTAGTTTCTTTTACTGGACTGAGGTTTAGTCTTTTGGCTTTGCTCTTTTCATATTGTATTTAAGACAGGTGATTAGGATATGATTGTTATCGCATTTAAGATTGAGGTTTAAATTATTGAGATAATGGTTTAAAGTATTAAGATTAAGGTCTAAATTATTTAGACTAAGTTTTTAATTCGAGAGACACTCGTGAATACACTCGTAGAGATATTTATTAGAACACATTTCGACACAAACTTGTTAGTTACACATCATACTTTGTTATATTCGTTAGCCAGAACACTCTGGTAAATATAACATTCTGTTTTCAACGGTACACTACAATTGTTAAATGAATTCAATTTAACTACAAATTGACTTGAGTTGACACTATTTGTGTAAGAGTGCAAAGTCCTAATCTCTCATCTTCCACGACGACAAGACGCAAGGAAATCGTCTAAACAATTCTGTTTCTGTTTAAAGTTTATTCGGAGTGTTCGTACCTTTCTTGCTGTTCCAATTGCACATATTGTAAACACAAATAACAGTCGAAAGTATCTATATCTGGACCCCAGAGTCAGAGTGTATAAAGTCACACTTCTCAAACTTTCGAGGAAAGTAAATCAAAGGTGCGAAAACCTTGTAACTTTCGAACCGTTTGGTAAGAATTGAGCACGAAACAATCGCTACCTTCGAGCTTTGAATAGATTTAAGGTAAGTTTCTATATGTAGAAATGTTGAACTTTGTACTAATTCCTCTATGTGGTGGACTATACACTATTTTAAAAATATGGACTTATTATAATTTCGAGGCTATTATATACCTATACTAAAAACTAAATAACTTAGAACGAAATCATTTTTAGTGAATATTTGAGTGAAATATTTGATACAGGAAACATGTAAAATGTCATTTTTTTAAAGAGTGGACTTAACACACTCTGGCCTTGGGATCCAAGTATGGATAACATACATCTACAACAAATGAGTCTTTCAAAGAGGATTTTCTCGAAAACCAAGATATTCGAACGGAACAAACAATTTGACTTTCAATTTTATTTATTTTCGCATAAAGACATTGATATAGAATTATATCCTATACGTTTTCTATTCCAATCGCCTTTTCTGTATCTAACAAACATTTTACATCAATTTGACACGCTTGTGATCGCGACAATTAAACTAACTTTTTACGAGCATCACGGTGGAAGTCGTGTTCGCAGCGTACATTGCGCTTTGTAAACAGAACGGAATGCGAAGTAGGGTGGTATACACGGAGTCGGTTCTACCGCGGGAGACATCTGAGAAAACGAAGATACCGTTACGAAGCGGCGTAATTATAGTCACGGCTAATGTGAGGACATGTTAGAACCGAGATACGCAAGCGTAAGCTATAGATGTATCACGCGAGATGTAATTGTCCGGGAACCTCGGCGATCGGCGATATTCACGCTCGCGTGTGAACGAAAATGTAAGTATCTATTGGGTTTTCAATTTTGGTCCGCTGCAAAAAAAAAAGGCTGTTCGTTACTGTCCTTAACAGTGTTCGTGTCGAATCTTCGACAATTTCGTAATGGATTATTGTATTTATGTCATATTCGATAACCCTTTCGTTCCTAAATTATTTAAAAATTAACAGAGTAATATTTTCTTGTATTTCTGTGTATATTACATGACATATAAATAATTTACAAGAACATTTTAATATTCTGAAACCATCTAATGCCGCTTTTTATTCGTTGTCGTGTCGGAACTTTTTCACTTTTATCACAATTATACATATAATAAGTACCATTATAATGTTATTAAGGTCAAGGTCCCCATTTTTAATTGTGTAAGAGTTCTGCTATTGCAGAAATTGATTTTTATTATTTATTATGCAACAATCGACAAAAAAACTTATTGGATATAAAATTTAAACCTCCCTTTATAGTTAAATTTAAATAATAGTATTTTTAAACACATTTTAACCTAATAATAGTTCATTTAATATGATGTATAAAATGTCCCTATTTCTGCTGAGCGAAAATGGAAGTGTCAGAACCAAAATTGGCGAACAATATTAAAAATTCCATAAGTCTTTTTTTAGTAAAAACCGCTCAAATCACGTTTCTTTACGACGGATACACTTATTAAGTTTATTTCTGTTAAAATGTTGCCATCTATTGAACAGCAGGCTGTAGCATTTTGTACGGAAATACTGAATTAATTTTAGTAATCTTTTGTATAACTAATTTATTATTTATCTTTTTACATTAAATTAAAAATATACGTACTGAGCAGAAATCTGGACGTGTTTAGAAATAGGGACATTGACCTTGTACATAATAAAACCCAATTTTTCTTACCTCTGATTAATAAACCCTTTTCCAATATTTGACAGACATTAGAGTTTTGTAAGTTTTTACTGTATTTATAAAAATGATCAATACTTGAAAGATACAAAGACTAATAATACTTAATGTTTTGTAATAATTAATAAATTAATTAAAAATAAATAATACTCTATTTCACTGATGAGTTATTAATAATGTATATTCAAATCTGTGTTGTATCATCTATACAAGATTAGAAGAAACTATTATTGTATACTCACAGATATGAAAAAATACACGATACTAATATATTATTTCGTAATATAATGTACGTAGCCATATGGCTACAGTGGGAACGAAAGGGTTAAGTACCCTGACACTTCAGAGGGGGGGAGTGTATCCTCGTTTTCAATTTGCCGTGTATGGCTCGCCACGGGAATTAATCCGGCGCGGCGTGCCAACCGTGTAAAATATGAATCTCCGTCGCGCTTCACGCGAATTGTCGCAATTTCAGACCGCGAACACGTGATCCACACCGATTCTCCTGACGCTTATTCATCAACCGTGATATTTACTGCATGCGATCCGCGCTAAATCGATCACTTCTTGCGCAAGCGATCTTGGGCTCCTTGATGGTATCAAGGCACGACGGTTGTCCACGTCATTTTCAAGAATATTAATCTTTTCCCAATAATTTTTCAGAAATGTTAACCTTTTTAGTGACATAGGTGCCTTTATATGTATAATGGTAGAAAAAGATATTCATAAACTAATGATTCTTACCACTTGATTTTGATTCTTAACATTATGCTGCGGATGTTTATGCATTTATAGGTTCCTTAACTTAAAAACTGCAATAAAATTAAGTTTAATACTATTTATGTGGTATTATTAACGTTGTAAAGCCTCTAGTGTGAAATTCTTCCCATTTTAATTTCTAGGTAGTAATATCTGAAATTGTGAATTTGCATAAACTTCCACAGTCTACTTATCATTTATTAATTGATAGTGTTTTTGTCAGTTTCAATACCGAGTTAAAAATTATTTAGTTTTGGCGGCTAGATCTGTCGCTTTTGTATCTGTGGTTCAGTAACTAAATTATTATATGACAAAAAATATAGGAAAGAAAGATTTTTATATCTATTTTCAAAGCTGCTTGTAGCGGACTTTGGCGTCATTTTTCTGGCCTATACTGAATCTTTCGAGCGAGTGACACTTATACTTCAGTTTTTAAGAGGTTGAGTCATATGACTTCCAACTGTCATTTCCTTCAAAACTAATTTAACATCTGGGTAGTATGAATCAAGTATCTTTCAGAATTATTCCAATAAATTATGTGGCGGCACTACCTTCCTTCCTACATTCGCCATCAGAGGTCTACCGAGTTGACACCTTTCCCGCAACTACCTGAAGCCTTCCTCGTTCCTATATATAGTATACGTCCTTAACCGACCATCGTATATCCCCGCGTCTAAGGCAGGGTCTGCTAGGTAGCCTTACTGACGAGTCCACTAGCAGGCCCAGGACGAAACGCTTCCCTCTCCTTTCCTTTTCACATTCTCAAGACAACAGACGGCCGCCAAAATTATATAGAAACTGTGTCCCAAAATAAAAAAATGATCATTTCCGATTTTGCAGCTCCGCAAATTGTTAAATTAAGTTGATTTTTACGTGAAATGGTATTTCGCATAAAAATACCAACAAAAAAGCAGCAAAATCGAAAATGATAATTTTCTAACTTTGAGACAAAGTTACCCCTAACTAACACGGGAAAGCACGGAAGTGTCCCCCTCCGATTTTGATGAAACTTCGTATGTCTGTTAAGCAATCAAAAATAAGGGATACGTATTTTTTTTTATCGGCTGAGGCGCGACTTTAAGGGGAGAAACTACCCCTCGAAGTTTCGATCCGAAATTTTGTTGTTATAAACAAATTATATTTTGGACAATTTGTTAGCACTGTATTATTCTACATAAGAAACCGCAAACCTCGTTCATTAGACGTTTTCATGTATCTCCTCTGATTTTCGAGATAGTACTTTCGCGTCGAAACTTCGAGGGGTGGTTTCACCCCTTAAAGTCGCGTTTCAGCGATAAAAAAAATACGTATCTCATATTTTTGACTACTTAACAGACATACGTAGTTTCATCCAAATCAGAGGGGGACACTTCCGTGCATTTCCTTGTAAATCAGAGTGACCCCAACTTACGATATCTCAAAAGTATGTAATATAATCCACAATTAACTCGCATTCACTAAAAATTCTTGGTATTAATTCAATCAAGAAGCTAACACCACGCGTGAGAAAAATCAAGAAAAAAAACTTCCGTAGGAGACTACAAGGTTGATCGGAGTAGAATGAACCTTCGACAAAATTTACGAATCATTTCGAAATAATGGAAGTAATATTTAACAGTTATTTACGATACACGATACGATTTTACAATTTTCGGACCGATGACACAAGCTTACGAAAAATCAGATTACTCGCGTGTAATCCGCGTGGAGATCGATTTATTCTTCATTCTACGTACCACCGAAGTCCGTGTCCGATGACTTATGGCACGGGAGCGGTGTGCTCGTAATTCACGCTTCCGTGGATAATGCGTTTCGGGACTCGAGGCCCGCACGGTGGCCAAACGGATTAACTTTCGTGGGGGCGGGGAGGCGGGGACGTTTTAATGCGATCCCATGGGCAGCTGCAACCGTCGTCGATCCGCGGTCGTGCACGAAAATTTTCGTCGAACGGGTTTCCGGTCTGTTAATCTTTCTCGCGACCTGTTTCGGCATGAAATACTTTCCATGCCGTTGTGAACACTAAATAGACACCGGCGGGAAAACACGAACACGCCGCGTATGATCGTGGTGGCCACGGAGTGGAAAAGATTCATATGGATTCGCATGAAATAAATGTACAGGTTGTAAAAAAAAATTAATGATCATGGCTTCTGGGGGTGAACCTATACTCATCCAACGAATCGAGTCAGTAGCTACTAACAGAGCTGGGCAAATTTTATTTGAAATGAAAATAAGAAATAACTATTTGAAATTATTTATTTCGAAACTTCATTTTTAATATTGTTATTTGAAAATTAAAATATTATCGATGTATTTGAAATAATAGGAATTTCAAATACTGAATTATTTTGATACTTTTGTATTTCAAATTTGGCGAAGGAAATAATGCTCGAAGGAACGTGCAACAGAAAGATTTTATTTTAAGAAAACTTTACAGCAATTTGCTTTAAGTAGAACTCGTTCTTCGTAAAGCTCATTCGTGAGAGATCTTTTCTTGGGCTTCTCTAATATTGTCGCGAAAGAAAATAATCGTTCTACTGGTGTGGAAGATGGAACTGGGGTGTTATTCTTTCGAAAAATTCCAATAATTCAAACTCAGTCCTAGTCACCTGACATCATTTTGAAGAATAATTTTAAAATTATTTCTAAGAATTATTTCAAATGATTAGAAAATAAAATAACATGTTATTTGAAATACTATTTCAAATAATATCATTTTAGCAGTGCTCAATTCTGACTACAAACAAAGGAAGGTGGTGATCATTTACATTGCAAGCTAATAGAGTAAATCCTGGACGAGTGTTCGAAGGCTCCTTGTCACTGAACGTTAAATATTTCATAACTTAATGGCCATATACCGCTAAAACAAATATCATTGGCTGTAGAATTCCGAGATCTATCACTGTGCTAAATCTCATTAAAAAGTCAGCGTTAGCACGCGAAGTAGTTTTAGTTATTTTGACTGAATTGTCTCGTTGGACGGACCATACACTCTTGGGTTGGGGATATTTGTAAAAAAGATACTTGCCCTAAAATTGTTTGTAACATTGAAAGTTAATGTTAAATTTTGTGTTTCACATTAACGTGATCTGTTCATCGAGAAGAGAACAAATTCGAAAGGAATCATATGCTGCAAACAAATGATTTTCAAGATTCAAGTTGATAAAACTTTAACAACATTTTGATTGTATAGTGTAGAGTTATCCAGTGAATGTGTAGTGATGTTTGTGTTCCTACACAAATGACGTTTAAAATGTGAGAAAACTGTGCTAGATGCGTCACTCGAAGACAAGCCTAAGTGAAGGAATTGTTTGTGTAGTATATAATAAAATATAACAAAATATAGTATATTGTAAACCGTATAATAAATTAAAAGTCCACATAAATCCCGACAAAAGCGTCTGTAAGATATCAATGATTGTAAAATAAGAAATTCGAAATCCGTCATTTTGACGGATTTAGTAGTTCTAGGGCCAATAGTGGGGCAAACGCTGCCTTTCACAATGGTATTTAATCTGTCAAGATTAATCCATCTGTTCGTGAAAAAGATTTGCAAGTAGGATAATAGAATAATATATCATTTCATAAGTTTCTTTTATTTTCTCATTTAATTGTTAACATCATCGTCTTACATATTCTTTAAAAAAATTTCAATTGTCTCCTTACATTAATTCCGTTTCAACAGGAAACATAATTTTCTACCTCATGACTATACAAAAATGAACAGATACGAAATTCTAAAGATATGTTTAAAAACAAGAACAAAAAGTAAAATTTCAAAGCCTTTGCTGCACTTCAAATATTTTTTTGACGGAAGTCATATTTTCAAGCTTAATCTAGACGACTGAAGACAAGTTCTTCGCATCGTTAGGAAAGATTTCGTATAATATCGACCTAAATTACAATCGTATAATTTCGAGTTATTCGTTCCAGTCTAATGTACAGGTTCGTCGTTTCGGAACAACGATGAACACTGCAACACTGTTGGCCGCTCGTTGTCGCGGCCAAAGAACCCGCGCCGGAAACGTCGTAAACGATGTAATTTGTCAGCTCGATACTGCGAGAGGTTTTGTTCCTTAGAACCTGACACGCACGAGCACTTATTTCCGCCGCGTGGTTATTTGGCCGCGGCGAATAAACGACCGCGTGTTGGACAACGATTTCCTAATGGTGATCGATGACCGAACGATATCTTAAAGTTATGAGACATTTATACGGGAAGCAACATCGGCTTTCATTTAAAAATCTGTTATTTGCATTATTAGTGATTCATATTTTATAAGAGATGGAATAAAATCATTTATTTGTACGGGAAAATCGTAAAAGAAACGTAAAGAAGGGGATTTTTCATGTGTACGTCGAAAATGCATTATACATGGAGGGAGAAACAGACAAGGGGTGAGAGTAAAGGGTTATCCAATATTGCTTTTATGATTTTGACATTTGATATTTTACTAACATTTGACAGTTTTAATATTTTTTTTTACTTGACAGGTTCAATGTTGGGCAAATATAACCATGGATACGTAGATAACAGAACAATTATAATTATTCAAAACCTTCTATAAAAACTATGTTTTGGAAAATTCGTGATTTCTTTGGTCAACATAATCGATCTTCTGAACAAACCATTCGAAGTTCGGTCACAAAATTAGAAGAAATTGGTAGTGTTCGATTCATCAGGTGTAAAAACACTTGATGAATTGCAAGCAAACATTTGTGCCAAAATTGCAGAGATAGTCGCAATTATTTGTGAAAATGGAATTGAAAACTATGATTCCAGAATCGATATTTGCAAACGTAGTCACGGTGGTCATTTAAATAATATTATATTTCATGTTTAATTGTCATCGAACATACTAATAATCTAAATTAAGAAATTCTAAATAGTATTTATTTGATTCAAATTTAACATCGTAAATGTACTATTAAGTAAGCCTATATATATATGTCACAGTAAGTCGAAAATGTAGAATAACTTTTTTTAGTTTGATGTCTTCGTTCCTCTTCGAGATATGGAATTGAATTTGTAGATTTTGAATAAGTAGAAACGGAATGAAATAGTCAGACGCGTTAGTTACGTCACAGTAAGGAACAGTGTCGATAAGCAGTCACAATTATCAATTCCCGGTACTAATACCTAGCTGGTCGCATGGTAATCAAACTTTTAAAAAAGAATTTATTTGGACTAGCTCATAATAAAATAGCTCAATACCCAACGAGAACTCGCTATTTTAAACAACTAATAAATAGTAGTGTAATAATTTTTTCTATAGTTTACACAGACCGATCAAACTGCTGTACACTACAATTCATTTTAATTCTGAAAACTCTAATCATCGCTCTATAAAAACAATAAAGAAAGTTCTACATATTTTACAATAATATTAAAAATAATATTATTTTTCACATGTTTGAACACCCATGTATTTTCTATCAATTTCATATTTTACTCTCATAAACTTTTAGACAAAACTTTCAATATCAATGTTCCAATTTTAACATTTTCTGTAACATTTTCCCTGCATTTAAACGATCCCTATTATCCGCTACACACAAAACATAACTTTCATTCTTGTGTTTTGTTATCTGTTAATGTTAATTTCCTATATTTCTTATACAGTTCTTTCTCTCTTTTCTACTTTCTATTCAGTTATCTGCTATTTTATCTCTTTCTACGCATATCGCCCTACGAAATTGTAATTTTCTGTACACTTACTATAAGTATTTGTAAAACTCTCGTATAGCTTTACGTATCATTCTATATCTATACTTTTTGTTTGCCCTCTAAACTTCCATAAACTTGTATATTATACCAAAGGGCTTACAACTCGTATACAGGGTGTCCCAAAATAATTGTAAGTCCTTGAAAAGGGTAATCCCTGGGGTGATTTGAAACAACTCTTTCGCAAAGGAAAAAGTTGTTTCAAATCACCCCAGAAATCACCCCATTCAAAGACTTACACCTATTCTGGAACACCCTCTACAAACATGAATCAAACTAAAATAAAAATTAATTTTGATAAAGTTTCACACAAAGCCGCGTGAATCCTACAAAAACCTTTAGATATACAGTAATGTCTCGATGAGTGCAACGGACACGGGTCCGCTTCGGAGCATTCGCGTCAGGGCTGAAATATTATCAGCCCATCATAAACAAATTTTCTCCACAAAGCCGACCCTCTGCTTAATTTCTGTTTACTCTATTTTGATTCATTCCAGATGGGACACCCCCCGCCCCTCCCTCAGTGTTGTAAATACCGCCGTTGTTCTTGTCGCATTCATCGAGGAATCACTGTACTTCGAAATAAAAAAAGAGAGTAGACTTTTCAGTCTCGATTCTCGCTAGTGATTTCATCTCGAGAGATATTTTCCGGTCGATCGACGCGTTACGAGGACGTGTATCATTATCCATGTGTGTGCCGTGCCCCCGATCGCAAATTACGCGATTTCGAACTGGTGAACCGGGTTCCCCCTAACATTTGACGCGGGTTCTCGCACGTAAAATGTTCGTCACAGGGAAAATAGACCAGTCGCTAGGGGGCTACATGCGCGGTGTGTTTCGTGTGTATTGCCCCCCCCCCCCCTCGCGTTGCATAAGTGGCCGGAAAATTTATAAATGGCAGGCGGTCTACACATATGAAACGAGCAGTTACGCAACGGTACGTACACGCTGCTGGTATAATATCCGAGATAAGTGCCCACCGGTTTCGCAGACGTAAAGTTCCTCCAAAGTTCGCTGCGCGAACCGTTATTTGTTTTCCGATGATTTTAGATCGGCGAATGAAGACGCGCGCTTTGGAGCTTGTCAACATCCGCAGGTGGTTTTTCATTAAGAGTCCATTTTACTTTATGTGCTGTATAATAATATCAGACTACTTGAATTTTTTTATTTCAAACTAACAAGTGTATTTTTTAATTTTTTGTATGTCAATTGTTCGTTATTTCTTGCTTCATAAAATTATATTGTTTAGGTGTAGAAAATAGGTATTATCAGTGTAGGAATTGGTGTCGCAAAGTTGTGGCCTCGGAAAGAATATCCGATGTCTGTGAAAGTACTCCTGGGTCTCGAAGTGATCCTGAAAGGGTGAGAATCGACCGAACATGTTCTGTAGGGGTGTGCGCATAAAGTGAACTAGAATCAGAGTTGGGTAAATTTTATTTGAAATGAGGAAAATAAATAACTGTTTGAAAGAATTTATTTTGGCGCTTTATTTTCAATAGTGTTATTTGGAAATGAAAACGTTTCACTTGAAATAATAGCAATTTCAAATAATGAATTATTTTGTTATTTTTGTATTTCAAACTTAGCACAGGAAATAATATTTAAAATGAAACACAACAAAAAGATTGTATTTCAAGGAATCGTGTAAAAAAAGGCACCGAATTAATTTGTACACCTAATAAATCGCATTCAATGAACACAGGTAAGATGAAGTGAAAAGTGAAGTAATGGTGAAAATTTCAAATTTATTCTGTCTGAGTCTACAGGAACTTTCAGGTCGTAATGTTAGCGTTCATTGTATTTTATTTCAATTTTAAATGCAAAAGAATAAACACTTACGGATGGTCTTGATCATCTATGTATCGATTAGCCCCTTCGTTGACGATGGTCCATTTTTCGAGCCGATTTTCAAGTATACGTTTATCCTGTAACAGAGAAGGATACGCGTAAAATGACTTGATATTTACAGTTTATAGATTTATAGATTAGCGTATCGTACAGTTATGTTATATACGGAAATAAAAAAGGATTATGTAACGTAAGCAAAAAGTGTTTGTAAATTGAGTAATTTCGGTTCTGGGTTTCAGAAAAGTCGAAAGTGACAGGCAAACCGATGAATAATCCAATAGTTTTAAAAATAAAAGGACGATATTTTAAGTGAAATACCGCTTTTATTAATTACCATATTGGGTTACACTTGTACAAACAAAAATTATTAACAGTGAGTCACCATCTTCAAAGAATAAATTGTATCACTGGGTAAAAACTAACTTTGAAATAATTACATGTTTATCTATTCCATGAAGACAATGATACGTGGCCAAACTATTGTATTATTTACCCACTAATAAAATAATGATTTATTTACTTCAACAAATACCTGTTCTTAAGAATTCGATACAAACAATCGTCAATATAACTTCACCCCAACTGCATGTAATAAGATTTTCAAATAATTGCGTATTTATTTATTTCATCATGAAAATTATGCAAATTCACAACTTTAGATACGAATATTTCAAATTGAAATGGGACAGAATTCCAAGTTCTGCACTATAGGCTTTACAGCGTTAACAATAACACATAAACAGTGTTAGACATTATTAAAATCTTTATTTTAATGCATTTTCCAAGTTAAGGAGTGCTTGTATCTGAACTATTTTATTATGTACCTGTCAATAAAAATATTACTTATTTAATTCAATAAATGCCTGTTCTTAAGAACTCGACACAATTTACGTGAACTGCATCTAAAAAAAAAATCTGTCCATAGAACACAAAGAAATCGGCTGGTATTTTCATACAGGTACATATTTTTATTCAATCGTTCAGAACAGTGAAACTATGACCAAAGTGATTAAACCATAAACTACTACAATGGGTGATCAAATTATTGTGAACAGATGGAGAAATTATATATTTTATGTTTTCGATGTTACTATGACTTCAATAATAATGAAGTATACCCTTTCCTTTTTTTCTTAATATACAGGTACACAATTTAACTATATTTTGGTATGTTTATTAATTAGTGTACAGTGGATATTTGCACAATAACAAGCTACCAAATTGTGCTACCGTTGATAATTCGTAAGTATCATTGGTTTCTTTTGTTGATTGTTGGTTTCGTTGATTATTATTTATTCTAACCCTGTTCAGTTATATTGTTTCAAAGGAATATCGAAAGTATGCCAAGAAGAATTTAAGCAATTTTAGGTGCGAAGGGTGACGTGACAAAATATTGATATATAGGGTATCCCAAAATTTTTCCTTACCGAACAAGTTGTTTCCAATCAGCCCAGGAATCACCCCGTTCAAGGACTTGCAACTATTTTGGAACATTCTATACATATTCTTTGAGAAATTATAATCGTTGTCATATGTCAGTATAAACATAACAATATTAGTTTTTTTAAGTGTATTTTCAATTCCGTTCTGGATCAAAATTCAAATGTGTAGTACCTCGAAGTGCTCATAATAATTCGACCACCCACTGTAGTCGCTAAGGGAAGCAACGTGAATAAACTCCAAACGTCGAGAGTAACTTCTTGGAGTAAAACTGAGAAACTAAATTCGTGTTCATCTTCTATTATAATCTAATGTATATCGCTTTATTGTCCGTAACCAGCATTACGAACCGTTTCAGTGTTGTTACACTATTGTCCCGGCGGTTCTTGGGGGTTCGAACTTGCAAAAGGTCGTTTAACCCGATCGTTTAATTAAGACGAACACTCACGGGGCCGCTTCTTCTCACGTGGGAGAACAGAGCCGGTCCGTCCCGTGACGCAACGTGCGTTATCCAATTGCGTCGTCGCGATTGAACCCGAGAATTGAACTGCGTGTGATTTACTGTACATATACGTTCGAGATCGGCTCGTTCCCGCGTTCCGTTAGAACGCCGGGGAATATTCCGGGTTGCGTAACGAGCCGATAAACCTTGGAAATTTCAACGAGCCGCCGCCACAGTGGTTCGATTCCCATATGCTAGGTGGACAAAACTAATTTGCAAATAAACAAAAACCAATTGTTTTAATGTAATCTATAATAACCATATATTAAGAATCTTACAGATTAAAACCTTAAATCCTTTTTTTGAATGTGTACAGACTACATAGGCAAAGCATGCTTTAAAGACAGACAATAAAGCGATTGTTAATCGATCACGTTTCAGGCATCTATAGAAATATTCTGTGAGCTTATTAATGTGCATATAAATTGAAATTTATAATGGCTATAGCATCTCAAAGTATGTATTTTAGTTTTAATAACCTTAAATTATCAATAACTTTTTTGTATTTTCGTAACTTACACTTCGAATCGAGTAATAAATTCTTATTAGAAATGTGTAGTGTGTAAAGATTTGTCCATGTTTTAATATGGGTTCCACGTCGTTCCTCGCGACAAGAGTTAAGTATACGAAATGTAGAGGCTTCCTAGTTTCTGTTGATAGCAAATTGGACTTGCAAAACGTTGGAAAACTATACTTAGTTCAAATTAATGTTAACGTTCACGCCCGTAACATACACTTGCGCGCCCGATACACTCGTCACTTGGCGGTTTATTTAGTCTTACAAGTTTTCTCAAATTTTCCAACATAAACAATGATAATATCCCCAGCGTTTCCCGTCAACTCTTATTCGTTTCTTCAGTCTTTGAGCGACCAGTGTGCAATATACGTCTCCTTGTAGTGTTTGTCATTTTATAATTTTCAGTTTTGTTGTTCTTATTATGATTGTTATAATGTTTTCATTTTTCTTGTTATTATTATCGTCATTGTTGTTGTTGCTGTTGCTGTTATTATTATTTTGTTACATTATCACGTTTACCGTATAATCTCTCACATAATCAAATATGTTGAATAAAACATTTTCTTTTTATAAAAATTATAGAAAATCTAAAAGGATATTTTAAAAGGTGAAACTTCAGGTTAAAACTTCACTTTTCAAAATAAGTCGAGGTAGGCTACTGTACATTGTTTTCATGGAATTATAATAGTTCAAACATCGACTATATTTTGGTCAAGATTAAGTGATCTTTTAA
The DNA here is from genome assembly GCF_001272555.1 of Dufourea novaeangliae. Taxonomy (NCBI): domain Eukaryota; kingdom Metazoa; phylum Arthropoda; class Insecta; order Hymenoptera; family Halictidae; genus Dufourea; species Dufourea novaeangliae. The sequence goes on along the minus strand of NW_015373900.1, from coordinate 2,619,828 downwards.
TTTTAACGCGTGTGTATATTTATAATTTCTTCTAGTTACTATACCAAGGGTAGATTCTTCGATAGTTGGCAGATTTTTCGTGGTCAGGTTCAATTTAATGACTTTTGCCAAATTTTTGTTAAAATTGGATATGTTGGTGTGTCTGATGAAACTAATCAAAAGATAAGTGTTAACATATATAAACTAATAAGCCGTATCAAGGAACGTTGGGATAAAAGTGGTAGACAGCGAGAGTATTTTTTAAATAGATTGAAGACTGGCTTCAAGGGGAAGATTTTATTTTATCGAAGAACATCAAGTTCTCGTTCTGGTGGGAGACCAGTTAAATCTTTAGACGAATGTTCCTATGGAACTAAAAGACGTAAAGTGACGAAGATAATAGAAGAAAATTCTGCCACTAAAATAATTTTTTCTGCAGAAATAGCTTCACGTTCAGAAGAACGGAAGCACACCTTAAAGGTTAATATGCGTTTTTCTATTGTCTTGAATACCTTGTAAACTATAGTAGATACAAAAAAATTATTCGAATGAAAATTTAATAACCTCTTATTATCTTAAACAATATACCCTTTACAACTACACCCCTTGCGTATTATCACTAAAATTATCACTTAGAGTTTCTACAATTTAAAATTTCGATCGATGCACTTGTTTCCTTTCATCTCCCTCTTTTTATTTCTTTTATCGTACACTTTCTCCCGTTGTAAATATAACACAGATCTCATTGCTACACGCTGCCCCCTCGAAACAATCAGAATTTCGCATCGCCGAGACGATCACTAGTGGCGATCGGTAACGATCGAGAAACCACCGGTATTAACAAAGTTACGAAGCTTGTACAGGCAGGGTGTATATCGACAGGCCGATAATTGCGGCTGGTAGAGGTGTGTATCGACGGTGATGAAAGAGTTCCGTGTTCCCCTCTGTGGTGCTCGTATAAGGAGGCTTCGACGCGAAGGATACACGCGGCCCCGCGACACGTGTATAGGTAACCCCTTCACACGCCCATGATCCACCAGTGAACGATATACATACGTTCGCTGGTACGGATAAGTAACCGTCGATCTCTACAGCCCGCTGATACAAGCGTGATCCGATAGATCCCATAAATCTACAATACCTGCCCGGTGTAGCCCGACGTCCTTGCAACTCCTAGCCACTCGTAATATCGTCGGCTTCCAGGGGGCTCGGGTGTACATATATACACCCACCGGTAGATCCGATTTACATCGAGGCGACACGAGAAAAATTTGCTCGCGATAAGGCGATCGCCTTGCGTTGAACGTGGCGCTATGATCCAGGAGTTTCGATCGCACACGATGAACATATTGAACCCTGCTGATTTTATAGACTGTGTACTACGTTCATCGAATTTTGCGTTCGTAAAATTATTATTAGACTGCGAGTTTTTATGCGAAATCAAATTTTATAAAGTAATTCAGTAAGACAAGAACGACAATAGAAATTTTTTTGTTTACTTAGATATTTTATTAAATTAAAAATGAAGTAGAAAATTCGTTTCATCTGATGAAAGTTTCGTTTTTCATTTCGAAGAGCCATGTAAGCTATAAATGCATAAAATCCGCTGTCTAATTATTATTATTAGACCGTGGATGTTTATGTGAACATTGATATTTCGTGTCAATTTCACAAAAATTGTCGTAAAACAGATGTTCATTTATGCTATTGAAAATTCCAGCAGTTCACAGACGAAACGAAAACTTCATTAAATGTTTTTTTTTTACATTGAAGTTTAAACAATTGTCTCGGTCAAATCCTATGGTTCAATTATTATATATTTTGTTAAAACATAAGGCTACAATCGAACGAATACTTTATTAAGGTAGCTTCCGTGTTTGGTGCCGCATCAAGCGGGAGCTCTACATAGCGCGTTGTACTTTTTATCAATTTTACCAATTTAATTTGAAGAATTAATATTTTAAACCAGGGACTTAACCCGGTATGATTTTGATACCGGTATTATTCCATCAAAGCTATACCGAAACCGATATATTACTGAACACCGACATAAATATCGGTATTTTCTCGGTTTCGATAAGGGTAAGGCTTATACATATAGGGTTATATAGGGCGAAGGTACAACGAAAAATACCGGTATAATACAGTACGTTTCGTTTCGGTTGAAGTCTCTGTTTTAATACTACTTCGAAATACATAAATGGAAAAAGAATGTACAAATGAGTGGAAAAAACAAATATTTTTTTAAATTATAAGAAAGAATTGGAAAGTTCGTGGAACTAACCAAAGAAAAACAAGCGACATTTACACTCATAGCAGACATACGTAGGAGATATATGTATGTATACTACCAAACGCATTGAAACCTAAATTTGATTACATTGATCTTAATTTTTAGTTTTATTTGATCGTTAACGTATCTTTTTTCCATGCCATCATATTCTCCGTAATAAAATCTATAAGCACCTAATTTTTTATGAAAATCTCAGTTTTTGCAACTAAATAGGAAGTGATTAACTTCTCAATATCAACTATAGTTTCATAAGACTCGTGTTAAAAAGAAATTTTTATAACGTTTCTTTTTTCGTAGCAATCAAAAGTTGAAGCTTTTAAGAATGTTCTGTTACATTTTCAACTAAATTTATAATTGTTAAAAATTTGCGGGAACCACCTTAAGTATTTTTTTATATTGAAGTTTAAACAATTGTATGCGCTACAAATGCAAAATATACACAGTACAGTTATTATACTTATATATTTTGTTTAGATACGGTCACAAATAAAATGAAAACTTCATTAAGTATCTTCGAATACTGAGGTTTAAACAATCTTAAACGCTATAATTAATTAATTCCACAGTCCAGTTATTATACATATAGGATTTAGTTTACATACAGGGCAGCATTAATTTTATGATACGCACATGAGCTGCCGATCCTGATTTACTTTAAAGATGTGCATACATTACAAGGAGACGAAATTGTGGCTTGTAAAAATAATTACGTTCGAAGTTTGAACGAAAATGTCTGTATAATATGGCACATGGTAATAACGGTGTCTGTTTCGATTATGGCTAATGAATATTATTATGCAAAGTTGAGTAAACAAGTACAAGTTTGGGGGCTTTTTCTTATTACATTTCTTATTACAGAAGATACTTCATTTATTGATACAAAGTAAGCTTAAATCCCTGTCAGAGAATAATGAAATTCTTCGGGCTCAGATCACTGATACAAAAGAAAATAATCACGATCAAATACGAAATAATTGATATGTATATGAATTGTATACAATGTTATAAATACCTACTGAGATACCATATAAAATATTATTACAATTTTATGGTGAAAAATTTTTCTATAAAATGGCTAATTCTATAAACGGCTATAATAACTGTAAATATATACAGGGTCCGGCCGAATAAGATGTGAAAGTGGGCACCACGTGATTCCTTATGAAAAAATAAGAAGAAAATGCAGAAGAAAATTTTGTCATTCTTAGTTTAGTTTTCGAGAAACTCGAAGTTTAATGGCTTCCGGTATACGCGTGCATTTGAGCAGGCCATGGTGAGCGCGTCTGGTTATTGCATTCGGTTTCTACTTACTACCGTGACGAGTACACGCGTTGCAAATTAATTTTCTCGAAAACTAAGCTGAGAATGACAAATGTTTATTTTATAATTTCTTCTTCTTTTTTCATAAGGAATTATCTGACGCCCGCTTTTACATATTATTCAGTCGGATCCTGTAAAATAAAATAGAATTACAGCAAATGATTCATGACCACGTCCCTTACTAAATCTGTCCACCTAGATCGTTTAAATCGGCCACTGTGCGTCGCGTATAATCGCATCAGTCAGAAAGCATAAAAGACACACGCACACAGAATTTATTTTCCGACGTTCCTAATGACTATGAAACCACCGGTATCTGGATCGAAAATGAGCGAACTATACGCGCAAGAAAAATGGTAACGAGACGTTTCACGGCGCCCGGCCCCGTGTCCGTTTTCTATTCGACGTCTCCATCATCCCGCGAAGATAAATCGGAATGGAAAGTAAGGAATGGAAACCGCGCGCGCGAGCCGGTGAGTCTGTCGAAACGATCGTTTTGCCCGATATATGTATACTACAGGGTGGCCCACGCAACTGGGACAAGTCATAGCGTTAAAACGGTAAAAGATAGAATGAAATTTTATCAGAAAAAGTTAAATGGTTTCGAGGGATACAGTACTTGGTGTATGTGTCTTCTCTGAAAGTGGAGGCGTTTCAAAAATTTCAAGATCGTCTCTATTTCTTTAAACAAAACCATACACATTTTTATTTATAATTCGATGCGTATTTTACCTCTCTGTGAAAAAATATTAAGGTACTTGGATTGGCAAATGTTTGGCTTAAACGATATTTTAACCCCTTACCGCATGGAATTTTAATTTGATATACTGTCATAAGAATCAATTACCGTTTCGGACTTAATTCCTGATCACTTAACGGTAACTATCGCCGGTTTTTAACGTATAAGTAGAAAAATTAACCAAATCCATAAGAATTGTTGTTATTCGAATATCTATGTTTTGTCTTTAATTTGTTGTTAACAAAAGTGCCGAAATAGTAATAGTTAGAGTATAATTTAACTTTTAAAATAAGAAGCCGAAGGGGAGCAATTTCTGCTCACCTAATCATATATCTGTATCTCACTCTGAGTTATCAAATTTTACGAATAATTTTCAAAATCGTTAATAATTGTGTAGTAATTTTGTGGAGAAAACTTTAATTGTAATAGACTTATTATATGATATTTGTAGACTAAACTGATCTGGAATTGGGTTCTGATCAGGAACTGGTTTCGGGACGTTACGTGAATTGTAATATTTCTTTTTATTTTTGAACGATTCAAAATAAGTACCCATATATGATGCGGTAAGGGGTTAACATCAGTTTCTCAAAATTACTAATTTTACTCTCTTAAACTAATCATTTTTCGACCCAAATACCCTAATACTTTTTCGCAAAGAATTGAATACTGCATCGAATGGTGTCTAAAAAAATGTACAGTTCCATTCAAAACAAAAAATGTGACCTTGAAATCATTGTAACGCCTTCAATTTCGGAGAAGACACATACACAAGAGGATGCATCACTCGAAACCATTAGGTAGCTCACGCGTTTGGTGTCGTATCTAGGTAGCACACCATATGGCGATTTACAGTTTTCATCAAATTTACCAATTTAATTTGAATAATTAATATTTTAAACCACTACTAAATACTGAAATTGAAAAAAAAATTACAAATAAGTGGAAAAAACAAAAATTCTTTTCTCTTATTGTAAAAAAATTTTATTTTTTTTAATTTTTAAGAAAAAATTGGAAAGTTTATCGAACAAACTGATGAAAATCTGTGAAACCAAAGTTAGCATACTTTGATCTTAATTTTTAGTCTTATTTGATCGGTAACGTATCGTTTTTGCGTACCATCATAATCTCCGTAAAAAAACTCTATAACCACTTAATTTTTTATGAAAATATAATTTTTTATAACTAATTAAGAACTGATTAACTCCTCAGTATCCACTACATTTCCATAAGGCTCGTGTTAAAGAGACATTTTTATAATATTTCTTTTTCAATACCTTTGTCGGTGACTACGATTTTTCGGTAGCAATCGAAAATTGAAGCTTTTAAGAATGTTCTGTTAAATTTTCAACTAAATTTATAATTATTAAAAATGTGCGTGAGCCACCTTTACGCCCCAGTAGCAATTACTGTTGGCATTTTGATGGACCTTTGATTTGGACCACTATTGGTTGGCCAACAGTTAGATTTGTCAACCTTTTTTGCAGCAGAGCCAACAATCATACCCAACGTCAGGCCCACATCACTATACTACGAACGGTCAACTGGAGGTTTCTTTCTGTAGGGCCAATTGTTGAGTATTTACAATAAACCAACAATAGGAAGACAGTTGGCTATACTACACTTCCATAAAATCCTTTACAAATAGTTGAAGGAGAATAACACTGGAAATAATATTTGTAATAATTATATACATGTATAAATTGTATATGTATATTAAATAGATAAACAAGTATTTTACCAGCAAAATTACCTTTACAATTTATTATGTACAATTTATACATGTAGCTAATTATTACAAATAATTATTATAAGTTATTTCCAATCTTCTGTCCCCTGATTCTATTTTCACAAAATGTCAAATGTCAAACGTGTTGCGCGGCAGTAACAAATTGTGAGTATACTCATAAATAAGAAAACAAAAGAATCAATTTGAAATATAATAACAAGTTTTTGGTTGTAGCAACGTATCTCACGTCTTTAAGACGATATTTAAATGTTGGCAAACTTTGGGTGGGCCAATGTTGTATTATCATTGTACATTTCTTGTTAATTAACCAATTATAATAATTCTAGGCCTAACAGTGGATATTCGTTGGTAAATTGTCATAACTTTTTCGTTGCAGGCCCTATTTTGGGAATTTGTAGGCAAAAATACCAACTATATCCCAACTAAATCCCAACTGTTGGATACCGTTGGCCAACCATAAATGCTACTAGGGCGGCTTGTCCCGATTGCATGGGACATGCTATATACACGTTTACGAAAGGTCTCGTCGGTGGGGGATTGCATTTAGAACACGGGGATAAAAACTGAAACGCCAGGGGAGAAGGTATGGTCGGCGTGTGTGTACCGCTACGCGATTACTCAATGGCGGCCGGCTGGCGAACCCGTTTCAAGGACAGGGTCGCGGGGGAATAATGGCGACGAACGAAACTAAAACGAAATTAAAAGCAAAGAACATCGTCGTCACGGCTGGTCTGACCGTTCTTTTTGCGTGCACCCGTCGCGTCCATCGGCGTGGAAGGGGAGCAGAGACGTTTTCGCAATAAAATGCTCGAACGCGTTTCCCCTTTATGGTGGCCGGCATATTTCCTCGAGTCAGCTTCTTTCGCTGCGTACGTTCGCCTCGGGTGAAGATGAGGCGAGGTTTTTCATACGGATCGATAGATGTCGAATGAAAACGGCACGTAACGACCTTGTCTTGTGTTGGGTCCCGTTTACACGTTCAAATCATTTCCGCAAACTGACTTGTGACATTTATCACATTTGCACAAAAAACATAACTACACCATTAGTTTGTTTATTATTTAATTTGTAATAACTAATTATAATTATAGTTTGTTCTTTATGTGCATGTAAAATGCCTGTGAACGGTAAACTAAACGTTTGATGCTCAAGTCAGTTTGCGATAATTATTTTAACGTGTAAACGGGCCTTTAGATTAAGGGGGTACACCACTGAAACTTTCAAAAAAATCGAGTTCCTTTAAATGCAGTTTCTTGAAGTTTAATTTTTCAGATCCACTATCCGAGAATTTCGAATCGGTATACGAAGAATTTACAAATATGCAGTGTATTTTGATTATGTAAATAATTTCAAGCGAAACTGTAAACGCGTTTTTGTCGAAACATTTTTCTAACTGGCGGGTACGATAAAATTGCGGGTATCTTATTGTCACCCTGTATTATAGGAAGGGGAAACTAAGAGTTTCGGAAAAGTATGAAAGTAAAATTATCTATATTTATCTAAATTGTCAGAATAGAGGTATTCCGATTGCTCAATAACCGTAAATACTATGGTTGCTCACACAAGGGTTAACGATGGAATTTTATGTTGGAAACATGTGACCATTTTATTCCTTTATCCCAATAAAAGAAATATGTATTACTCGTCATTACCCAAAAAGTGGCTATTTCCTCATGACGACTATATTCCTCAAACACCGTTAAAGGATAAAAATAATTTCACGATTTGAAATTTGCCTTTTTGAAAGCATTTTTAATCGGCTTCTTTTTGTGGATTGTTTGTACAGTCACCTGGAAAAATTTCTTTCTTTTCACCTTGAAACTTCTGGCTCTTGAATCGATATAACTAGCGAATAAACTGCCCGTTTTCTAGTTATAGCTGTAGAAGGATACATAATTGAAAAAACTGTTCGACACGAGAGATCTCCCCCACCTTTGCATCGATTCAGGGGCGCGCGGGTAATTATGGCGATGTATTTTAATTACTGTAAAATGATTATAGGCGTCCTTGGCGAATAACCACCGGTTTACGATTAGTTGGTGGTTACCCGAACATGCCTTTCAATTATCCCAGCTGCGGATCATGCGTGTATTGATTTATGTTTCCTACCGGCTACTCATTAGACTTCCTTGTTTTTCCGCCGTTGAACTCCTGACATTATTATGAATGAAGCCCGAACAAGCTTCACGAATGGAGAACAATGTTCCGGCATACGTCTGGAATAAATGATCGATAGATCGTGCTATGTGATTCGGTGCAATGCGTTGCGAAGCATCGTGAACATAGCAGAATCTCTTGAACAAGACTCCAGAAGAAAGATCTGAGGGTAAAAAGTGATTTTTTAAATGTATCTTCTTGAAAGATCTAATAATACGAATGGTATATTTCCATTCAGACCCGACTGTATTTCAATTATTACATTTGTATATTCAAACAATCTCATCGACCGTGGGAGTATATTAATATTAGGTCTGTATGGAAATTTTTATAAATATTCAGTTATGATTGCAGTATTCATTACTGAAAATAGTCTAGTCGATTTTCTATAATCTTCTTCTATTTTTATGATAAAAATTAACATTTATCGCGTTGCAATAAGATAAAATCACAATTACCAACGTACACTCCCATCCATAAGTCGTCGTCGAATAGTAGATTGTTTTGAGAAAAATGGAAATTAAAACGGAAATGCAATTTCGGTAATTATTCTATTTTTTTTTTGGTAAGATATGGTAGGTGTGGGTATTACTGAGGATGCCTCGATTACTGTGGGGATTTATAAAACAAATAATATTTAATTTTGGAAAGTACATAATGATAAAATTATTTTAAACTTTAACTCATTATTAAAGTCTCACAATACATTTGGATGAATACATTCCTGAATGAAATATACATAGTAATTAGACAAATTTTTAAGACTGTTTACATCACTGAATATAGTTTACATTTCCTCTACAATATGCAATATTAGTAACAAATCGATTGTTTCATAATTTAAGTAATTTTTTCACTGTAACTCTTTCTGATTCTGTGTTTAGTAGCATAACTATCCGGTGACATATGGACGGGAGTATAAATAGGAGAGTCATTATTAATCCGGACGTTTATGCAAATGCATATTTTTATAGGAAACAGATAAGGCAATGGGACTGAGTCAGAAATTTGTTTTGTTATTAGAAGGTTCTAAAAATACATTTTTTATTTTGCATCTTTTGCATAATGCATATGCTTTGCATATTTAAGTTTAAAAACATATGAAATATATTATAGCACGTAAGTAATCACATATCGTGCTTATGTGGAGTATGTATCTCATCAACTTAATTTCTATTTATTAGTCTATTAGTAAACTTTCGTATTGTAGCTGTGTAGTATTCGATAACAATAACACGTAGTCAATGCTGAATATTGAAACGTACCGAACAATATTAAAAAATAGTCCTGTGTCACCAGATTTATTTAATTACCTCTTTTCACTAGATGAGGTACATGTACTGAAGCAGCATTATTTTATTAAAAAACGTCCCTGATGATTACGTAGAAAAAATCCAGACAAAATAACTACTTCAGAAAAAAATACTTAATTAATAAATTAATTTTATTTACCGAATTAATTTTTTTTTGCTGGATTAACTGAATTAATAAAAATTAAGTATTAGCTTTGTACAAGAACCGATAGATGTGTCAGAATATTGCTGGAGTAAATTTAAGTATGTACCAATTACATCCTGTGATGTGGAGCGGTCATTTACCGCATATAAGTTAAGTTTTCACAGATAAAGATCGGTAATTAACACAATCGAATTTGGAGAAAATGCTTGAATGTAATTTATTGTAATTCGAACTACAATATACCACAATAATTACAAAATGTATTTTGTTAGTACCTAATGTTGCACATTTTTTAAGCATACTTTCATATTTTTCATGCATATTTGCATATTTATCGTGTATAAATGTCATATGCTTTTTGCATATTTATCGTGTATAAGCATTCGGAGTCTAGTTATTATATTCCCATACACTTAATAATATTTATATTGCTGACGAAATATTGCTGAATAACAAATTAACCCTTGGAAAACAGACGTTTTTGCTAATTGAATAGATTGCAGCACCTGGGTCTGGATTTAGATAGATCCCTGCTCGTCTGACTGTTTTGGAACAAATTTCTTCAAATTACGCAGGTACTCTTATCAAGCGCTATTATAAAACACCGTACGTCCGTACGTTTCGGTTAATTTCTACAAGTTGGAATAAAGTTTTTGAAATTCTGGGTCAAAATGGTTCCAGACACCGCCGTCCAACGGTTAAATCATACACGCTTTTAGGTGTTCGTTATTTGTCATAAATGTGAATGTGCAAAACATAAAAACAGTAGAAATTTCGAGAAAGTTCATGTTAATTCTACTTTATTTCAAACCTTTGATAACAGCAACAAATTTTCGAATTAATTCAGGTTCAGTGAACCGACATATAAAAATCTGGATATGCATAAAGGTCCCAAGTTTAAATATAAGAGTTTTAAAAGCGAACGAATCGTTCAATGTTCCCGAATATTTCGTTCTTAACGACGCGACGAACCGATAAAATATTTCTTTCGAACGCCTGCACCGAACAATACGCGTTTCGTTTGTGAAAATAAAGATACATATACCGGGTGTCCCATGATAAGTGCCGTTTGATATAACTACTGAACGGTAGGTAACAGGACGAAAATATAAGGAGATTTTTATCATAATTTTTTACGTAGAATGTCACTGCAAACAAAAAATTTGTTACCTTCAATTTTTCACAGTCATACTAAGGTCACCTTGTGTTTTTTAAATCGAATGCTATATTTCTGTTCCAGTATTATGAAAAACAAACAAGTTCAACGTATGTCTTTTTCATGACGTAGACACAATCCATAGTCGCAAGGACGACGCGAGATGACCTTGGTATGACCTTGAAAAGTTGAAGGTAAACAATTTTTTTCACAATAACGTTTTACGTTAAATATAACGATAAAAGTTCCCGTATATTTTTGGCCCACCCTCTACTGTTTAATAATTTTATGAACCATTCAGAGACCAAAATGACTAACTTTTTCAATTATTAATTCAGTTTCGCTTTACTTCTTAATACGTTTCTTTTTAAATTTTATAATTATCATTGAAACTAAAGTTTTATCATTTTTCTTTCAAACCTCACTAAACTACACTAGTTTGACTCGGTACTTTTCACACAGGTTCAACTTCTTCGGTCGGCACTAAAAGGGTTAATACTTAATTTCGAATATTTAAAATAAATTCCTTCGATAATGTTTCTGAACTTAACCATGTTGACAAATGAGCGGCTCATATCAAACGATACTTGCCGTTGGGACACCTTGTATATCTAGAAGATAACGACGTGAAAGTTTCACGTGCGTGCCAAACAGGCTTCGAGATGGAAGCCTCTATAATTTTATGAATATTCGCCTCCCCCCGACCTTTAATTCGAACAATGGGCCCCAGCCACCGAAGAGACGAGCGATTCTCGATAAAAAAAAAAAAAAGAAAGAAGGAGAGGAAAAAAGGGACGAAGGATAATGTACAGTTAGGTATACACACGCGGCATTTGAGTCACACGCGGATCCGTTTTCTCGATGCGCATCCGCGTCCCCGACGATTGCGGACATTCGAAATTATTCTTAATCCATCGTTGTAACAGCGTTACAGGTATCTGTGCACGTCGAACGATGACTATTCGCGTTGTCCGACGATGAATCAGATACTCATCTCGTGGGATTGAGATCGAAGGCTCGTTCCGATACGGGTTTAGCTTGCGAGTTAGTGAGATCCTTCGATCGTCAGGATAAGCGGCGTGTAGACGAGATCCGCCATTTTATTTCTATTGAGCAAACATAACCTTCGAATGTGCGTAATCTTCTTCGGAATAGTTTATCGGGAGGAAAACATGGTTATACGATATAATAGAGTAAGGAAGGATAATTAGAAATATATCGAAGACTGTATTTCTTATAGAAATGTCGACTAATTGACAGTTTTTTAACACTAGAACTACAGAACCCAATAAAATAACGAATTCCAGATTTTGTATTTTACAGTTACTCAGATCTTATAGATACTTTCATTAGAATTTATGTTAACCTGTAATTTTTTATAGAGTTTATATTATCGTATACTAAACTATATTGCATTATATATTGTACGTATTAATATATTACACAATTTAAGTTAGCATACATTCAATGCTGGCAGTTCTCGTTTTAGGAGACCAGAGAAATGATGAATGGTATATGGTAGTATAATTCACATTAAATAATTATCGTGATTGTATGTTTTACGTTTGTTCGAACGTACCTTCATTGCTAGATTTCGGATGTTTATACAAATTCAAACTTTTGTAGATAAATTTTGGAAAACCAAACGTAAGCAGAAACTGACTTTCTTCGTCGATGATTATTACGTTGGAAATAAATTAATACGTTTACTAAGTATTATTAAAATCTCTCTTTTATTCAGTTTTATACATTCACTTAAGCTAGAAATGCATAAAATCCGCATTGCTATTCGAAAACTGTAGAAAAACATAGGTTTAGTGAAGCTTTCATTAACAATTACGTGGGTATGTTATTAATTTGTGTGATGAATATGAAAATAATTCTAAATATGTATATTAATCCATTATGGAGGAAGCAATAAGGTAATGAAATTTTTAAACATAAAATTCTTTATACTTTGCAAAATTATAGACCTAAGTGGAAGAAGAAATAGTGGCAAAATAATTATTAAGCAAATCCCTGGAATTCTCATCTGTAACCACAATGGTTCAAAAAATAATATTTAATAACGTCAATTAACTGACAAAAAATTGCAAGTGAAAATATTACACTAACTCAACATTGGTCCTTAACACGTTCACTGCCACAGTGAAAAAGGCAGCACATAACTAGACACCCTTTATTTCGTTTTTTATGTCCTGAATCGTCGCAAAAATATATGCGTTTAATTTAATAGTGACAGTTCGTCTTGTTTTTGCTCATACTACGATATTAATTTTACACAAAAATTTTGTAACGGCATTTAAATAATCCAGTCTCTTTGCAATGTTTCAACAACGAGTGATCTCGTAGGTGTAAGTCAATATGTTAATGGGTTAAACTTGTCAAAAAATTCTAACATCTTTTTGTGTCCCTAGCACGTGATAAAATGTATTTAACCATTAATAAGAAAAATCAGGGCTATTATATTTCATCATTTCACTATTTTCTATTGCACCGTACGAAAAACTAAAAGCCTATAAAGTAAACCTAATAATTTTCCCGTAGCTTCCTATGTTTTCATGGCAATCATTAGATACTATTGTTTTGAACTATTCCAATAAAATTCTGCCCAACTCTTTTGTGGCGACGGTTCACGCGGAACAAGCAAGAGGGATTTTTCTTCAGGCCTCGGTGTATTGGCAACATAAATCCTCGTCCCTTGGACGTTATCCACCGTGAAAAGTAATTTGTCCATTAACTTCGTTCCGCGTCTGTGTCTCGTTTCGCACGTCCATGATATTAACGGGCGTAGGAGAGGGGCATTAGCGTGAATTAACTTCTTAACGCCTGTAGTGTTCGTTCCTCGTAAAACACGAACCCACCGATACCCACCCCGGGGGTCTAAGCTTTAAACACTTTAAACACACTGGAAACTCGGCTCGAACGTGATTATTGATGCGATTTATTGCGTGAGAAAGTGAACACCGGCCCGTGACGTAGGAAAATTCTAAAGAAACCGCAATAATTATTAGCCCATTGTATACCTGGACCCCAGAACCAGAATGTATTAAGCAGGGATTGAAACGGTTCCGAAAATAACTATTTTAAACTGTTATATAAAAGTTCTGACTAAAATTGTTATGCAGAACCTTAACTCTGAATAGCTGTTCATGAAGAATCTAAAATTCAGACTATATCAGTTTCAGTTAAGGTTCTTATATCAGCTCCCATATCAGTTCTATAATCGTTATTTTTAGGTTCTATAGGGTGTAACAAAAATGTTGTCCGACTCGGAAACGGGGCACTCGGGGGGTGAATTGGAACAACTTTTTCCTTAGCAACAATGTAATCTGAGGCTTCGTTACAGAGATATTAACGAAAAACCCCGACCAATCAGAGCGCGAGTTTGCCAGCCGAGTTCCCGCGGTAGCGTTGGCTACAAATCGCAGCGCGTAGCCACCGCTGGCGTGGGAACTCGGCTGGCAAACTCGCGCTCTGATTGGTCGGGGTTTTTCGTTAATATCTCGGCAACGAAGCCTCAGATTACATTGTTGCTAAGGAAAAAGTTGTTTGGTTGACCCTAGACTATCCGAAAATGAGACCTTTTGTTTAAAAATTTTTACTAACAAAGGAAATAAAAGTTCACAAAAGTCTCGGAATACCCCATTTTGCTCCGTGGGTGGGGTAAAATGGAGTGCTCATTTGGAAACGTGTAAAATTGAATATGATTACTAAATTTGTATTTGTTTCAATTGAATACCAATTGTTCCACTTATTATTACACAAATTCAGTAGTAGTCTTTACGAAACTCGAAGATCTATGCTGTGCTTCATTTGTATTCAAAATTCTTTTTCAACAGCCTACACCATTTTTTGTGAGTGAATGATCCAAGGCGAAAATATATCTTATAATTTAAAACAAATGGTGGATTACTTATTAGTACACGTAATATTTACAAGACATAGATAAGTTTAAGTAAATACTGCTTGGTAACAAAAAATACAATTTTGTGCTGGCACATTTCATTTAATATCCACCTAATTACATATTTTTATTATTATGAGATAACATTTCAATGTTTCTGATGGAAATTATTCACGATTCGAGATAATTATACACTAAATTATGTTGTTACACGACGCGTTCAATTATTTTTTAAGATCGCCAATTGCATAAATTCGTGCTAACTCAAACGATCTTTACGTCAAAGGGATTAATCACTTGGAATCCCGTATGTGGTATTGGAGTGGGTTAAATGACCTAATTATCGACAATTACGGAAGACTTCACGGAGGATTATTAAATGCTTAATCGTTGGCACGGACACACGGATGCGGTTTTTTACTGGTCGGCGAGATGAAACAGCAATTGGTTGCTCTTAACGCCGAATAATAATTTAACGTGGACACAGCTGTACGGGGTGGTGCTCTTCGTTATTTAATGAAAACGCATTAACCATTATTAGATATGGTTACTGTCGAGTAAAGGATATTGTAAATTGAAATAAAGGGGTATGATTTGTCGATAATATTGTGCACCCAAATTCATATTAATCAGTGTTCCTTTCATCACCCTATTTAATTAAAATAAGTGGGAATAATGAAATGCATTGAAGTAAGTTGCTCGAAGGAAGCAATTTCAATGTTTTAATATATTCAATGTTTTGATATATTAGATTTTTGCATAATAAATAGACTGTGGATGTTTATGCATTTATAGCACCTTTTAGCTTGGAAAATGGAATAAAATGAAGATTTTACTAGAGTTTAACACTATGTATGTGTTATTATTAACAAAAAATTCGGAAATGTCCATTTTTAAGTAATTTCAAAAAAATTAAATCATTTTAATACTTAATCAATTTTCTCAGTTTCACAAGGAGAAGACAAGAAATGTGCGACTTTGATTTTAACGGGGCTTTGTAAGATGATAGTCTACAGGTTCGTAATGATGTTAGGTGAAATATTAGGCGTAGACACTCGATAATTTTAAAGATATAACCAATTAAAATTACGAATCTTCAAGACATGATATAAATATAAGTCAAAGTTATCGAAGTTGTGTTGGCAAAGTAAAATAAAAATATTTCGATGAACGGGAATCAATCCTAGGACCTTCGATTTTCCAGCCAAACAACCTTATACTTCGATTGGTTTTATTTATATTCATAGTACACTGGACTCTAATTATATTGCCATGGTCGAGGCTGTAGGGGAGTAAAATGGCAATAAGTTCAGAGCCTCCTCCGCGTTAAGTTCTATCGTTATAGCCCTGGCCTCAACGCCTGCGCAAAAGTTGGAGGGAGACCGAATGTGCGTGGTCGAAAGTACGTGTGAAGGGGAAGTGCCTTGCGTGGCAGTATGTTCAGTGGCAATATAGTTAGAGTCCACTGTACATCGACGAGCAAACTCGCCTTCCGCTAGGAGAAAAAGTGAGATAGGTGAGGAGGTTAGGCCTCCTACCGTATAGTTTTGGCAATTACTGAAATTTATGCCAAATTAACATTCGGTTTAACATTTATTTCAGTACCTGAAATAAATTTTGCTAAATGGTAGGAAGCTCTTTTCTTACGCCACTTTTTCTCTTAACGGAAGCCGAGTTTGCTCGTGGATGTACCTACACCTTAAAGGTACGTAACTTTAATGGTTTATATTTTGTAAATTATTGAGTGTGTAAAACTCTGTCAAAATCGAAGTTACACATTTGGAGTTCTTCCCTTGTTAAATGGTCAGCTGCGTCGAGTCAAGCATATCTTCGCCGATTTTCGCGAGCGTATTCACGGTTTCGCGTGAGAAACTATGAAAGTAGCTCGTTCGTAGTTGGATCAGTGAACCATGTCTCGCTAATTAACGATGTGCATTGCCTCATCGGCGATCTTCATCGTTATCCCATGAAACAGAGAAGGAGAGAGAGAGAGAGAGAGAGAGAGAGAGAAACTTCCTTATCAACCGAAACGTTTACCCGCGGGAGCTCTGATTGATTTACGCCGATGCGTGTATGCCGCGGCGCAATTACGCGCGCTCGCTAATAGTCCGTATCATAAACAATTTGAGAATTCTTTGCAGTCGGTAGGAGTCGTGATTTATCGGCGATCAGGGAGCAGAGGGCCCCGACGAGGATTTACGAATCGAGGAGTAGGGGCGATAGCCCTCGAGATTGCGCAACGTCGTTACTAAATACGGCTACCATGATTTGTAATAAATCAATCGTACGTCGAAGATAAATCGATTCCGGTATCCTCGCCATGATGTGTTCATTCCGTTCGGTTACAACCGGTCAGCCAGAGTGTGCACCGGGACCTACTTACCTGTTGCGCACTTGGACCCTTTGAAGGGGACCGCGCGATCTGTTGCGCGCAGATTTTGATGAAACTATTGTGGAAAGGTTAACGAACAGCCAGACTGCGCTAAATAATTAGACGATCGTGTAAAGGGTATTAATAAAAATGTGGGACATTTTCTCACGGTGGATTCTATATGGCAAACTGAGAAGAACATCGAGAATGACGAAATTGCATTCGAGGTTTCGTTTTCGAGTTGTTAATTGTTGAAAATATAGAAGCAAAGTATCATAAAATATATAATATGAGGACGTACGTATTTATAAGAATGTGCGCATTTGTTATAGAGGGTGTTTCACCTAACGTGAGCACCAAAATTAATATGAATAAATTCCAAAAGTGATGTCTATCAACTTCGATAGATTTTTGCACTAATCCCTCTATCGTAGTTATATTATTATTTAAATCTACTATCATACGTGTGTGGATTTTTCGTACTCAAGGTCACATGCAGGTCACGCCATTATAGGTCATTGGATTGGTCTTGATCTCAACTGTTACGCCACGTTGAAAAAAAATATGTATTCCTATTTAAAAAACATCGATTGAAATTTCGAAAAATATGACCTTGAGAAAAATGTTCTGACAACAAAATGTTTCAGACAAAATTTACTTGTTTTTTCCTGTAGAATCTACATATGTAACGTTTTATAGGGGGTTCCATTTAAAATTATAAAGGTACACCCGCCCCCCCCCTTAAAGGGGAAGGGGGGCCACTTCACATTTATATATAATAGTTAGAAAGGCCCTTCAGATTCATGCAGTTTAAGATCAAGAACATTAAAATCGATGGCATAGTTTTCGAGATATTGGGTTAAGAGTTATGTGGGCCACCCTGTATATCGCCCAATCATATTTTTGTATTTTCGTGACACTGTTCTCTTATATTTGCGAAGAACACAATGAAATTGCTAATGATACTCGGTGTTTCTCCATTCCCATCGTCATTTCAAATGTAGAATTGAATCGAGGATCTTAGCAAGGTTATCGAAACCGGTAATAAAAATTGCAAAATCCGGTTAAAAATCGTTTTCTACGAGAGTCGACGTAAAAGGGGATTTAACACGCGATTTCTCGGTGCAAAGAGCTTGCAGAAAAGCGAAGGATAGTTCAGACACGCGCCAGCAGAGAATTTACTGCCTCGTCACGTGCATTCACGCGCGTTCACCGGTTAAACGATAGCAGAATTACGGCGAGTAATGGTAATAATGCCGTGGGGGCTATAGTGCGATCCTATTGCTCGACGGAACATAATACAAGCTTTAAACGCGGGGATTTATATTTCCTCTTGGCGAATATTCGAGATTTGTCAGGCGGTTAATTTGTAGCTGTAATCGCGTGTACACAGCTGTACCGATTCGCTCTTTCGACGCTCGTTCACTCTCAATTTTCGTGACAAGACAGACCACAGGGGAATGCAGAACGCTGAGTAATGGTGTTAATGTGGGATTATTCCGATGACTAGTGACATTGTTCGATGGTGGTGAGGTAAAACTGAAGAACAATGGAGGCAAATTATGTTGCTACCGAATGGATCATTTTAGGTTATACACTTCGAGGTCCAAAACAATGAGCAAAAACTTTTTAACACTTCAACTTATCGAAGCAGTTAAAATGACTGACTAGCAGATCCTTATAGTGATGACTAAAACCATAGAATATTTTCTGAGAGCTTTCACTACTTACAAGATGAAAATAAAGAAATTGGGTAATTTAAGAATTTGAATATTTTCAAAAGGTTGTCGTGATTATCGATCTGACAGAAACAAATATAGGTTTATCGTGGGGAGTTCTAGTGTTAACACTATAGAAGTACCGAATCTGACAAAATGAGGGATTACAGATTTACTATTTTGCTATTACTGGAATTATAATGGTGTTTCTGACGGAATTTATGTTGGGTTTTAATTTACTACAGGTTTTATTTTATGCTATATTATGCTAGATTTTCTTATACATTCTGCATATTATAGTATTATACAATTTAAGATCTCTATTATTTAAAAATATGTTCTTTTTTACGGCAGTTGGTATTCCGAATACGTTTTGTCGCCATCTTGCTTTCCCTGGACAGTCTCAAACACTGAGACCTTTTTTGATTTAAAAATATAAAGTACGTCTTATTCGCAGATTTTTAGGCACTTACACGTAACTCACACATTCGTTTATATACTTTTCGAAACAATAAATTAATTGTAAAGACTTTTCTGCAATCCTATTTACGTATTTTTATAGTTTTTATTTTTATCATCTTTTCTGATAAATTTTCCTTGGTTTTGAAATAAAATTTGCAGTTTTGTAAGTAGTAAATTGGTCGAACAAATGGGACAGTCACTATTGTGAGTCACTGTATGGGTCATTCCACGACAAGCGGATCGTTTTTATACACAATGTCTGGGATTTTGCTCAAACTGACATATGTTATAGTTCACGTAAAACTAAGAGGAGGGAGGGGGTGTTAATTCATCACTTCGCTAATTTCGAAATTGTTTAAAAGGTACAGACTTTCAAAGTTGAAACGAAAAAATAAGTATTACGATAAAATTAAACTTTCATAAAGTTTTAGATTCTTATGAGTTTTAACATAATAATGAATTTCTGCTTGTCGTCCATTCTCGAAACTTCGACTCTGAAAATATGAATTTCCTAATGCATCCAGGATCTATTATTATTGTTTGCAAACTGTTTAGCTCACAATCTACAAATTAGAAATATTCTCGTTTAAACTTTTCTATTGTTATATGGTTTTTCAATGAAATTAATTTGTGAATGGCTACCACAATGGAATTCTTCCTTTAATTTAAGAAATAATAAATAAACAGCGAATTACAACGTATTGTTAAATTGACGGTGTTTACGCTGTTAAGAATATCGGCCGAGAACAGACCAAGATGGCGACAGAAACGCGTCGTTAGCAGCCGATTTCCCCGCGGCGAGTTCTGAGAAATCGCGGGCAAATTATATCTTCGACCGGACCCGATTCTTGAGTCTGAAGTTGAGTAAACACTCGAGTTCTTTATTTTGTCCTGCGAATTACGGTGATTAGGGTGTCCCCCTTGTCTGACCAAATTCCTGTTTTCACTGAATCGACGTTAAACAGCGTTGATTGACAGACATTAGAAATTGAGGACATTACCTTATGGTCTACTAAAACACGATGTAATTGCGGCGTGCAAAGTGTATTTATTTTTCTGAACGTAATTCCCGTCGACAGCGGCCGAAGAAGTAATAACAGTAGTTTAAATTCATAGAAACGTTTGTGAAATATTTCACTACAGTGGTATAGCCGTTCAATGTCGTGGCTCACAGTCTTGCGCAATCGTTTCAAAGGTTTCGAACAGAATTGTTCAACTTTTCATTCTTAACAATTCTCTTTGAACACATTTTTTATAATACCGAATCGACAAGTACCATAAAGATGTTTTAGTTTATTTAATTATTCTTGAAATTGTTTTCGTAATTACTTATGAGCCATTTCAATTTAGTTAATTTATTACCGTTCCAGGATGTCATAATTCTTCCCTTATTACCAGAAGATGCTTATTCTTTCTTTTAATGTGAAAGATCTTAAGTGCCGTCGTGTAAATGTGACTTGTCACGTTACAGCCTCGAGCCTTTCGGTCATAAAGTAATATTTAGTTACTTGAACGCGCAACTCACGGAAGTTAATGCATTACATTTAAAATTTATTGATTACCTTAACGATATAAAGTTACTATGGGTATTATTCGAGGAACGGTCTTTAGGTATTACGTTTATTCGTGTGGAAATTCATAAAATGACAACGGTAGCAAAAGGGTATGTGAATAAAAATACTTATCTTTCCTTTCGATTTTTTTTCAATTGTGTTAAACTTTGTAATGAAAAGAAAGCCTTATACATTTAACATTTTGACTGCCACGTCACCCAAATATGGGTAACATGTACATTGCCAAACTATTTAAATACTGGTACAAAATGTTGCGTAAAATTAACATTGGAGTATAATTTAAAACAAAACCAAAGCCTCTATTAAGTAAACGTATGTTTTCGACGATTTATAACTTATAAACGAAATAAAGTGTGTCTGGCTACGTGCAGCTTTTTTCACTGTGTCAGTCGACGTGTTAAATATTTGCAAGTCAGACTAATCGTTTCTGGAACCCTTCAAGAGTTCGTGATAAATAAATTAAGTGTTGGAAATGTATCTCATAACAGCTTTGCGTGTGTAGATACACACATTTTCTAAATAAAATTCACATATTGTTAATAAAAAAAAACATGCAGAAATAAGAAATTCAAGACTGCATCATAACATACTGCATCGTATTTTCCTAATGTCCTAATAATATAATAAAGGAATATTAATATCTTGGCCTCGAAATAATGATATCCCTGCTTTATTTCGATAGTGGTACAACTAAAAAGAAATGATTTTTTGTTTTCGGTGCATAGATAAACTCCTCAGCAGTAGCACTTTTCTATCTAATTTAAATATTTACAAAAACACAATAAAATAAAATAAATAATGAGATTCGTATTCGAGTATTAATCAAATAGAATTATTTAAACGTTTCCCTTGTAAATTCACATTATTTAAGGTATACCACTATCAAAACAAGTCAGCGATATATGAAGTTTTACCAAGTTTCCAATTTCTTTTACACCTAATAAAAATACTTCACAATAAACCTCTAAATAAATCCTCTCAAGCAAAGGTAAAAAGTTTTCAATTTTCAATTTCACAATCTCTATCTAAAAGTACAAATTTCCATAAATATACTTGCGGATTATCGCATGAAAAGTAGGATTCATAAAAATAACTTTTCTACTTAAGAAGAAAGTCAGTCGTCAATAAAGTGTAAATCAAACACATAATCGAGTGGACCGGGTTCGTAGAATCCGAGGAATAAATTTTCTGCATCCTTTTAGAATGTACCACTATGTACGAATCCCCCGTGTTAGGTGTCTTAAAAGAGATAGCCTGATGTTTCTAGGCCACCTAAAAGCCATCCTACGCGATCTCGTTTTTCGATTAAAATTCGATACACCGCGGTAACTGTAACCGGGGTTCGCTGATCCCGTCAAAGAAACGTTTCACGTATATTATACGCCGGCTTTTGTGCGCGCAGGACGGGCAAAAAGCTTGGATGGGAGGGGAAACCGTAAGAACAACCGTCCATCGATAAAGATTTGATGGAATATTTTGATGATTGGCGTTTCAGGTAACATAAACGGAAATGGGGACGAAAATGATACCGTACGCCCGATAAAATCTGAGGGTTACGACGTCGAGCGAATCGATGTCCGCGCGCACGTTCTTTCGTCTTTTCATGAAATCTTGTCGTTATTAACGGGCGCAATACAGTTTGATTAGTCGTTAATCGCGTTTCTCGCGTCGTTTCAGATACGCGCACGGGTATTATTAATGTTGTCGAACGGCTTTTAACGGAGTATATAATCTTACTTGTTTATGTTGATGCAAATGAAGCTTTTCAATGGTATCCAGCGTAATACGACGAATCAATAGGTATGTCAATTTTATTCGAATTTTAATTACGAAGAGTAATAGTAGTGTGTATGGGTTCATTTGAATTTTACAAGTAGAACGTAATTTCGGAGTTTCTTAAAAGGGAAGTCGAGAACGCATATTTTTTCCGTATACGAGAATTCTGGTACATGAAACGTCGCTTTCACAAGTAGTTCTAGAATATGTATAATTTCCTTTAAATCTCATAACTTTAACCCAAAAAACTGTGAACTTATTTGGTGGGAATTTATTGTCTCTGTTCTGGAAGATAGAATTTTTATGTAAATTATAGGCGTATTTGTAAAAAATTGAAGGTGACCTTGAAAAACCATGAAAAAAAAGAGTTGACAAAAAATTTGCTATAATCATGTTAAAGCTGTCTCTAAACCATGCTATACCAGATAAAAATATTTTCGATCGGACTGATAATAACAGAGTAATCTCTACTGATCACGATTCGTGGTTCACCCTGTATATCAATAAAGAAATACAGAACCTTCATCCAAAATGTGTGTTTTATTTAAAATTTAAAGTCCCTCTTGAAATGCCCTTCATAAACATGTTATTTCATAATTCAGAGTGGGAAAGAAAGTGTTAAAAAAAAATCGAGGGTTACACTTGGGGAGTTCCCCGTCGCAATGAACGGTCCGCGGATCCGATCCGTGGAAATTTCCAGTTTGCTCAGCGACGCGACACAGGTAACTGGATTCAGCTGCGTGTGCACCTTTGTCGTGATTTTAAGATTCGCGCAGAGGCCGGCAACCTGATCTTTAACGCGTTAAGCGAATGAGATCACCGGCCGGTACGGCGTGCCGAAAGCGATCCGATCCTCTCGCGCTCCACGGGAGGCTTTCCAATGCTTTTTTTTTCTCGTATCGCTTTTACAAGCCCCCGGAAACACGATATTCCCCTTAAAATCGGCAGCACAGCTTCTTGTAAATCCTCCGTAAGACTTTTCTTTATCCCAACGGAGGCCGATTTACGGGAATCGTTTGCCGACTCTTGTAACGAAATATTCACTCTTTGTAATTAACCCTTGTGTAGAAACCGGGTACCCATTTCTAAATTTCATATCACAATTTTTTATGTTCTTGCTTGAAACACCACTTGGTGTATTATAGGAAGGGAAAACTAAGAGTTTCGGAAAAGTATGGAACTAAAATTATCGTTGTTTATCTAATCTATTAGAATAGAGGTATTCCGATTGCTTACTAATCCTGAATATTTTGGTTGCCCACGCAAAGGTGAAGGGGGAACACCATTGTGAAACTTAAAAAAAATCGATGTTTTTAAAATGCATTTTTTTTTAAGTTTAATTCTTTAAATGTACTACCTTGCAAATTTCAAATCGATATTGATCGAGATTCCGACAGTGCATTTAGGTTACATAAATAATTTTAAGTCCAAACGCGTTTTTTTTTTAGAAACAGCGCTTTTCTAATTAGCGGGTAGGATAACTTTTTTCATTTTTATTCAATCAACTTAAAATTTTTACGGGATTCTTGAAACAAAATTACCTTCGGTTGCACATACAGATTTTGTGATCGAAGATAAACTTTTTGAAATACCCTCGAAAAACTGTTCATGTTTTTGCGGATTTTCGGACCTTCGTTTTGTAAAGCGTGGTTATTTTTACAAAACTAATTTCTCTTAAAAATCCGTACGTGTAACAAAAACTAATCTCATACAAGGTGAATTTTCGAATTTCTAATCATGTATCGCAGAAATTGATTTTTATTATTTATTTATGCAACAATCGACAAATTCTTTATAATAAATTTAAGTAAAAGTATTTTAAAAACATCCTAACTTCATAATAGTTAATTTAATATAAGGTATAAAATGTCCCTATTTCTGCTGAACGTGTCCCTATTTCAGCACAACGAAAATGGAAGTGCCAAAACCAAAATGTTCGCGAACAATATTAAAGAATCCATAAGTTTTTTTCTAGTAAAAACGCAGCATCCATTTGTCACACACGATCGCAACGAAACCGCTCAAATCACGTTTCTTTCCGACGTACACACTTATTAAATTTATTTCTATGAAAATGCTGCCATCTATTGAAAAGCAGGCTGTAGCCTTTTGTACGGAAATACTGAATTAATTTAAATAATTTTTTGTATAAGTAATTTGTTATTTAACTTTTTGCATTAAATCAAAAATATACGTACTGAGCAGAAATCAGTATGTGATTAGAAATAGGGACATTGTCCTTAGTTTACAAACAAATTTTTACATTTTATTTCAGAGCTGTTATTTCAAAATTACACACTCCACCAACGACGTATGTTCTTTTGTGAGGGGTTTAAAAGTTTAATCATGTATTAAAATTTCTGCATATTTTTGCATTCATTTTTTTTAATCTCTTAAGACATTGTACTAAAATTAGGTAATACAAGTTTTATGTGGAAACTGTAAATCATTCCTGAACAAAATTTTCCCGACTGTCACAGTGGTATTTCCCCTTAAATCTAAGGAGTTGAAAAGAAATATAAATACAGTAGAGCCTCCCGTATCAGAACTGTTGTACGTAGAGTTTTCACATTCTGTTCACACTAAAGTAATTTAAATGTACAACTCAATTGTCTTTGGTATGTGGCGCCACCCGTATAATTGTAATTCGTGATAACCATCTGGAAACAAAAAGGAATGCGTAACGTCGCCTTCTTCTTCTTCGTTGCGAGCCACGTACGACTAATGTCCTGCCACGAGTTCAAATTTACAGTCATATTTTTGTTTCCGTTTTCTCGTTACGTTTTGTTTACTCACGTGTGGCTTTGTAGTTAGTAAGATACAATTATTATTTTATATGCTATAATAAACTGATGTTTAATTATTTCATTCCCACTGTTGCCATATGGCTACGTATTTTACATTACGAAATACAAATTTTCATATTTGTGAATATATAGTAGCTTTTTTTAGACTTGTTTAGACTGTATGGCAGAAATTTGAATGTGAATTTGAAAGCTGATCGGTAAAATAAGACATTATTGGTCCTTTGTCTCAGCCATTTGATGGAATTCATGTGTTGGGCATTGTTACAAATACAACAGAAACTTGCAAAACTCGAATTTCTTTAAAATATTTCAAGAGGGTTTCATAACATTGAAATTATTATTCATATAACTGCGATAAAAGTAAAAAAAAATTGTCAAATGGCAATGGATGAAAAATGGCATTAGACGGTTTCAAAATGTAAAAATTTTCTCGTGAATCATTCATGTGCTATGTAATATACGCAAATATGCAATAAAACATTTCTGATTAATTTTTAAATAATTTAGGAATAAAAGGGTTAACTATAAGAAACAAAAGTGTATTTTTAACTAAAAGCACAATACGAACTAATAAGCAGACATAAACGTTCGGATAAGGGAATTTTCCGATAATAGGACAATCAGTTTTCTGATACTGAAATTTGTTTATTTAAATGAAGATCAAGAAGATTGACAGTTTAGAAAAAAGTGGAATATCTAGCTTCATGGGTCGATCCCATTAACAGACGTGGAATTCCACGTTTCCGTTCCTTCTCCGTGTAGACAAGGATGAGGGCCGAGGCCACAGAGTGATTTTTGGCATTTCGGTTTGTGTGTAACCATACGCCAGAAACTGGGTCGAGTAACGGTGAAATTCGTGTCGGCACAAGGATCCACTTTACGTCCTTAGCTACCGGAACTTCCGATTGGACCGCAAGCTCCGGTTCCGATCTGCCTCGAGAAACCGTCGGAAAACGATTCAGAGCGTTTACGACACGTGTTCTCCGAATCAATTTTTTCTTTTACTTGCGAGTGACAGAATTTCAATCTCGATTGGTTCAAAAAATTTTGGTAATTATAATATGATAATATAATAATTGATTTTTAATTCCATTTTTTTACGGCGACGCCATCTGATTAGCCGATCGAACGTGGTACTACACTGGCCGAAATCTTTATAAAGTTCTTTGTAAAATTAATTAAAGGCAGTATACACATTGGTTTAAAAAAATATATATACCATTTATTTACAAAAGAAAAATATATAATTCAACAGAAAACAAACTGCGAAATTTCTATAGTCATTCGCTTTATACATAATTAAATTTGAAATTAACAATTGTTTCTTACACGTACTAAATTTTCAATTACATATAATTAAATTTTTTTGAAAAATGGAGTTAGAACGGTTAAGAACTCGGGCGATAATTAGTCAGATTTTATACTTAAAGACCTAAATAGATAACAGTAATAAAATAAATAAATAAGAGTAAATAAAAATAAGAGTATGGAGTATAAGTATTAGTTATAATAAAATGTTTAATGAGGTTTCTATTCTTTCGCCACATTCCTTCCAAAACATTCGCGAACCTTTTCATAACTTGTCAGAAAAATTGTCTATTCTACAAAAAGGTGGGAAAACGTTTGCATCCTTGGATGTCGCTTTCGTCAGCATTCGAGACTGTTTATTTCGCCAGACACGAGGACGTAAATCATCGGTTGAAAAGGAACGTTAACACCTGGCGCTTCGTGATTCGTTCTCGATTAGATTATTAGAGGTCGAAACCCAGGGACCGGTTGTGACGCAGTAGCTTTCGTGAGTTCTCGCGGTTTATCCGTAGCCCATTCATTAGGCTAATAATCATCATCAACCATTACCTCCGTTCGACCCAATGGAGAGGCTCTGGGGACCCATGCTTTCATCGTACTGCCTCTCGATTTTAACACGTTGACCGCCAGGTCAATGTCCCTATTTCTAATCGTGTAAGAGTTCTGCTATCGCAGAAATTGATTTTTATTATTTATTTACGCAACAATCGACAACAAAACTTATGAGATGTAAAATATACACCTCCCTTTATAATTAAATTTAAATAAAAGTATTTTTAAAAACCTATGAAATAAAATGTCCCTATTTCTGCTCAATGGAAGTGCCAAAACTAAACTTTGGCGAACAATATTAAAGATTCCGTGAGTTTTGTAGTAAAACGCAGCGTCCAACGATAACTCACGATGGCAATGGAATCGCTTAGACCACATTTCTTTACGACGGACACACTTATTAAATTTATTTCTATTAAAATGCTGCCATCTATTGAACAGCAGGCGTATAAATAATTTATTATTTAACTTTTTACATTAAATGTAAAGTATACGTACTGAGCGGAAATCAGGACGTGATTATGAATAGGGACATTAACCTTATGTCTAGCTCAGGTGGTTGAAATGAAATTTTTCACGATACAGACTGTGCAATAGGGTGGAACGAAATACAGGAGCAGAACTTTCTTTTTCATTTCATCATAATATCTAAGGGTACGTTTATGTTGGAACTGCCATAAACGATCAGAGTGGTGATAAGAGCAAAGCGTAGAAATACAATCTATTGTTTTATAATGCAAGTGTTTATATTAGAGCAGCGAGCAGAGTAACGCTTACTATGTGTACGATGAACGATAAAAGTGACAAAAAACAAATATTTTTTTTTCTTTGCTATTATCGCAGCTCCAACATAAAGGTACCATAATAGTGGGCGACGGTTGCCTTTTATAATGGTAAAGGAAAGTGGCAAGAGTATGGAATAGTATACCTAATATGGAATAGTGCCATTTTTTTAAATTTCACAAATAAATATTGGTCAAGCAGTTATAGGTTATTTCAATTACTCACTTGGGTACTGCGCGTTGTAATTCGTAGGTTGAGCGAACGTTAGTGACGTGGTAGGATCGTTTCGTTTTGCTGCTGTTCAAAAACTTTTAACGGTGCGTAGATTTGATGTATTTTTCGTATTTGTTATTATTTTATCATGCTTATTTTTTTTGTTTATGATAAACCTCTTGTCATATTCGTAAGTATTTTTGAAGCTATGTGATTTTTTTTAAAAAACAAATTATCTGTGTTTCTACTTTTGTGACATTCCAAATATGGAGTATGACGAATATGCTTGTGCAGAGTTTGACACTTGGATATGTGATTATTGCAAATAGCTATTTTTTAATTTAATTTTTAAAAAATGTGATTTTATTACCAAAATGCTTTATTCGATAAGAAGAATACAACTATTTTTTATTTGTTTTCCATGGAAATATTGTATCTGATGTCAGTGTTCCATATTTGGATACCTATTTCAAAATTAACTCTCTAAGGTTAGGTGGGTTAAAAACTGTCCCACCTTTTGCTTAGCTTTTTATGCTTGGTGGGATATATTTTAACCCACCTCGAAAAGTTGAAGTTACTCATAGTCATACAGTTTAATATTTTATTTTTATATAATATTTTTTATATTAAAAAAAATTCTGTGCAACTAGGGTTTTTACTTTCTTTAAAATCGTGTGCCTCAAAGAGTTAAGTACAATTTATGTGTTTTTATTATTACTTCAATATTGATGATTGTTCATAACGTTAGAAATATAAGACTGCTCTTAAATCAAGTGTAAATATATGACCGAATACCCACAGAAATCTTTTATTTGTTGCGATTGATTTTGTAAGACTAGCAAACAAAATGATGTTCCATATTTGCTATTTTCTTCTACTTAACCCATGAATATCTGAACTTGATCAACAAATTTTGTCGAAGTGCCGTAAGTAACTCGAACATTATCTTACAGTGTAACGCAGAACATAACTATTGTTAAAATAACAAGCTGCCCAGAAAATTTGTGCTGACATTTAGTTATATAAATAAGTAAACTCCATATTTTAATAGAAGTTAACTACCTACTCATAAACTTTGAATAAATATACGATAACAGCAATACTGAATAAAGGTGTGTAAATGAATGGTCTGTCAAAGTGTGAAAAATAGATAGAATAAGTAAAATGTACGAGTGTACCTAAATTGTATTAAATAGTTTGTAATGTCAACGTAGGCAAAATGTAATTATAAATTGTAGATAAAGTAAAAAAAAAATTTTTTTCTTAAATATAATTAAATCGCTATCTGTTTGTATCTTCGGAATTTTTGCAGCGGCCTGATATTATCACGTTCCACTCTGTTCACGCGTTATGCTCGCGACCATTTTCCTCCGCGGCCTGTTCCTAACGATATAATATATTTATCGCTCCCGGGGCTGGAATAATTAACGCGCCGCGATTTCTTTGACGTGATCGCGGGCCGGTTCGCGGGCTTGTCACCGGGGATAACGCAATCGAAAGCGAGCTCTAATTCTCATTGCGCATGGTAATCGTATGCAGAGAGCAGGATGCGGGAACGAAGCGCGTGTGTCCGCTCGGAATTGAGAAGTTCGCGTGACGATGACATATAGAGAGGTAAAAGTGACGAAAATAGATCTGGTCGTTTTAGAAATATTAGAATCTTATAGTTCAACGTACGATTCACTTCGAATTGGATAATTAAACCATTTTATGCTTTTAACCCTTTCAGACTTGGTAGTCACATTTGTGTACATGAAGTTTCTTACAATTTCGCACAAAGCCTTAGGTACAATGTGTTGCAGAACCATATTTTTTTTTATATATTTGAATTTTTTCATGTTCTGAATGTTTTTAGTTGGTCCAATGAATTTAGAATTGAATAACATTGATTACATACTGTGCAGTGACAGCTAATAGTAGTAACCTGAAAACAGTACAATTTTCCACGTGTCTTCTTTAGTTTCAAATGTTAATACATTATCCTTAAGTGTTATAAAGTGCTGTGTATGTTTCTTTCCTCATTTGTGCTCTCTTAGGTGTCTACTTGTTTTTACTCAAAAAAAAGTTTTTAACTGTTTAAGTATTTAAACAGTTGATTGAGTTAAATTGTGTAATCAATTATTCTTTTTACTCTTGAAAGAAAATTCAGGTCTGTGTTAGGTATCAGAAATAACGAGTAACATAAAATATAGGTGTATATTGTAAAACACATTCTGCTTTTATAAAATTGAGTATGCTAATTTAGAAATTGGACCATCACACATACATATATGTGACACCTGGTAGCAAACGTGTTAAAATTCGGTGTAGGATAAACGTTTAAATAAGGTTTCTATTTTATTTCAAATCGAACAGAATCCTTAATAAAGTACCTTCTATTTGATTCCAATTTCTCTAAATTGTTTTATGAAAATCTATGCTTGCATAAATAGCCGCAGTCTGCACATTATATTCATTTCGATCGATTTCCGTTGAAATCGTTACTTACACTGTCGTTAAAAACTATTTTCGTCGCTAGACGAATAATTACTTATTTGGCTCAAACCAGAGAATAGTAAGAGATTATTGTAAAATCAGCAATTATTAAGAGTGAGGAAGATATAGAAAGTCTTATTAGGAACATGCAGGGTAGAATGTTTTAAATCATCCAAAATAGAATCGAAATGAACAGAGTTTTATGTGGGAAGAATAAATTAAAAGTGCAGAATAAAGTCTTTTCGTTCAAAGGTTAATTCCCGGTAAAATCAAGATTGGAAATTTATTTGTTACGTATGTTTCGTGGATACCGTAAGTAGAAATGGCTGCCAATGAACAGACATTCTAGCCAATTGCACTTTGACTGCCACGTCATGAGTAACACGTTCATCGCAAAGAGGCTGGATTATTTATATATCAATACAAAATTTTTGCGTAAAATTAATATACAGGACGAATAACTACTATTAACTAAACGCATTGGTATTTTTGACGATGTACTTTTCCACTGTGAAATTCAAAGTGTTAATTGTATACATATCCAAGAGATTCTCAAAATCAATTTTCTCGAGAACTAACAACCTTTGTGCGAAACACTTTGTAATGTATAATTTGATGGGGACCACACTAGTAGACATTTTTGTCACTTGTATTAAATCTGTGGAACATAAATGACTATGAACATTTCACGGCTACCGTTGTCCTTGCTACAATTTCTAAATATATAAAATTTCTTTAACTGTTTCTATAGAGTGACGAAGATTTATGTTTATGGAATTTAAATCGGTTATAATCACAGCCTTTTAAACCATTTTTTAAACTAAGAAATTATAAATCTACAGACACGTTTGACCATATATTTCTCAGCAACCTAATATTTTGCAAGATCTCAAAGCTGATCTATTGTTTTTCAGGTTTCGGAAATTAATAATCAATTTTAATCGACAACATTTTAAACCTCTTGAAATACTGGGGTAGACATTTTTTTTTATTAATCATGCTACCTAATAGTGGGCGATAAATGCCATTTATAATGGTAGAGGAAAGTGGTGAAATATGGAATAGTATATCTATTTTGAACCTCTTTTCAAATTTTAAGACATTTTAACACTTTAGATATAATATACCTATTTATTTCTCAGTAATCTATTATTTTTCAAGATCTCAAGATGATCTTCGGTATTTCAGGGTTTTGAAACTGAAATCAAAGTTCTTCCTCGACATTTTAAATAATTATTCAAACCATGAAAAATTTCCATGTTACAGACATCGACCGATTTATTTGTAACCAATCAAATATTTTTCAAAATATAACATAATCTTCAGTTTCCTAACTTTCTATTTTTCATGTTAAACCCTTTATTTTTATTCGAGTTTTTTGAATTTTTCTTATCTGTCCGTCCTCTTCTGTCGAATTACCGTTCCGATTGTAAATCGAAAATAAAGTGAAAAAAATTCGTTCGCGCGAAACGAGCGTGTCGTGCCCCGGTTGCCATAATTTCTTTCCCGGTTACTGTCCAGAGGAGAGTAAAGACGAAATGACGAAACAACGCGCGGCGCGGGTTTCGTCAGGCGAGCCCTGTGATCGATCGGCACCGGCGGCGCTAGACAAAGAAAAATGCATTGCTGTGGGAACAATTCACCGAACGGGCAATCGTTACCCCACATAGAAACGTAACCTGCATTGTATATTCCTTTGGCGCGTTTACTTCACAGGCCCCATTTATTATTTCATTAGAACGTGGATTGGGCTTATTGCATCACTCGGAGAGAAAACACTTTCGTTATACGGCAAAAAAAATTCCGTTTCACGGTGAGAGTTATTTTTCACTCGTCCGTTATGTGCATATAACATTGGAAATAATATTTATTGCACCACTTTCAAATTTACGTGGTACGGAAAATTTGTACAGAAATATGATTGATAGATCATATCCAATGAGCTATACATTTTTGCAATAAATAACTGTGTTAATTAATTTTCGTAGTGCTAATAATAAGATATGTGATAAGTAGATTGCGGATTTTATGCATTTATAGTCTCTAGAGCTCTGTCAAATATAATAGAAGACAAAATTATCATTAGATGCAAGGAGTTTACTATTTCATTCTGAAGTCAACAAGATACCTAAGAGAAGAAAGAAAATCCTACTTTTGTTATTGTCTTTATGAATTCTTTTATAAACTTTTATTTTACATGAAAATTCGCAATCTAGTGATACATGATAACATATTCACTATTCAACACGTACAAATTTCCAATACTATATGTATATATAATGTCTCAATTCTTTAGAGTCTCACGAACGACTTGAATAATGAAACTATTTACTTGACGTTCCAAATGCAATTAAATAATATACTGCTGAAAATAAATAGAGGTTTAAATAAATATAAGTATCGTTTGATGGTGTTGCAAATACTTTAAATTATTCAAAGAATTGTATAAATTATACATTTTAGTACAATTATTGTTATATTGAATAGAATGTGTTGCGACGTAACGCAGGTATGCGGTGGTCGCAGCGATCTTTGTGTTTTGGGCCGCCAATACGGTCAACAAATGTCATAAACGGGGATTCCTGGACAGCTGCGCATCACGTGCAAAACATTCACTGCCCTAAGATCATTTCTTTATTGTGTTTTCGGCGGGGACTTCCAAGAATCCCAGAAATGATACATACACCAAGCCCTACTTCTTCCACCTCATACTACCTCTTATTCGACAACTAATACCAACCAAAATCCTGGATTTTCCACCACTCACCACTCGATCCGTTCAGACAGGCGTGTATGTACACAATCAGCAGTCAGAACACATTCAATCATCAAACACAACACATCGTTCAGTAGGAATAAACACACAACTACCACATATTTATACATACACGTACAGCACATTGTTGCATTTACGTTTATATTGAAGTTTAAATGTGTTACAAAGTAGTGTTAAATTATTCAGAATCACATATATCGCCATACACCATCACACCATCTTTCCAACGAGCTCCAAGGTAATTATTTGTATTTATATATCGTTGTATAACAGAATGTGTGTATTTTTTCCTTTTGAATCGTTGTTGATACATGCCATATTTTGTCATATACTTTTTAACAATCAACATATTAATTTTTAGTTCGTTGTATTTTACGTACGTTTACTAGAAACGCATAAAATTAATAATACAAAAATGGCGGAACGAAAATTCTCTATATACACATATTAAATATATTATCTTGTTAATATCAGATGAGATAATTTTTCGTTGAAATTATACTACACAATTTAAAAAAGAATAGTGGTTCATGCAATATTTAGTCATATACTTTTTAACAATCAACATGTTCAACATTTTCATTCCATTGTATCTAACGGACATTTCTTACGAGCGCACAAAATTCGCGGTCTATTGGTACCAAAATAACTGAACGTAAATTCTATTACTTCCTATTACTACTAATTTCCAATTTAGTGGTCCATTTATCGGTATATACAATTTAATTCCATTGTATAATAGATTATATATTTTACGTACATTTCCTACGAACGCATAAAATTCGCGGTCTATTGGTACGAAAATGGCGGAACGAAAATTCTATTATTACTAATTTCCATTTTAGTGGTCCCTTACTTGGTACATCCGTGGAATATTGTCGTATATTTCTTCACGATCGACAAGTTAATTATTTTCATTCCATTGTAACTCACGTCCATTTACTACGAACGCATAAAATTCGCGGTCTATTGGTACCAAAATAGCAGAACGAAATTTCTATTACTACTAATTTCTATCCTAGCGGTTCATTAATTGGTATAAGGAATATTATCGTATACGTTTTCACGATCGACAAGTTAATTGTTCTCATTCCATTGTAACTCTTGTGCATTTACTACGAACGCATAAAATCCCGCAGTCTAGCGACACCAAACAAAAACCACGTTGTTGGAGGAATGAACCAAGGTCGGACAGAGCAGCAAACTTGAAGCAGGATATATCCGGACGAAATTATTGTGATAATAAGCGGCGGTGTTTCCTCGTAGCCGCAAAAAAAAAAGGAAAAGATTGCGATAGAAAAACCTCGTTTCCTTGTCGAGGCGAAACGAAGGTTGCTGGGGCCCCCGCGCGAAAAACGACGTCAGAGCGCAGAAAATAAATGAAAATCCCGGTGGAGAAAATCGACAAGGATAAACTGTATAACAAACGTGTTGCACATGCAAAAAGTTTCGACGCCGCGAATAACACGTCAGTGTTATTAGCGGTCTCGTGAATCAGCGGCAAACAGACTCGGGACCTGGCATTTCGAACGACTCGCAATCTGTTTCTTTTACGGGGAAAAAACGTTCGTTCGGCGGTTTTTATTTCGACCAAGACGTGACTTACACTTTTGCTGGACGAATACTCTACTTGGCAGCGTTGTACAGATTTATGGGGAGCTCTCTCGACGAAAATTCTTTTTTAACGACGAAAAATGGTCTAGTGATGCAATGGACATTATTTTAGAAAATAATGGAAAGAGTTAGGTTCAATGATCGCTGGTCGCTAGACTGTAGAATGCTTATGGAAACTAATATTTTGCAACATAATTTACGAAAACTGGTTATTGACCTCTTAATGGCTTCATCTATGAATTTTTTTATATAAAAAACAAGTATTGCGTTTTTTTAGCGTCAAAAAATGACCTTATAACGTAATGAACATTATATTATTTATTTATTGAGAATATTTTGTTTTAGAAAATGATGGATATAATCAAGTTCAATGATCGCTGGTCACTAGACTGCAGGATGTTTATAGAAACTCAAATGTGGGTCATAATTTACGAAAGCTGGTTATTGATCTCTTAATGCCTGAATGAATGACGTTTTAATATACAAAATATAAATATTACATATAGTTTTTAGCGATGTAAAATGATCTCATAACGCAATAAACTTTATTTTAGGGAATAATGAAAATAGTTATATTTAATTATTGCTGGTCACTA
Organism: Dufourea novaeangliae; assembly: GCF_001272555.1. NCBI lineage: Eukaryota > Metazoa > Arthropoda > Insecta > Hymenoptera > Halictidae > Dufourea > Dufourea novaeangliae. The sequence continues at coordinate 2,584,044 of NW_015373900.1, read as the reverse complement.
GACTAGAATGTTTATAGACACTAATATTTTGAAGTATAATTTACGAAAATTGATAATTGACCTTTTAACCCTTTTAAATGTTTTGTCGACTGTGACTTGACCTCCATTTCATTCACCGGTACATGTATACCGAGTCACACTCAACATTTTTGAATTGCCAGTTTAAAAATGTCTGATATTTCACAATATTTTTGTTCACTTTTTTGTAACGCAAAAGTCTTTCAAATGTTTTCAGGTACATGATTGTTTGTGTTACTTGTCTATTTCCAGTGAAAAATATATAAAAATTACACACATTCCATATCTCAACAAAGTTCTAATGCTATTATCAATAGAGTTAGTAAAAAACAATTTGTTTAAATTTGTTTTTGTCAACCAACTGTCTTTTAAAATACATTTAAAATAGAATACCTATTATAATAGGGTACTATTGCAAAGAAAATTAAAAAAGAATTAGGAGTGTCAAGGGTTAATGTTTGAATGAACAAATTTTAATGTTTCATAGTATTTTTTAGGTTCTTCTAGCAGTTATAGACACGTGAATGAAAACGAAATTCTGCAATAGGGGTAACAAATATACAGGTTTTTAACGAATCTGACAAAGCAGACATTTGCATAATTCATTTGTCTCTTTTACCACATTTATAATTTATACACGAAATTCTCTAAAGCACTCTCTAGTCGTTACAGAACAAATGTGTACTTGACATTTATAATATCTCGCTGCAGTAAGTCCTTTACATCCAAGATATTTTTCACAGATCAATGAGCAGTCGTCCTTATAAAATGTATTTCAGCTTCATAATCATTATGATCGCTTCAGAAATTAATTTCATCTCTTAAGACTTTCATTTGGCAGAAAATTGATACAGTTTTATAAAAAATGTCCACTTTATTATACAATTTGTATATTTTGGAATCTGTGATCTGTTCATTATATTTCGATGAATCTTGGTCATTATACATATTTGGTTTCTATTTTTGCTCTTTTCGTAATTTTCCTTTGTTTATCTTTTCTTTTTTGTACGCTGGAAACTTCGTAGTGTGCGACCAAGTCGATTATAGTTATAACTACAAACCATTATTCTTATGGAAGTGTTAAGTACAGTCTTGTGCGATAGCAATTATTTCAATGCAAATTTAAAGAGCTACGTAACCGGTAATTAGACCGTGGTAGCTATGCGAATATCGATTATTTGTCATTGATCAATACTGTTTTGGGAATAAACAACAATCTTTAGTCGTTTGACATTCCCGTTTGTATATCATTGATATGCAAATCCAACGATCGCGGTCGATAAAAATATCAATAAAAATCGGGCATAAATAATTCATTAACGAGCCGATATAGTTCGATCACCTCCAGTCACTGCTATTACAGTCAATCGTGCACCTGTTACAAGGAAAGTGGAGCATCGATAAAACGAGTCGACGATTCTTTCGAAATATCATCGGGATTTTGCGACGAAGAAGATCTGGTCCCGCTTGAGAGGACACTCAGAAATCCGTTTCGACGGTAAAACAATTAATCCGTTAGAATCACGAGTCGCAAAGGATGACAGATCGCAAGAATGAGTGGAAGGAAGAGAAGGATGGAGAAAAGAGGATTTCAACTGTATTGCAATCAGTGTCGGGTATAGGTACGCTATTAACGAAATGCCTGAAACCAGATTTTGTAATTAATGAATATAAAAAATAGAAAAGTAGAAGATATTGCTCCTTTACGAGAGGATTATCTGTAAGGAATTCAGACATAAGCCAAATAAGGACAACACACAAGTTTTTTGTTAGTCACTTGTACTTTGACGATCTGTGAAGATCTTGCCACTCACGTACTAAGAACAAACTTCTTAAAGGTATTATTTACTATTTTTAAACCACACTATTCAACACACAATTTTATAAATGGTGTTAATAGTATTTCAAGTCAGCTGTTACAGTTTTCAAATACTGTCATCATATAAATCATTTTTCTTCAGATTTTATATTCTTCTGTATACATCTGCATTCGTAAATTCGTTTTTATAAATGTTCATTACTCTATACTACAAAAATTACTACAAGAACAGCCTACCTTTCGATCATTCTAGTCAGTGGAATGTCCTTGTCTTTCTGGTTAGCTATTCAAAGGATATAAATAACAGATAATCAATAACACAAAATATAACTGAAATATTGCAAGACACATTCTACTTTTGTCTAATAGGCTACTAGCAATTTTTTTCACACATGTATAAAAGATTTCAGTCACACTATAGAAAAAGCAACACTATTATCAGTTGAATTTTTGATTTAAACATTGGAAGCTAAATACCAGAAACCTCTTTTCAGCCATGTGTGAAAGATTTCAATCATTTTATGGAAAATAACAATACTCGTAGTTGAATTTTCGATTTGAACATTGGAACTACTAAAAACCCTTTCTCAGACATGTGGAAAGAATTTTTCGTCATTTTACAATAAACAACAATACTTGCAGCAGAATTTTCGATCTGGACATTAGAAGATGCCAGAAACCCCTTATCACGCATGTGGACAGAATTTTAGTCCCTTCGTGAAAAACAATACTCGCCGTTAAATTTTCGATTTGAATATTGGAAGCTACCAGAAATTCCTTTTGAGGCACCAGGAAAGAACTTTAGTCACTTCATGAAAAACAACCATACCCTCAGTTGAATGTTCGATTCGACCAGTTGGGAGCTACTGGAAATCCCTTCTCAGGCACGTGGAAAGAATTTTTCGTCATTTTACAATAAACAACAATACTTGCAGTAGAATTTATCAATTTGGATATTGGAAGCTACCAGAAACGTCCTTCGAGGCACCTGGAAGGACTTTAGTCACTTCATAGAAAACAACAATACTCTCTCAGTTGAATTTTCGATTTGACCAGTTGGAAACCCCTTTTCAGGCACCTGGAGAGAATTTCCGTTATTTTATGAAAAACAACACTAATTTTCCAATCAACCAGTTGAAAGCCACTAGTAACCTCTTTCCAAGCACCTGAAGAAAATTTTAGTCAATTTATGGAAATCAACAATACTCTCAGTTGAATTTTCGATTCGACCAGTTGAGAGCTACTGCAAATCCCTTCTCAGGCACGTGGAAAGAATTTTTCGTCATTTCATAAGAACCAACAATACTTGCAGTAGAATTTATCAATTTTGATATTGGAAGCTACCAGAAACTCCTGTTAAGGCACCTGGAAAGAATTGTAGTCACTTCATGGAAAATAATAATATTCTTACATGAATTTTCGATTTAGACTAGTTGGTAGCTACTACATAGCAGTCCCTTCCCAGGCACGTAGAAAGAATTTATCGTCATTTCATAAAAAACAACAGTCCCCGTAGGTGAATTTCCGATTCAACCATTGGAGGCTGGTCCCCGGGTCGGTTGCGTAATCACGGACTGTGAACGGACGGAACAGGGACGAAAGCAATCCCGTACGCCTACATCGCCCGAGGCGGTCAGGAGCTGAAGCCATAGCTGCAAGAACCGTGTGGTTGGTTGCCCCAGACCGGCTGCCGGGCTCTCCTATCGTCGTCGAGGGCTTGGCACACAGCCACTGAACTACCGGCGTGCCCGTGCAGTTAACCACCTCTCTTTCACTATTTTTGTCTCCCTCCCTCTAACGTAATGCTTCCGCGCGAAAATCGTGATTTGTAAATTTAATATAATGCCGACATACAGGGCGTAACAAAAGTGTTATAAGTCCCTGAAATGGGTCGCTCGTAAGGAGGTTTAGAACAAGTTTTTCCGTAGCGAAAATGTTATCGAAAATGTTAACGAGATATCAACGAAAAATCTCGATTTTTTAAGAGTAAAATGAACTTTCTTGTATTTTTTGGTATCACGTAATATATCAGTTTTCTCCAATATTCACGTGAAAAACTTATATTTTTCAAAAACTGAAGGTGGTAAAGCAATTCTGTTTCCGGATTCGTGTTTGGGACAAGAAACTCCACAGAAATCTCCCCCGCTCCCGGGTATTGTAGATTAGAAAAAAGGTTTTAATGGTAATTTCTTCCCTATACATATGTATACATACAAGGTATAACAAAAGTGTTGTGGGTCCCTGAAATGGGTGACTTGTGAGGTAATTTAGAACAAGTTTTTCCGTAGAAAAAATGTTATCCGAGGTTTCGTCTACGAGATATTAACGAAAAACCCCGACCAATCAGAGCACGAGTCTGTCGGCCGAGCTCCCTCTACGCGCTGCCATTGGTAGTCAACGCTACCGCGGGAGCTCGGCTGACAGACTCGCGCTCTGATTGGTCGGGGTTTTTCGTTAATATCTCGTAGACGAAACCTCGGATAACATTTTTCCTTAGGAAAAACTTGTTCCGAATCACCTTACGAGTGAGCCATTTCAGGGACCTATAATACTTTTGTTACACCCTGTATACAATCCGCGGCTGGGCTGCAGTTGCGGTGGATCATGGGAAGGATAGCTGTATACGGATTAATTCTGCGAACACGCGGGTGAGATCGTACGGAGCGCGCATCGAGATTATCTCTGCCCGTGCATTGTGCACTATTAAACGGGATTCGCGTACGTCATAGATCAATTAAATGGAGATTAAGGGTTTGCATACGGGGGCCTCGATGAACGATCGGGGCGCAAATTCCATGCCGATGAGTAGACTGCGAATGTTCATGCAAATGTAAAATTTTATGGATTAATTTCTCGAAATTAGGAACAAGGAAAAATCTATTTACCGTGTTAGGAGTTCTAGTAAGTTTGAAATAAAAAGAACATCTGAAAAAACTTTCTGAATCTTCTTATTATACTAGAGTTTTAGACTGGCTGATATTCGATAAATTCGTCAAATTCGCAGTCTATTGATGGGGTACCAAATCGGTGGTTTTTTTTGGAAATAACTGTTTCCTTTGGTGTTTTCGTTGGTGATTTGAGGAATCTTTGCGATTTTTACACGTTGGAATCTAGTGGTGTTTGTCATGTGGTGCACGTCTTCTTTATGATGTTCCCTCAATTTAGCGAATGATAATGATACGGGTTTGTTATTTATTCAATCATTTAATTCATAATATACGGGTATATAACTCTTTAGTCTACAATACATTTAGAATTAATCAATAGTAGGTAACAATGTGCTGTGTATTCTATGCCTATAAGAGGCTTTGTTATGTGTAATTGGGATAACTGTATTGGGAATTATTGAAAACACGATACGAAAAGTTTTTATATTGAATTGAGTCAGAGTTGATCAATCGAATCGATGAAATTAACTTATCGATCGATAGTAATGTACGTTGATCATTGATGGCGCATTAGTTTACAAATATTCGAGAATAACAGCATAGTTAAGTAATAAGGTTCGATGTTGGGTCGAACTAATTTGAACAGATGCAGGAGGGTTAAAGTGCGTAATCCTTTCGTACGTAACCGCTGGCAAGTATGAGACCAAAACCACTAATTAACGGGAGCAATAAATATAATCTATTATTAGACAGTGGATGCAAATGTAAATTTTTATGGATTAATTCATAGAAACTGGAATCACGTAGAAACTTGTTTACTCTATGAAAAGGTCTATGAGGCTTTGAATAACATGAGAACCGCATTAAGACTGATTAAACATGTTAATATGTATACTGCGTTTTAGAAAACGGTCTATACTCTAAATTATTATGATTAAAACATGTGTGTGTCTGGCAGTATTCTGGTAACGCAATATATTCACTCTAGTGTCGCCCCGCAAGATTCTGGGAAATGAATTTTCTTGTGCGTTAGAGGCTTGCAATTAGAAAACAGACATTGAAAATTAGATTATTAAATGACATTGTCTTATCGAAAAATCAATTTGGTCAAATTTACCATACTAATATAAATCTTATGCACAGTTTAAATTAAACGCCTGTCAAGAATTGAATCGAATTCAAATCGGTATTAATTTATAACCAGTACGTCGTACATTTCTGTTATGAAACGTTCATTTACTGTGTCGCATTCATCAATAATCAATAACACGGGGATTTCGCGCGTACACTAAATAATATTTAATTATACACTAAGTAATATTAAAATTTTTCTATCTTCTATTAGCTATTCGAAATTTTTATTTAGATAAAGATTTTGTCCGTACAAAATTATTAACTGATTAACTTGCAGTAGAATTTATCAATTTTGATATTGGAAGCTACCAGAAACTCCTGTTAAGGCACCTGGAAAGAATTGTAGTCACTTCATGGAAAATAATAATATTCTTACATGAATTTTCGATTTAGACTAGTTGGAAGCTAATATTAAAATTTTTCTATCTTCTATTAGCTATTCGAAATTTTTATTTAGATAAAGATTTTGTCCGTACAAAATTATTAACTGATTACGTAGACGAAATATGTTTTCTTTTTGAAAACATGAAATTAATTTAGAAGCATTAAATTAAAATCTTCTACCTTTCTTTTGTATATCATTTTATATTCTTTCAGTTCGCTGATTTCAAGTAGCTCGGAAAATTCAAACCCTCGACTCGACTCGAGCAATCGAACCGAGTTCGGCTTAGCTTGTAAATTACGAGTGCTCGCACACCCCTACTAAATATATTTAAATTAAATGTATCTAGATAATGTAATCCGTCGACGGTACACTAATAAGTTACGCGGCGGCCATAATTCACTACCTTAATATCACGAACCATTTCTAGATCTCGCGTTTTTGCAATAATCGAAATAACCTGCCTATGCAAATTTATGAAAATCGTTCGTACATAAATTATACATGCGTATAACGATTTACCCATTGGTTTTAAATTATCTTATTTTTATTCCCTTTCGATATGAAATTACTTTCCGCGTTGAATCCTGAGACCCAGGCTTTCATAATCCCCCGGCACGTTTTCCCCTATTGATCACTTATTTCTACATTTTCATGGTAATCTTTCATTTTTCCGTGAAACTCAATATTTCTCACTTATCCGTTTAGAAATAGAATGCTCATATTACAGAAAATCTTATGCATCGAAATCACATTATTCACCACTGAAACAAGTGTTTCATCTTAGTTTAAAGAAATTAAATGCGATCAAATTTTAGAAATTACAAAACATATCAATATCTCTGTAAATCATGATGCATGTAATTTCGGTTTCACTAGAAACACAAAAGCCAGGCGAATATTTTTCTCATCCAATGGAGCTGATATATGTAGGCTCAATTGATTTACTATATATCTCCTTACGCGGCAGTCGGTTATTTTGCGATTGTAAAATTCGCTACTTTTCTGACGGATTGCACTTTAATTTTTATTGAGACCAAGAAGGTATACATCAATTTTCGCCCTCATTCATTGACGTCATACGCCATTCATCATTTTCATTCACCAAGAAGATTTATTCGATTTTATTTCAGACCCAATATAATTCAAGGAGTAGTAGGTAATGCAATATTTTATTGAACAGTGCACGAGAATTAAACGTTAAAAGAATTGCTCGATGTTAATTTTGAGAAACTCGATTCATTTTACTGTGAATGTTAGTGGTATTAAGATTTGCATTGTACCACAAGAGAAATAAATATTCAAGAGGAAAGAACAGAGGAAGAAAATCAATGTATAATATTTTTAAGTGAAAACAGTTTAAAAGCTAAAAATACGCTTTCCGTCCTCTAAAGATTAATATTTTAATATCCGTGATCGACGTCGTGTTCCGCGATCGAAGATCTCGCATTTGTCCACCGACACAGCTGGGCGACGGATATAAATGGGCCGCGAGCGCGGCGTGATAAATTCGTGTTGGCCGCAGAATTTCGCGTGTCGCTGCGATTGAGAAATCGTACAAGAGCCGGATAAAATCCGTGGCGTTAAAAAGGCGATTTCATAAAGATGGATGTTCGTTGCGAGATACGCCGTAATCGTCGCAATTAATACCGGGTATCGCGTTAATTTATTATCGTCGTCGACGTACACTATACACACATCGAAATACGCACCTGAGACGAATCGGTAAGCATACGATAACATTGAATATTGAATTCTGAACGTGTTTATAGGATGTTATTTTCGTCCTGCAGTCTCAGATCATTTTCTCGTTAGATCATCGAGGACGAATATGATATCGTTGGTCTGCTGGGAGAGCGATACATCTCAAAAATTGTTAATATTTAAAATATCTGTAAGAATTAACTCTACAAGTGATATGATTTTATTTGGACATTAAATGAGATTTAATTTAACGAACCACACCTGTAGTAATGTAGTTGAAGTTCTCCAGGGAGACCCTCAAAGCTGAAAGACTATTAGTTAAATTGTAAAAGATACAAAATTTTTTTTCATTGCTCAATAGGTGAGTAATTTGTAATTAATACATTAATAACTTTCTATCACGAAGAATTTCCAACCGATTTCCTGAAAAAAATTCACCCTTAGTTGCGTCGCTCTTTTTCAAAACTTTTCGAAATGAGTTTATTTTTAAATTGGGTCTGTATTCGTTCAGAATTAGAACAGTTCAGCATTAGCTGCATTTCGATAGAATTCAGGTATAGTTTCAATATAATCAAAAGATCAAAATTTCACCAATGTTACTGTACCATATTTGTAACTTAATATGGTTAATCACAATACCATACGTTGATTCAGTTTATTAGGTGTGAGAGATAGACGGCATTTACACAAATTTTTTATAAACGTTATAGTAAAATATGTTTCATACTAAGAAGCTGTAAAAGGAAGTGGAATACATTTGTTCTTAAAATAAGATAGAATTTGCAAAGTGTAGATTCCAAGTTTAATATCTGAAATGGTACAAATATTTTAAACAACCTTATTAATATAGTGTAGTGTAAAACAGCGAGGTTCGACGAATGAGAACTGTTATGAAAGCTAACTCAATTCGACAATAATTTTCCTATTAACTATATTCATTAAATAGTGAATATCACTAATCGAAGAAAGACCTTTTTTTTCTTTATGCAAATTGGAACCACCGATTGTCGATCGAAGCTCAACACATTAGGATTTTAATTGAACTTCCAGATCATTTCCCTATCATTTTCTTTACTTTCCTAGATCATTTCTAGATCATTTCTGGATCATTTCTCGATCATTTCTCGATCATTTCTCGATCATTTCTCGATCATTTCTCGATCATTTCTCGATCATTCTTAGATCATTTCTAGATCATTTCTAGATCATTTCTGGATCATTTCTGGATCATTTTTTATTATTTCTGGATCATTTCTAGATCATTTCTAGATCATTTCTAGATCATTTCTAGATCATTTCTGGATCATTTCTAGATCATTTCTAGATCATTTCTAGATAATTTCTAGATCATTTCTGGATCATTTCTGGATCATTCTGGATCATTTCTGGATAATTTTTGGATCATTTCTGGATCATTTCTGGATCATTTCTCGATCATTCCTAGATCATGCCTAGATCATTTCTCGAACATTTCTAGATCGTTTCGCGATCGGCCGACGCTCGAACACAAGCGAAATGCTTCTTTCGATGAATTTTTTTTTTCCCATCCGTCGAGATACGATCGTTAATCCGCAATGGAGCACAGATTACGATGGCTGCGTGATCTTTCCGACTCCAACACACCAATCGCACACGTGTGGTGTATCCACTGACGGGGGCCCACGCCTCGTACACGTTAACCGCCTGTACGGAGCCCCTCGTGCAACAATCGTTAAGGTACGCGTGTATAGGTGCCTTGGCGAAAGAGACCTGGTTGCAAAGGATAGGCTGTCTTTGTGGCCGCTGCTGCTGCTGCTGTTGACCGTTCCACGAAACTAGCGAGGCGATTTAATCATTATCGGCAATCTAGCCAAGCGGGCAAAAAGAAAAATCTGGGTCAGACGCTCGCGCTCGCGAGCACACAGGCCTGGGACCCCGGGCGTCTCTTTCCAGTGTTCCCGATCGAGAAACGCTGGCCACGTCGACCAGAAAAAGTCGTGAGGAAAGAAATAGAAATTAATTTAACGCGTTTCGTAGGCTCGAATTGATTTACGAATAACTAAGGAAGTACACTACCGTTCATAAATATTCGGACAGAGTATATTGAAATTGTTATTATTCTTTAGTTAGAAATGTTTTCCGTTCTGGTCGCTACTTTCGAAATTGAATAGCCGTCTTTTTGCCAATGGTGCAATGGTTCCTAGGTTATTCTGTCGACGGTTTCGTTACGTCGAGTATAAAATGTGGAAAGGAAAGAAATAGAAATAAATTTAACGAATTAGGGATACCTAAGAAGATAATGTATCGTCTATAAATGTCCAGACAGTGTATATATACACCTATAGTATCGCTGTCGGAATGTCACTATTATTCAGTTAATAAAAGAATCGCTTTGGTTGTTATTTCCCAAATTGAATAGCCGTTCTTTTGCCAATAATGCAATGCTTCCTAGATTTTTCTATGGACAAATTGATTACGTCCAGTATTAAAAGTCGAAAGGAAAGAAATAGAAATCAATTTAACGCGTTCCGCAGGCTCGAATTAATTTACGAATAGCCTAGGTGGTACACTGCCGTCCATAAGTATTCGGATGAAGAGTATTTCCAGTGTTATAATATCATTGATAGTGTTGGAACAGTTGATGACAGTTGATAAAAGTTTCACTTTTACCTACGTTACAATAAATCCACGTTCTTCTGTCGATAATCCCTCCTTAAAAGTCATAGTCGCGATCTTTGTAGTTGTAAACTTAAACTGATTCTATCCAAATGTCTCTTTCATGACGATTTTTTGTATTTTCAATGGTGTGACATTTGTCTAAATTGATAAAACTGAAACAGAAGTTAAAAGCTAAAATTTCTTCATTTTATTTTAATGAATTCATTAAAATTTATATTTCATTTCATTTTATATTCATAATATTTATTAATGAATATATTGTTCTGTAATAATTTAGTATATCCAGTTTTTATAAAATCCGTAAAATCCAATTAGGTATTTTTGTAGAATATTTCACGGACTTTTGTGTGGAATGTAGTTTCCAATAGCAACGATAACTGTACAAACACGAAAGAACCTACCTATTCCGTCATACAATCACACTCCAATAAATTACATTACGGGTACTAATCATCGGATCAATTAATTATAATTCTGGTTGCACTCTCGATCGCGTGCGTACCACTTCAGAAAGGTCCCGATAAGTCAGAGTGAACGTTGCGCAAAAACTATACCAAATAATTACAGTAAAGCGCAAGTAGGAAGCTCGAATATCGGAGTCCATCGTTTTTTTGCGCTTCGGGTCTCATACGGAGTACGACGTCGATGCTCCTCTTTCTTTTCGTAATCTCAATCTCGGCGTGGAATTCGCAAGAAAGACGAGCGATGCAAAAAAAAAGAAAAAACGTTACTTCGACCAGACGTTTTTCTGTCACTCGATCCATAAGCGACCAAACCGTTTATTGCCGGCTGAACGTTGACCGAGACTTGCGTAATTAAATCTGAAATATGTACAGTGGGTATCAAAAATATTCGTACACCCATTAAAACGGAACAACTCTTTTAAAATTGGTTCAAATGACTTCAGTTTTTTTGTGAAGTTCGAGACATTAATTTACTAAATGATGTGAAAACAAAATTTGAAAAAGTTGCAATTGGTCCGAATCGCGAAGAAAATGTTAAAAGTCGTGTTTTACAACTTTTTAATCTGAGGCTATAATGAAAATTTAATACATACATATCGAAGATTTATGTTAGTTATATACATGTTGAAAATTTCATCAAAATCGGTTAACGTTGCAACGAGATACCAGCGATTAAAAATGTTGAATATCGCAGTTTTTCCCGACTTTCGACCTACAACTATAGTAAATCTAACAATTCTCGCATCTTTTGATGCCTGTCGCTCAAAGTTTCAGTATGTACATAACTAACATAAATCTTCGATACGTATTTATTAAATTTTCATTATAGCCTCAGATTAAAAAGTTGTAAAGCACGACCTTTAATATTTTCTTCGCGATTCGGACCAATTGCAACTTTTTCAAATTTTTGTTTCACATCATTTAGTAAATTAATGTCTCTAACTTCACAAAAAAACTCGAGTCATTTGGACCAATTTTAACAGAGTTGTTCCGTTTTAAAGGGTGTACGAATACTTTTGACACTCAGTGTACATGTACAGGGTGCCCCACGCAACTGCGACAAGCCATAGCGTGAAAACAGACTCTGTACAAGACAGAGGAAAATTTCATTAGGAAGTATTACATAGTTTCGAGTGACACATCACGCGGTGCATATGTTTTCCCCGAAAGTGGAGGTGTTTCACAGATTTGAAGGTCACCTCTATTTTTTTAAAAAGGGACTGTACACTTTTTACATACTATTTGATGCATTTTTTAATTGTCTATAAAAAAATGTTAAAATACTTTAGCGAAAGGTGATCAGTCTAAATGATAGTTTAACTTAAGTGTCTCAATATTGTATAATATTTGGACGTAGGCTTGAATGTTTCTTCTTCATGTCTTCGCTCGTGTTCATTAATTTTACTCTGTTAAACTAATCATTTTTCGACCCACGTACTTTAACACTTTTTCGCAGAGAAAATCTCCCGACTTGAGCTGCCTCGGTAACGCGTAGCCGACGTTATCGTAGGAGCTCAGTTTGCAGACTCGCGTTCTGATTGGTCGAGCTTTTTCATTACTATCTCTTTAAAACAGTTCCGGAGAACTTTTTCGCTAAGGAAGAAGTTCTTCAAATCACCCCAGGAATCACCCCTTTCAAGGACTTACACTTATTTTGGGACACCCTGTATATTGTTAAAGAAGTAGTAGTTAATTAGTCATTCAAATTTAAGAATTGCAAGGATACGAATACTTCTGTGACTCACTGTATACACTAAGTGAAACATTACCTAAATCCATTCAATTTTTCCTAATGAAATGTTGTTCGATCTACCGTTTTATAGGTGTGGTTTGTCCCAGTTGCATGGGACACCCTGTACATACTGGGTGTTCCTCTTAAAACAGACCACCTAAATGTCTTCCCTATTTGTAGTCATACGAGAAACATTTTTTACGTAATTTAAATGGTTTCAAGAACCAAATCGGATGACGGCAAGAATTTCTCATAAGCGTCATTTTGTAATGGTTTTTTCAAGGTCACCCATGTTTTTGTTACGTACATGCACTACTATAGCCAACATTATCATGCATTTATCCAAGTATACTATGACCTTGAAATGACCTTAAACTCGACAAAATTTTAATTCACTTATATAATTTTCTCCACCACCTGATTCGTCTTCTGAAACCATTAAATCACGTAAATAATGTTTCTTGTACAATCACAGATAGTGAAGATATTTGGGTGGCCTGTTTTAAGCAGAACACCCTGTATATAGAGACAAAAAAATAATGAGTTATACGAGCGGCCGGGATGTCGAACGAAATCTATTCGCGAGAGCCCATAAACCATGTTTACCGTTGCGATACAGGATTAATCGATCCGCGTGTTTTTTAACGTTTTCACCGTCGTTATTCCCGCGAGCCGATTTACCAGGCGCGGCGCAGAAACGAGGAATACATCGACACGGTTTTACGGCGGTCTTAATAATCATTAACCTCCGTGAGCGTTGGGACCATAATTAGCGTACGCCGGTCTGGGTTCGATGAGTAAACCCGGCCTTTTTGCTAATGAATTTTTCACCGGGTCGCTGCCGCGCGATTCCACGCGAACAGTTAGCATTTCAAATCGCCCACTCCGCCCTCGTAGATACACTGAATCATTATTTCCCGCGATTCACGACGCCTCTTGGTGATGGCCAGTGAATAGTTATTAACGTTTCGGATAAAATGTTTCGGTAATCGAGGACAAGGTTTGAAATAGACAGAATGCTGCATTTTCATTTTTATTTTTATGGATTGTAATTTGACAAATTTCAACTCCGTAATCTTTTCGATTTCATTTTCCGTTTTTGCCTCGTTATATCGATAGGCGTAAAAACATTGATTACGTTTTGTATCTCCTCGATTAGACCGATCTACAGTAGTCCAGAATCAAAATTTAGCAGCTCGTATATGTTTATTTAGGTCAAGCAATGAACAAAAATTGAAACTTATAATTTCGTGCAAGTGGAAGTAGAGAAGTGAACAGATTTTTATCGATGTTAGTGATCCTCTTCGATATGACGTGTCGTTTAGAATCAGTATCACTCGTCTTCATTGTACACATATGAACTTTTAGGGAATCTTTGTTCTTTATTGATTGAGATCGATGATGTGAAGATATGGGACCTGATCTGATAATTAAAGGAAAAAAAATATTATTCTGCAAAGATTTGATAAAAGTAATGTGTTAAAATTGATTGGAAATGATTTGTGTATGTACTGATTCCGTGACTTTGATTATATCGTAAACAGAATAACGAATTACTGTTTCCATACTTTTAGCCGGTAGTGTATAATGCATGGTACGTATTTATGATTAATAATAAGTCGATATGAACTGTTTTCTTTTCTTTTGGAATATAAAAGAAATTTGTTTTTGACCATTTGGGATGGTAAATTTTCGATTCCACGCCACTGTGCGACCAGGTGAAACACGGTGGAAGGAAAAAAAGGGATCGAGAAAATGTGTAACGCGTATGACGAGGCGTTTCCACGGTCTACATGACGCGCGGCGGTTTGCTGGTGCGGAAACTGTTGCTCAAACGCAAACGATTTCCAGTCGTCCGCGGCGAAAATTGCGTCGTCGTTCTTGAAATGTTCGTCTGGACGGACTTTATGTCCCTCGAGTGTAATCATGGACATTTTGCAAAATTGGTATTTGGGGGATTCACCGCTGAAGGTTGTACTTTAATGCTCTATACTTTAAATCTTTTTTAAGGAAGGCGTTATTTTCGGTTTTTAAAAGAATACATCCCCCACCAAGAATTTTTCAAATGATTTTCAGTTTTCGACATATTATTATAACTGTATTACGATGTTAAAGCTACTATCATTTCACAAAATTCCTAAAAATTTGTTCATTTTTATTTATTTCTATTTAAGGGGTCTTGTCATTGTGAAGCCCTGAAAAATTGTAACTTTTGGGGAATTTTCTTTTCAGTGAAGGAAATGTTCAATATAAATGAAGTATTGTCTATTTATTAATACACTTACTCGGACTAGAATAAAATTTCTTTTTGAATCTTTCAATAGTTCTTTTTTTATTTATACAGGGTGGCCCACATAACTCTTAACAGCTCAATATCTCGAAAACTATGCCATCGATTTTAAAGTTCTTGGTCTTAAATTTCATGAATCTGAAGGGCCTTTCTAACTACATCCTAATACGGTCCTTTACATACCCCATAAGAAAAAATCTAATGGTGTTAGATCGGGGGATCGAGGAGGCCATTGATGAGGTCCCCCACGACCTATCCATTTGTTCCCAAATTTTGGAACAAGTTTTCCAATCATGATTGTGTTATGTGGGCCACCCTGTATATCGCACTCAAGTGAGCATCTTGAAAAAATTATGTAGTGCTGACGTAGGTGTTTCTAGGAGAACGAAGCATCGGAATCAAAAAATTCAAACTGATGTTTAATCAGTATGAGTGTCGTTATCGTTGGAACCAATATTATCGTCAACACTACATAATTTTTTTAAGACACTCGCTTCAGTGCGCCATAAATAAGAAAAACTATTAAACGTTTAAAAAAAATTATTTATACTCTCAATAATTGTATTAATAAATAAACAACACTTCCTTTAAGTCGAACATTTCATTTACTACAAACAAAATTCCCAAAAAATGATCATTTTTCAGGGCTTCACAGTGGCAAGACCCCATAAATAAAATTAATATATTATCAAATTTATAATTACTTGACCTAAGTAAGCGTGCGACGGAGATTCAAGCCGCGCTGGAACGAATTTCGCGCGCGCGCCTGACTTCGTCGCTTGTGCAGCCGTTAAAAAGTCGCCGAACGACCCATCGCCTGCACGAGAGATTTCATCGGAGCTGGCTGGGCGTGTGAGAGTTCGTAGCCTGTCGTTGGACGAGTTTAGGATCACTATTTTCGTGCTAAATTGTTTTTAATTACATGTTAGAAATTGTGTTAATTAACACAAGTTCAATTAGCCTCATCGAATAGCTGATGTATTAGCACAATTGTAAACTATTTGTTGCATTTAGAAGTATAATTTCTTCTTTATGATTGAAAACAAATATTACTGACGTTATTTCAACAATACTCAACTAGGTAATCAAAATTTTTAGGATCTGATACACTTAACTGTTCTTCTTCAGTCTGTATGACCCGAAATGAAGATTCTATTTTAATAGGTAGGGGAAGAGTTGCCGAATTTGGAACATCGCTTAGGTTTTGACCACTACTGTAACTTGTCGTGTGTAAGCAATTTGGGCCTTACGGTAGACAATACGTGTATGATAGTCGTGATTGCATTAACTAAGTTAGTCCTATAAGCAACACATATTGTCCACCAAACGGCCCAAATTGCTGACACATGACAAATTACATTAAAGGTCCAACCTAGGCGATGGTCCAAATTCAACAATCTTCCTCTATTATGTTTTAAATATTTACTTTCAGTATTCAACGTATTTAAATATTTCGTCTATTTTTATCGTATTTCGCATTTTTTAAGAACAATTTATTACCACTTTCGAAATAATTTTATCCGAAAGAATATAAATCTGAAGAATAACTGAGAAGTATAGTAGAGTTAATATTTTTACCAATTTCGATTCCCCCAGTTTCTTGGCCAACTCAACAAACGGGCACCTACGGTTTTTCACCTTTTTTTTGGTATCAGCGAAAACCATTCCATTAGCAGAATAATTTTCTGTTAAAAATTGTCCGAGCCGTCTTCCACAACCTCTACCAGCTATTTTTACAATTTACCTAACAATCGCGTACCACGAGACTTCGTTACCATATCCCACAGCTAGATAAAGTAACTAACCAAAGTCGTTTACGTAGGCTTCACGTCTAGCCAGCGACAACGCAAGGTTGTCGGCACTTTTATAACGTGTGTTTCTCTAATTGACTCGCGTGGGATTAATCAAATATCGCTCGGGGGTAAAAGCACATCGGCCCACGCTTTCTTTTCTCATTACGCGGGACCGTGCTCGCCTATTATGAGACGCGGTGGTGCCGCGTTGGAATTGATTACCTCGCGTACCGTACACGCTTTATTACGCTTTTACACAGCGGCCTATTTAGCGATCACAGAATCCACGGCAGAGACGTTTTACGTCGTTGGTGAACATGAACAACGCACGTGGAATGCGAAACGTCTCGGGGCAGATTCTTGCTGTTGTACACAGGCGATTATTTTCCGGTTAACCGTCCGCGTAAATATAGTTTTCCACGAGAGAATACTGATTCGCTTTCAATAATGATGATACTCTATGGAACTCGTGCGGAGTAATTTTCTCGACTTTCGTAACTTGGTCAAACGGTCGCTAGCTTCAGTTTCATTGCCGGGTATTAAAACGTAGGCAGAACCGAGAGTAATATGGAGTCCGGATTAGAGTTGGGAGTATCAATTATCAATATCTTATCGATACCTTATTGATACTTAACGATATATCGATAATATCGTTGAGATATCGTTAAAGCGAGTAGAGAGAGGAGTCAGTGAACTTGACTGGAATGGAATGCAGCGCGTAATAAATTTATTACCTCGTCACTGGCAAGGAGAGGTCCCCAGATGTAACGTTGACTTCTTAATGGGTTTAGCACAGTGATAGAGCTTGGAATTCTGAAGTCAATGAAATTTGTTGCAGCCGCATATGGCCATTAGTTTATGAAATATTTAATGTTTAGTGCTGAGGAGCCTTCGAACACTCATCGAATATATACTGTATTGTAAATTATACAGGGTGTCCCAGATTGTAACTGCAAAAGTTTATCAGTATATTCTATGGGTCTAAATAAGAAGGTAATTGCATATAATTGCATATAAACATAAGTCGTTTGAAGTTTCATTAAAAAGTTACAACAAAAAAACGGAATACGAAGGGAACAGTAACGGACTTGCTGTTACTGCGATAAAATATAGGAATACATCAGCGATATTTACGTTGATACTCCCTCACGACAGCACGGGCATTCCTATTGCAGAAGCCGTGAATGGAGTGCATATCTGCATACTCTTGATCCGTAAAGAATTGCAGCATTTCGGTATGGAGTCCAAAAACTAACTAATGCTGCTGGCAGAAATTACCCTCAAAATCTTTGGCGACCTCAGATAGTAAGCAGAGGTCCCATACACAAACTAAACTGAAATATTTCTGATGTATTCCTATATTGTATCGCAGTAACCACAAGTCCGTTACTGTTCCCTTCATTTTTCCGTTTCTTTTGTTATAACTCTGTAATATAGCTTTAAACGACCTATGTTTATGTATCATTTCATTCTTATTCAAACCTGTAGAATATACTGACAAAGTGTAATCGTTAAAATGTGGAATACTGTATGTTCTAACTATAAATATAGGATGTCCTACAATAGTTGTGAGATCTTGAAGGGGGTGATTCCTGGGGTGATTTGAAACAACTTTTCCCTTAGCGAAAATTCTTCATGTCTAATGAATTACAGATGAAATGATGGGGATTAAAATTCTTGGCCTTTTCGATCGTATCAAACCGTTCTTAATTGATAGAGACAAAAGGAGTTCGAAAATGAACCGAGTCATTGGCAATTTTAATATCTTCTTAAAGGTTTAAATACCTTGAATCACCGTGAATCGCGAATCTTTCAGTTCATCTTGAAAGCCGTTGTCAGGTGTTGATGAATGAAGCGTGAAGGTCCATTTAAGATGACGAAGAGTCTCCACCTGAAATAGGAATGATTTCATCGTTTAATAAGGCATATGATTGTATTTTTAAATATTATTTTAAATACAGTTTAACTTCGTGTTAGGAGATGTGAATATCCAATAAAATATTAATATCCCACTGGCATTGTTATAGTAAAGGAAGTTCTTGTTTTTGATTGCCTGTAAAATGTTATTATTTTTATTTAAATAAACATATTATACATAAGTGTGACTTAAAATTGTCCAGTGTAAATATAGGAATTTCATCTTGGTCCTCATTATCTGTTATTAATCTACTTTGAACACTTTCATGTAGTTTTACTAGTAAAACAAGTAGTATTTCGTCAAAAGTACAGAACAAGCACTAACCTAACATTCAAATGGTGTTTACTGTCAATCACTTTCATTCATAAAAGATACCAATCGATTAATGTGACATATCATATGCAACGACCTTGTATCAGCACTAGTATTTACAATAATGTTTTTGTAATTTCCTTGTTATATTTTAGTTATCATTTGTATTTACGAAATTCGACGTATGTTTATATAACATATTTTTTTATAATATGGTCACTTTTCTCATACAAAACTACAATGGAAGATGAATTCTTTGATATTTATAATTATATAAAGGTCCTGTGCAAATTTTTAGGCTCCAGAGGGGTCGTTTCTTTTTCGTTGTATGACACTATACAAAATTAAAAATTAACATTTCATTTGATAATTTAGGGATCTGTTTTTAGAAAATTGGTTATTTTTATCTAACATATAAAAAAATAGGTTTGGTTAGGTTATATTTTTATTTAATACACTTAGAAAGAAACAATTGTAATATAAAAGAAATACTTCAGTTAGATAAATTAACAGAAAATTTTTCTTCATACTGTTTTTATTCATTTTAATAATATTATCTAAATGATTTGTACCCGTAACATTAATTACCTAGGTAAACTGTAAAGACGCGTCCCTATTAAGCCAAAATTTACAAGTTATTTGATTCATGTGAACAAATGATAAAACTGTTTATTGAAATAAATGTACTTTGGTTTGTGCACACTTTTCCTAAGTTGAAAATGTAAATGCAATGCATTTACTAGTAAAACTATAAATTTCGTTCCTTCTGAATAGATTTACTAACCAGATTACATAGTAAGTGCATATATCGACTAGGAAATGATACATTTACTGAATTATGTAACGAACAAAACGTCCTCGTTTTATTAAAATAAGAATTCCGTCCATATTTTTTATATTCTCTTGGAAACGAACATTTCGATTGTTCGTATTGCGTCATCCTTGTCCTCCACAAATAATTCTCTCCGCACGTCACTAGTCGTTCTTCGAAGTGTCATGTGAATATCAATTCTCTGTGTATTGTCCACAAGAAAAATTTTAAAATACTGTATTTTATCTAAGATACGATCTTTTTCAATGTTGTATAACTTTTGTCATAAAAGGTTTAATGTGGCAGCTGCTTCTTGCGCGGATTTAACCACAATTCAATAATAAGTTAATTAATGTTTCGTTACCGCATATATTAAATTGATGTTACATTCAACCACTGAATGTGAGTTAGGTGTTTGGAGTCATATGATCCCTCCCTAATAGAATAAAATGATCCCAGGAATCATTTTACCCATATGCTATATTATTGTTCTTTTGTTTTAGTTACAACAATGCCCTGTCTGTATGAAAGAAAAACAACGCGTCAAAGCTGTTTTTATTTAAATAAAATTGAATAAATGAAATGCTTTTTAATGTTCCTCGTATTTACTATCAGTAGGTATATACACATAAATTACAAAATGATCCTTAAGTATGCCTTCAAAAGAAATGTGAATAAAAAATATAATTGATCAGGTAGCTAAATTTTATTTAAGCTAATGATAAGATAGATAGACTAACTTACAAAAACTACTTTGCTTTTACTTAAATAATGAGCATTTGTATTTTTTATATAAATTACGCCTTAAAGGGATCGTTTTAGACACCTTTCCCCTACATAATTAGCTGTCTAAACTTTACCTATTATTTTTTTACTATCAAACAGAAAATGATCCGACTAGCCTCGGTATACCCAACACATTTTTCACTCTCACTGTATAACAGTGGTAAGGACATGTTGAGGACAACCCGTACACGACGTACCCGAATTTCACCTTTGCACGCGTAACCGACTCGGTTCGATACGCGTAAGAAAAATCGATTTATCGTCGATCAGGTAGGTTTGTTGCACACGTGCGCGGCCCGAACATCCGTATCTCTATCGTATATCACGATAACGTTATTAAAGGGCAATGAAACGTGTCCCGTGCCACTTAACGATGACCAAGAACCCGACCACCGTTGTGTGCGCGCGCGTTCTGTCCGCTGTCCAGTTTGTATGTATATGAATTAGTGCGTCGAATGAAAGCCGTTGTGCAATTAACGGGGGTGCCGTATGAATTATGCCGCGCATTCGTGCCCGCCGCTTGCTGTTGTCGGAACGCGGCCAACCGATAAATTGATTGCGTCACTTCGGTAATCGAATTTGACAGTTATAACGGCAGGTTCATCGGGCGCGTTAACCAACGCCCGATCGCCTGTTTCAATTTGATGCGACGACCATTCCGAGAAGGTGTTCAACCGCTTCCGGATTGTAAATTTGATCCGTCTGTTCAGATATTCCGACTCGAACGGCTTGTGTGGCGAGTTTTTTTTCTGGCGAATTTTGGAAATTTTGCGAATTCTTGTCAGACACGGATATTGACAGTAGAATAGCGGTATGTTTATTTATTTAACGTCTTTTCTGCGGATCTGTGGTACCGTGCATTGAGTTGGGATACGTTCGGAGTACATAAAGGTATTTTTATAAATTATATGATGTTAACGAAATTTACTAGTATCCCAGAAACTATTCACTTTAGACCATATATGATTAGAGTCGTATATTTGCCAGAGTGATTAATTCCACGAAGATTGTGAACGAAATTTAGTTTAAATATAAAATGATAAGCACTAATAAAGTGATCTGGCAATTAAATTTAAAAAAATTTTTAATATATGGCTCATATAATACTTCTTTATGCAGTATTTGATACTTTATCGAAATGCAGGAAGAAATATTGGGCATTCCATTTGAAAAACTGAAGGTGACCGTTATATCTTGATAAAAGTGTAACATGGTAGAAAACATATTATTGCATTATGTGTTCCTCTTGGTATCATGCAAGTTTTGTTAAAAATATTTTTTCATGCAGCCAATAATTTACGAATAATTGAGATGGTCACGTCAGGTGAACCACCCTATATGTATAATAGGGTGAAATGAAGATATAAAAATTGCGTGACAGTTTTCTAGTAGCCATGAATAATGAAAAAAAATCTGTCCCTATATTTCATTCCACTCTAGCGTGCATAAGCTCTCTTATAAGATTACTCATGTAAAAATAAGTCGAAATTGCATATTAAATTTTATTTTCAAATAGGTGTGGTAACGATAAAATGTAGTTATATGCACTGATTCGTCTCCTAGAAATAAATCGAAATCGGTGAATAAATCTTGTTTCTCGAAAAGCTTATATCTCGGAAAACTCTATTTCGAAATTTTGTCTGATACATTCGACTACTGTTAGCGTGATAAAGCAAATATAAGGATATTTCATCATCAGTAATGAGATACTTAACAATTAAGAAATTAATTATACTCTGAATCTGACATTAGATAATAAATGGCAATTGTTTATGGTCAGACCGCAGATGTGTATGCAAATATAGATTTTTATGAACCAATTTACGGGATCTGTAATTGGTCAGAAATTTGTTTAACCAGTTTTCTATTAATTCAAGCTTATTATTATTCTGCATTATAAAAAAATTCGTATGATATCCGATAAAATCTGCAATCGATTTATTTACAGTTTTCTTTTTATGATAATGAATGAAATTTCTTTTTTTTTGTTGCCTGACTGAATTAATTTGAATTATTTTCGGTAGTTGGCGAATTTGTCCCCCGATGTCGGTTCCCCGATGGTAAATGATAATTGTTCGATCGTAAATGCATTCGGTGTTCGTTGCTCGCGTCGCGAGAGGAATTAACATATCTCACTCGCTATGTATTATGGGTCAATGCGCTAATAACTTCGAGTGTTAACAATCTTGACACGTCCATAAAGTTAGGCATCGTGGGTCTACGACCTTTTTGCGTTTCGCGATATATACTTCGCCAGGAGGCTGAGAAATCGAAAAACAATTTGCATGAAATTTTGACCCGTCCGGGGCCTCTCCCCCATTTGCATTTCTAAAGCGATGAATACTAAGGATCAAGGAATCTTTCATGCAATATTCAAATTTCTATCTAAATGGAACGAAAATACGATGTTCCTACTAGTTATACTGCAGTGTCAGAGAATTGAGCAAATTAAAAACTGCAATAAAAAAATGCGCATGCAAAAAAAATCCATCATTCGAATATCTAACAAAAACTTTAATTTCATTCTTTGCTAAGAAAGAAATTAATCCCCATTTAATCCTTATTCGTCGAAATCGACCACTAGAAATACACATTTTCAATCGTCAGTGACCACTTAAAAAAAAACTGTAACAAGAAATTAACCAATTACTCCTCAACTCCGCCATTATGTAATTAGCTGTAATCGAGGCATAATTCACGAAGCACGGAAAAAGAACGAGAAGTCGTCGTTCGTTTTATCGTTGTCCTTGCGCGCTCTGATCCGTTCGTAACAGTGGCAAACTGGGTCGGGCCGGGTCGTGCAAAACTCCGCGATTTTAACCCTAGATTGCAAACGTTCCCATGTACCGTCGCGAGCAAACTCAGCTTCCGCTAGAGGAAACAGTGACGCAGGGAAAGCGCCTCCTACGCACAGACTTATATTTGGACCCCCCAAAACTAAAGCGTATTAAGCCCACTCTTTTGAAACATGACATTTTACACGTTTCCTGTATCAAACATTTCACTCTTTCCAATGGTAAAAACTATTTCGTTCTAAGTTGTCTAGTTTTTAATATAAGTACATAGTAGTCTAAAACTGATATTAAATCCATATTTTTAAAAGTGTAGAATGATACAATTGTAGAATTAATACAAAGTTTAACATTTCTACATATAGAGGTTTATCTTACAAATATTCAATAGTTCGGAGGTAGCGAATCTTTCTTGCTAAATACAGTAATGTTTCGATAAGAGCGACGTACTCGAGTCCACTTCGCAGCATTCGTGCCAAGGTGGAAAGTTTTCGAGTCCCTCATAAATATGTTTTTTACTCAAAGCCAAGCCTCTGCTTAGCCTCTGTTTACTCTGTTCTGATTGGTTTCACAGAGGGACTCCCCTAGTGGTGGGAATAACGCAGTTGCTCGTGACGCATTCATCGAGGGATCACTTTACTTACCAAACGGTTCCAAAGTTACATGATTTTCACAACTTTGATTTGCTGTCCTCTGCAGTTCGAAAAGTGTAACTCAATATCTGATTCTGGGGTCCAGATACTATACATATACTAGACTACTAACTCCCCAAATTTCACTTATATAAAATGTCCTCGAAAAGTATGTAGGTACTAAAGTATCTGATTCTACAGATCCATAGAAACAATATGCTGTATATAGCTAATATAGTCTTCATAATACAGTTAATACATTTATATTAAATCTTCAAAAAACAGCTTATACAGTTCTATTAATCTAATTGTAAGATTACATTATTTTTACTTAAATTTTTTCATCATTTTATTCTCTTAAAAGTAAGATTTGCTTATAATAATAGGTTAGAATAACAGTATTATGAAGAATGTATTAACTATAATATATACATATCATATTGCTTCTTCGCATGTGCAAAATGAGATACCTTGAATATACTTTTTGAGGATATTTTAGATAAGGAAGTTTAATATAGTATAGTTGTTAATATAGTAAATGTTAAACCGAATGTTAATTTGACATAAATTTCAGTAACTTCCGTGACCAAGTGTTAAGAAGCCCGTCCTCTGTGTCGCTTTTTCCCCTAGCGGAAGCCGAGTTTACTCGTGGGGGTACCATGGTGCATCAAGCACATCATTCTTACAAGGGAAGGAACGGAAGTGTCCCCATCCAATTTTGATGAAACATCGTATGTCTGTTAAACAATCAAAAATAAGGGATACGTAATTTTTTTATCGGCTGAGACACGACTTTAAAGGGTGAAACCACCCCTCGAAGTTTCGCCCCGAAAGTACTATCTCGAAAACCAGAGGAGATACATGAAAACTTCTAATGGACGAGGTTTGTGGTTTTTTATGTATAATAATATGGTGCTAACAAATTGTCCAAAATATAATTTGTTTATAACAAACAAATTTCGGATTAAAACTTCAGGGATGGTTTCACCCCTTAAAGTCGCGTCTCAGCCGATAAAAAAATACGTATCCCTTATTTTTGACTGCTTAACAGACATACGAAGTTTCATCAAAATCGGAGGGGGACACTTCCGTGCCTTCCCTTGTTAGAAATATCGATTGTGCTGCTTCGATTTTCTTTTAGTTACTTTCGGTGGCTATACTCCCAGAGGGCTGCCTCGTCAAGTCCACATTGGTTTGATCATTGTTGTATATATTGCCCCTTTATTTGTTATCTTTAATTTGGACTTTCCCTTGATTAACCAATATAGTAATTTCGTGGCTATTATTATATTCTTTTTTATGTGACTCATGTGTGGGCCCCAAGTTAATATTTCATCTAATACGATCCCTAGTATATATATATATATACCGGTTTTTGTCTCTTATTGATTTAACGTAAATAGGAGCCTGGAGTGAGAAAGTTAGGAACGGAACGCAGGGTATTCCCGCTCGCGAGACTTCTTCTTTAATTTACGATTTCAACGTACCGCTCCCGAGATTCTTCGAACCGATACTTTCCCTCGCGAGCGCGTCGAAAACTGGACACGATGTAGTTAGCGTGCCGCCGCAAAAACCGTCGTCGCTTCGGACTGGAGGAAATTGAAACGGTCGTTCTGTCTTGATGCGCATTCACGGAGGAAAAGCTGCCCACGGTGAAATATCAAACGTATTCTTTTTTTCCTTCTCTTTTACGTCGCATCGGCTGCTGTATAAAGGGTGTTGCTAAAATATGGGACACTTTCACAGGGTGGATTCTATATGGTAAAGTATCGATCAACAACAATCTCACCAATTATGTATGTACGTATAATAAAGTTTATCTTTCTTCTCGTCTATATAACTGCCTGTAATAAGTGCTTTAACCAATTTAGACGGTTGTATTATTTGTTTGTGTATTGTATCCGTTGTTATTCGGTTCTACGCGTGCTGTAAATGATTCCACAAGTCAGATTTCGATTTGAACCAGACTACTTGGATTTACGTATTTAATTCGTCTGAAATTTTTTCAGTGAAATTTAGATCAGGGGATTAGGGGGACCAATATACATAACTTTAAATTCATTATTTTACTGTAACTGTTGCTAATGGTGTATTGATATAAACAATAAATATATGAAGCTCAGTGTATATTTTTACTAGTAGTACAACTTGTAGAAAGATCAACTGTCACGTTCTGTATGAAACCTGTAGGTGTTCTAATAACAGAGCTTGAAAACTGTTATGATTTCGATTTAGGTTTTTGAAACAGTTATAGAAAACCTTTATTCTGAATAATTCTCGTAACGATTGTACAGAATTCTACAGTAAATGAAATTACAATATATTACACCTATAGATTACTATGTAGAAGCAAAATTTTTTAAAAATTATTATGGATAAGCAAGTAAATATATATATATATATATATGTATTTGTTAATATAAATGTTGAACTACTTAACAAAATTTTAACATACTGGCTCAGCAAGAAAAATGCTTCTATGTATACGTAGAATAATCTGCAAACGTAATATGTAAAATTGTGTTGTTACGAGAATCATATATTTTTTAGGTTCTCTATAAGTTCCAAAACGGTTTCAGAACTGATATGGGTGCTGACATAGGAATCATAACTAAAACTGACATAATCTGAAATACAGGGTGTAACAAAAAAATGTTGTCCGACCCGGAAATGGGGCACTCGGGGGGTGAATTGGAACAAGTTTTTCCTTAGCAACAATGTTATCCGAGGCTTTGTTAACGAGATATTAACGAAAAAAGCCAACCAATCAGAGCGCGAGTCTGCCAGTCGAGTTCCCGCGGTAACGCTGCCTACCAGTCGCAGCGCGTGGCCACCGCTAGCGCGGGAACTCGGCTGGCCAACTCGCGCTCTGATTGGTCGGAGTTTTTCATTAATATCTCGGTAACGAAGCCTCGGATAACATTGTTGCTAAGGAAAAACTTGTTCCAATTCACCCCCCGAGTGCCCCATTTTTTTTTGTTACACCCTGTATATGTATACATTGTACATATATAATTATTTTATAATATGAAAAGTGTTCGTTAATATAAATGTTGAACTACTTAACAAGATTTTAACATACTGACTCAGCAAGAAATATGCTTCTATGTACACGTACAATAATCTGCAAACGTAATATGTAAAATTCTGTTGTTACGAGTATCATATATTTTTTAGGTTCTCTATAAGTTCCAAAACGGTTTTAGAACTGACATGAATGCTGACATAGGAACCGTAACTAAAACTGATATAGTCTGAAATATAAGTTCTCCATATCAGTTATTCAGTATAAAGGTTCTTCATACCTGTTTCAATCGGAACCTTTATATAACAGTTTGAAACAGTTATTTTCAGAACCGTTTCAAGCCCTGCCTAATACATAACTTATACTTATGAACAGGAGTATACCAGTAACATCACGCACGCGCTGGAACTCCCATGTGCGCTCACAACAACCTAATAATTTTCACACTCTGAAAATCACTTTAATTTCCGTCCCGTTCCCTCGAGGAATAGCGGCGAGATAAGATCCGTGTACAGGACGATCGCTAATTAATTCGTTGATTTTTATTTCCCCCTTCTTCTGGACGCTGTCCCCTATGCGATAACTGAATTAATCACTATCTCGATCGATTATGTACACACAGGTACCAACGAGATCAGCCGATTAGACGGTAGGTGCACTTATCGACGACCATAATGGCGCGATTGTCGGATAATGGCCCCCGCGGCGGCGGCGGCGGCATCGTGTCTCGATTCCGCTCGAATGGACAGCCGCGTTAACGCTTTTTCCCGTCGCTGTCGAAACGCTGGGGGTCGCAGGGCAACGTATAAATAAAACTCCGTAGAGTCTCGAGTTTCTGCGGGTAGGTCGCCGGATCTACAACCGATCCACGGTGACCTGTGACTCCGCGAATTCTTGCATTCCCGTTCGATGACGTTCACACGTGTGTGCGAAAAAGTTGAAGTCTCGTCGCTTCGGTCACGGTTTCACGGTCCAGAATCGCGTACGGGAGAATTATGTTTTTAGGATGGTGCACCTGGGTGGTCTGATTTTTCATATGGGAAAGCGAACATATGAGGTAAACAAGAAAGTTTTTACCGTTTCCAGATTTTGTCATCGTCAAACTGTATATGTGCACACTCGAAAGCACGATTATGTATGTTTAAACAGGAGTTAATTTAACAGAGAATTTACCAATGTATAACTGATAGAATTCACAATTTGAGCCCTTCGGGGAGCAGTTCTTTCTTGCATCCGCTTGGGTGTACGCAGAGCGCTCCGACCATGTGTTTTCTCTTATACATAACTTAATCAGTCGTACTTCAACCCAGATAGCACAGGACGCCTTGAAGGCGCCCTTTTTACGGCTATTTTAGGTCTAAGACACCTTTAAGCCGTCCTTTTTACGGCTATTTTAGGTCTAAGACGCCTTTAAGCCGTCTTCAAGGCGTTATTGAGCGTTATGTGCGCTCTGGGAAAGTCTATACCGTGTATGTGTATCATCGCATCCTTTTGTATTATCAAGTTAGTTCATATTAGATACGCTTGTGTTCATCCCACGACTAGTATCGATAATTCGATTACCTCCTCCTACCTGCATTAACAATAACATTTACGGAAATGAATCATTTAAAATTTTGAAAAAGTTACCTCAGTGAGACTGTCTCAAAGTCAATTATTCGGGCTTGTTTATCTTATAAATTCAAATTGGGAACTAAGGGCCAATTGAAGCATCCTCCATATTCCCCAGAAATCGCGTCTTCGAATTATAGACTCCTCTCGATTATCGTCTGGCTTGTTCTACACAATGCATGCTTGGTGTTTTAGGGATACGCAAAAAAAATTGAATAATGCAGATGTACTAAATTACAACCGTTTTTCTAATATTAGGGGGTACAATTTAGGAAAATTGACAGTCAAATAAGTCAAAAAAGGTTGGAAGATTAGATGCAGCCGCAGATCATTTATTATTATATGTAAAACCTGGACTAGTAAGAATAATAATCAAAAGTTTTCTGATGATTATACAAATTTTAGACCAACCGAATTTAATCAAATTAATTGTATATGCAATCTTTATAACAGTACTCGTATAGAAGAACTTTTTTTATAGACACCCTAAAATAGCATACGACATTTAGCCATATTTAGTGGATTACATAAATTCGTGTAGGTAATTAATGGTCGCTATTTACCAACCATAACATTATTATTACAAACATTATCCGTTAGCTTCGTATTTATATGTGGAAGAAAATATTGAAAAAAATTTAAAATATTAAATTCTTAATTGAATAATATTAAATTAATAAGGGATACTGTTTTTGCACCCGGCGGCCAACAACCCAGGAACGGCCTTAGTCGCACTCATCGAGACGTACCTATATTTCGTACTTTTGAACTATATTTTTGTCATTTTACGTTAATTACGAAGACATTTAATAAATACAGTTTAGATCACGCAATTTATTTTCTAAATTAAACAGTTAGGGACCCAGAACCATAACTATACGCTTCTGTACAGGTTTCCCATACTTTTTACCTTCTTAATTGGCGAACAGCTAATTTCTGTAACGATTCATCCCTTTTCTGATTGGACACTTTTTACCAGGGTTTCGTGAATTCCAGTCCAGCTCGACTCCGCTGGAAGCATTAATATTTATCGCGTCCCATCGCTTTTCGCCATTAACGTGTGCGACCGTTGCTGTTCACCGCGTGCGTTGTCATCGTCATCGTTGAGCAGACCAATAAATCCACGATGTGGCAACGCGTCTCTCCAGACAGACATCGGTGCGAGTGCGTCCGCGGGGTGCATTGCGAGATTTTCCATTCCACTTAAATAGCGAATAATTGGTTCGCGCAACACCCACGAACGACGAACGAGCTCTCCAGTCGCAAAAAAAAAAACGATTTAACGAAGTCACGTACATAACCGAGACAGTGACAGACACACACATATACTGCTTGGATTTCGTGTATACAAGCGAAGGATTGCGAAAACAAGGCAACCCCCCGTGGATGAAATTACGAGAATTCAATTGCGATATATCGGAACGATGAAGTGGATTGAGCCGTTAACCACGCATTTTTTAGCGCGGATACGACGAGAACGTCATTAGGACGCATCCTAGATCACGTTCGTTGAATGTTAGATCGTAGTGTAAAATTAATTTTCTATCGCAATAACGGACTAAAAAAATATACTAGTAATAAGTATACTGTGGAATTTTATGCAAGATTCTATTTTATAGAATAATTCATTAGGCAGGAATAAAAGTAGGAATTTTATTCTTCTCTTAACTATCTTATTGGATTCAGAACAATATAGAAAACTCGTTGCATCTCATGATAGTTTTCTGTTTTATTGTATGTTACATAATGTCTTATTTTTTGTTATCGTTAACCCACAAAGGTACACGTAATAATTATAATTATAATAAATACATGTATTGGGCTTTTTGGATAGTTTGTAACGTTCTTTTTAAGGGCGAAGTCACAATTTATATCACATTTTTGTTTATTACTTCCTCTTACAATTTGTTTTCATTTTTCAATATGCAACAACGATTGGTTTGGCTGAAAGAGAACAACCTTGTTTTCGATGTCTTTTTCGATACTCATTATTCTAGCGATCCAGGGGAATAATCGTCTGATCGAGCAAACTCTTATTAATTGGGTAGGGTCTATGAAATATTCCAGTCGAAATAGTGCAGTTCCATTATCCAAAAAGTCCTTTATCTGAATACTTATGTATCTCTATTAGTTCTGATACTGGTAGCTCTACTGTAATAGTCTATCGAAGGATACACGAGGTTCAATCATGGTTAATTTTCACGAATTCTTCGATAGCGACCGTAATCACTAGACTGCGGATGTTTATGCAAATTCAAACCTTTGTAGATACAGTGGGGGAAAAAAGTATTCATACACCCTTTAAAACGGAACAACTTTTTTAAAATTAGTCCAAATGACTTCAGTTCTTTTGTGTAGTTAGGAACATTAGTTTACTAAATGATGTATAAAACAAATTTGAAAAAGTTGCAACTGGTCCGAATCGCGAAGAAAATAGTAAAGGTTGCGTTTTACAACTCTTTTATTTGAGACTGTAATGAAAATTTAATAAATACATTTCGACGATTTGGGTTAGTTATATGTATACATGTTGAAAATTTCATCAATATCGGTTAACGTTGCTACGAGATACAAACGATTAAAAATGTTGGAAATCACAGTTTTTCCCGAAATTCGACCTACAACTGTAGTAAATCTAACAATTCTTACATCTTTTGATGCTTGTCGCTTTTGCTGTATCAACCGATTTCAATGAAAGTTTCAGTATGTATATAACTAACGTAAATCTTCGATATGTATTTATTAAATTTTCATTATAGCCTCAGACTAAAAAGTTGTAAAAAACGACCTTTACTATTTTCTTCACAATTTCGACCAGTTGTAACTTTTTCAATTTTTTTTACACATCATTTAGTAAACTAATGTCCCTAACTTCACAAAAGAAATCAAGTCATTTGGACCAATTATAAAAAAGTTGTTCCGTTTTAAAGGGTGCACGAATACTTTTGTCCCCCACGGTATATTTTGTAAAACTAGACACAAGCAGAGATTGAATTTTCTCATCAATGGTTCCATGACGTTGGAAATAAATTAATACATTCACTAAATAGTATTAAAGTCTCTATTTCATTCAGTTCTATACATTCACTCCTGCTATAAATACATAAAATCCGCAGTCTAGTAATCACAGATCATCCACAATAATCGTTTGCTTTTCAAGTGACCTGATCTCGAAGGTTTAACAATAGAAGAAAACAAAAGAAAAGTGTATTCGAGTCCAATATATTCTCCCCATTACACCCGTTTCTATCATTGCATCTATTTCCACTATTACACCACGTTAATTCTCCACAGCAATTCCTCAACCATCTGGGCTCTGGTACAAAGTATATGTATACACGCAGTTTACACGCTAGGATTACAACGGCCATTAACAGTACGACATTCGTCGCGGAATAATTCCTCGATGACGCAAAGGATCACGCCATTGTTGTAACGGCGTCGTAAAGGGGAACGTCAGCCCCTCACGGCCTTTTAGTTAGCACTTTGACATTTCTGTATACGCCAGAGATTCATTCGCGAGGTTTAGAGGACGCCGGATGCCCAGACGCTGCACAGTGTTTCGAACAATGGAAAGAAGTCAAAAATTCAAAATGTAAGATCTACAAACTTTTATATCTTAAAATATTAATAACAAAACGTGGTTTTTAGTATTATCTATATAGCTTTGACTGAATATAGTAATTTGTTGTTAAAATGAAAGTATAAAAGTTCACTTCAAAAATCGGTGCATTTTTCCAAATATTGACAGACCACTTAATTTTACAAGTTGTGTTTACATCGTACTGTAATACCTTTGAAACTGGTAGGCAATTTTTATACAATAATCACAAAAAGTACCAAAAAGTAGTTTGTGATCTTTTGTATATTGATTTAGGACGTGTTAAACTTTATATTAACGTCAAATTTAACTGCTCAAGATTGCTCGAAATGATAATAATAGTCGAAATTATTATTACCACGTTCACGTTCATAGTTCTGAGACCACGCCGTTAACGTAGTAGTTATAATTAATTATTAAAATATTAATTATAGTAGTTATAATTAAATATAGTAATTTAAATTCTTTTCAATAATTAATTATATTAACCGCTATTAAACATAGTAATTTAAATTCATTTTAATAGTTAATTATAGTAGCTATAATTAATTTAATAGAGAAATGTATCGAACGAAAGTTAATTAGCAATCAGTTAGCTACAAATTCCAACTATAAATGCTGACAAGAAACATCTTCAGTAAAACATCAAGACCACCTGAATTTTTTTTAATGGAATTATACATATATCTTTTTACGCACCAATCGAGGCATGTTCGTATTCCTTTTAATACTAACCATACCGACCGTCAAATGACCGGTTTTAAATACGGTACAAATAGTTATATAAAAGGCTCGGTATGATTAGTGTTAAAAAGTATTAGGGTACTTAGGACAAAAATTTATTAGTTCAAAAGTTACGAAATTTTTTCTAAACGCCCATCTAGAGTGCCTCCAAAAGTTATGTACAAGATGATAATAGGTGATTCCTCATAAAAAGACGAGAAAAAAATGTAGAATGAAATTATTTCATTTCAGGTGTTCATTCTCAAGAAAATCAAATTTGAACATCTGCTGGGTACGCCTACAATTGAATAGGACTTGACTAACGTGTCTGTTCATTGCATTCCGTTTCTACTTACTACCATGATTATTACACGTCTTTCAGATTAATGTTCAAATTCAATTTTTTCTAAAACGAAGCCCGAAATGAAAAAATGTTATTCTACATTTTCGACTTATTTCTTCATGCAGTATCACCTACCATGCCTACTCGCACATAACTTTCAGAGGCACCCTGTATACTCGAAACACTGTACGCTCATTTCAGTTTCCATCCACTTCGACGTACCAGTTGACGCTCCTCGGGGTCGTTACGCAGTGTTCTCGGTTCATCCTTCATTTCTAATAACGACCAGTTGAAAATGGTACTTCTAATAAGTACCGTGCAGGAGTACTGGTCGTTACCAGCTCGTCCAGTTATTCCTCGACCAAGTCCCGAGCCTCGGAAAGAGTAAAAGTGCTGGACGAATATTCGAGTTTCGCTTGCTTCTTGCCCTCCCCCCATCCTTGTGATTCACCGCGTTCCAGCGCCGTGGCGTTGTAATTACAAGAAACGTGTGTGTATGTTCTAGGCCGAGGAAGCATTATAATAATAGAGAGTCCGGGTAGTAATGGATTGCCCTGGGGAGAGTAACGCGCAGGGTAGAATCCGCGAATCGGTGGACGTGGTAAGAACAACGTCTGATTTATTAGTTCTTGGGGGCGTTGACCCGATGGGTATTCGACTCGCTTACTCGTCTTTTTTTTAAATCCGTTAATTCGTTGATTTTTGTACAGGGTGGCCACTGAAATATTGAATGATATAAAACAAACATAACTTTTACAAACACATATTTTTTTTATTCTTTATTATCTTATTTGGAAATATAATTAATGGATTTTTTTTAGTATTATGTGTGAAAACCAACACCCCTCAAATGACCACCATTTTCCTGCTCACAAGTTATTTATATGACTTTACAAGTTATTCATAAGAGTTTTTCAAATCCTTCAGTCTTTCAGTGGCCACCCTGCATTTCGACGCGTTGATCTTCTTGGTGGTCGGCAGTGATTTTGTATGTCGTATATAAACAATATTAGTAATATTTACGTTACAGCTTGTAAGCAGGGGAAAGCGGGGACAAGAGTAACATTTTGTACATTTGAAACAGCTGCCAATTACCTTTTAACGATATAAAAAAGACAAGTATGCCTTGAGAAAGTATGTTTATTGGTCTATCATTTGACCTAGAATGTAGCCTTATCTGATAAGTAATCAAAGAGCTATTACAGTTTTCCGCAGTTACTGTCATTGCTACTTTCATCCTACAATGTCAAAACAAAATTCGAAATTTTTTTCTGAACGTAGCCAATATTTGACCGTTATTAGATGGACCGTTATTCGTTTGTTAAAAAAGTAGTTAAGTGATACGTTAATGTCTAAAAACTTAATATGTGCATCAAGAAAATTAGTATTTAATAGGCTTCTTAATTCTCAGGATATATTAAGTTTTTGGACGTTAACACATCACTTAAGTACTTTTTTAACAAGTGAACCTATCATTTATTAACGGTAAAAAATAGACTACGTTGAGAAAAAAATTTCAAATGTTGTTTTGACACAATATTTTAATTCAGATTGATTGATACATTTGATCATTAGGTACAACCAGAACTATGACTGACCTTATCATTTCTTACCACACTGTATTTATATTACGTTGTCAGCAATTTCGTGACGGTTTGTAATATTTATTGCTTATTCGATAAATTTCTTAATACTTTTGAACAGGAGTGTACGATCCTGTAGATGTATATATGTATAATAAATATTTGTATTCTTGATAGTAAAAATGCTTTCACTGATTTACTTTATCGGGATATTGTCGCGGTTGTGAAAATTTTTACTGCCAGTGTATTAATGCAATTTAATTTTATATATCCAACGTTTTCAATAAATAATGACTAATTTTCCATTTCTATAACGAACGACCGCTATTTCCGTAAAAAAGATAATGAAATTCTCGCGGACAGACAATCACCTGAAATACGTTGGTCAGCAAACGGTCAAAAAAATATTGTCAAATATAGGGGTGTACTCATTGATGCGCCCAAAAATCTGGTTACAGACGGTAGGTAGAATTGACTAAGAATCTCGAATAATGGTCTAAAGCATATTTAATAGATTTTAGGAAAAAACGATTTTTAAGTTACACTGTATTCAGTAAGTTGTGATGAATTTCTACTATGCTTTAGACCCTTATTCCACTGAAGCAACCATTGGAACAGCTATTTAGATGCCATACAATTTAAACCTCCTATTTCTAAACTGTGCTTTAGACTTTTCTTCCATAAGTTTCAAACACCTAACATGATTCTTGTATTCAGTATTACATCGCCTTCTGACGGAATATCTGCAACCTGTGTCTACTAAAACGATCGACAGGGATAATAGAACAATACTTTACTGTTAAGGCCCCTTTTACCTTTAGGTGCTGGAAAAAGAAGGTGACACTTACAAGGAGTGTATTTTAGATGTCCGCCTCCGATTGCTTTGGTTTTCGGATATGTTTTAGAGGACCGAAAAATAAGAGATACGTATTTTTTTATAGCGGCCCGTTTTCATATTTAGGGGGTGAAACCACCCCTCAAACTTTTGACCCGGAAGTACTATCTCGAAAACCAGAGGAGATACATGAAAACTTTCAATTGGTGGCTTTTATGGTTTTTTATGTACAATAAACTGGTGTTAACAAATTGTCAAAAATACAATTTGTTTATAACAAAAAGTATCATTTTGAGAACCTTTTTGGAGGAAACTACGTGTATATCTCACAAGGGAAGGCACGGAAGTGTCCCCCTCCGATTTTGATGAAACTTCGTATGTCTGTTAAGCAGTCAAAAATAAAGGACACGTATTTTTTTTATCGGCTGAGACGCGACTTCAAGGGGTGAAACCACCACTCGAAATTTCTATCCGAAATTTTGTTGTTATAAACAAATTATATTTTGGACAATTTGTTAGCACCATATTATTCTACATAAAAAACCGCAGACCTCGTCCATTAGAAGTTTTCATGTATCTCCTCTGGTTTTCGAGATAGTACTTCCGGGTCGAAACTTTGAGGGGTGGTTTCACCCCTTAAATATGAAAACGGGCCGCTATAAAAAAATACGTATCTCTTATTTTTCGGTCCTCTAAAACATATCCGAAAACCAAAGCAATCGGAGGCGGACACCTAAAATACACTCCTTGTTAGTAAATTTAAAAAAAAAAAGAGAAGATATGGTAAAAAGCTTCCTAGGTTTCATTTATTATACATTCAGGTAAATAAAAAAATGTTTGTTTCAATATTCCTGCATTGGAGGTGACGCTAATTGTGTTGATTCGAAATTGTTGAAGTATTGTAAAAAGTTATTAACCAATTGTAAAAATGCCTGTGGCATTCTTTTTGCAATTCAATCAGGTATCGTGTGACCTACTATTTAAAATTTTGAAGTATATTCACACATGATCATAAAAAAGGTTACCCAATCTACTGGCCAGTGCAAAATCCTCATTCAAGATCTCTTATAAAAAATTATTCCTCAGAATTTCGGTCAATCGTGTTAAATCAAAACAGATAGTGTAAACAAATAATGATAAATTTTGTATTCTAATTTAGATTTTTTTATTTGTAAAACCAGAATTGGATGTATCCTCCGGAGCAAACTCGGCTTCCGCTAAGGGAAAAACTGAGATAGAAGAAGGGCCTCCTACCACTTACTAAATTTACGTTAAATCCTGAAATGAATGTTGAATCGAATATTAATTTGGCATAAATTTTAATAATTCCCGTTACCAACTTGTAAGAGACCCCTCCCCTATGCCACTTTTTCCCCTAGCGGAAGTCGAGTTTACACGTCAGTGTACCCTCACGAGCTTCCGTTTGGGGAAAAAGTGGCGTAGAAGAAAAGTCTCCTACCACTTAGTAAAGTTATTTCAAGTACTGAAATGAATGTTGAATCGAATGTTAATTTGGCATAAATTTCAATAACTCCCAAAACGAAATCATAGGAGGCCCTTCGCCTACCTCACTGTTCCCCTAGTGGAAAAAGTAGTGTTGGGAAAGGGCTTCCTATAATGCTTGTACCACTTGGAATTTGGAATTACTGAAATTTATGCCAAATTAACATTCGATTTAACATTTAGTTTAGTACCTGGAATAAATTTACTAAGTGGTAGAAGGCCCTTCTCTTACGTCACTTTATCCCCTAGCGGAAGCCGAGTTTGCTCGTGGGTGTACGACGAGGAAACTCGGCTTTCGCTAGGGGAAAAAGTAGCGTTGGAGAAGGGCCTCCTAAAATTTGATATCAGGAATTATTCAAACTTATAATTATTAAATTTATGAATATATTTACATATATTTCAGTACTTGAAATAAATTTACCAAGTGATAGGAACCATCACATTTTCCTCTAGTGGAAGTCGAGTTTGCTCGCGAGTGTACAGTCATCACGGCGCAGAAGGATGCATCCAGGTTGCACGGCGGTCCGTTGCACCGGAGTTTCGCTCGGGGACTGCTCGAAACACTGGGTCAGTGTATCCAGTCCCCCCCCATCGGCTTCATCTTCCATTCCTATAATAGTCGAGACTGGTCCGGTCCGGTCTCGGCACTTGGCCTTTGCTGCCGCCGCCTTAGGCTACCGCAGCATGCGCGGACCGTTGTACTGTTGCACCTCTCGGCGTGTTGCTGCTGCCGCCGCCGCACCGTGGAAAGTTTTTACGATGAACGATCACGTCGCATTAACAACTCTTTCTAGTCGGGGTACCCTCTTGCGGCCAGGTAATGCTCGTCTCGCGTCGTTAGCTTCTCGCGTCCGACGAACGCTGCTGGGCCCCGCTTCGAAAGTGTTCGGAACGTCACGGTTAGAAATGGTAAGTGGCCGTCCTAGATTTTACGAGATTCTATCGACGAAATTTAACCTGAACATACATATATTCGGTCGATAATGCGAGAGTTAGTTCATTTGCTTTGTTTGGCAAGAACTTCGAGAGGTGTGCTGGAAGAGGTGTTCCTCTTCTTGGGCACTAGGTTAAGTATGGGTATTCCTGCGGACTTTTAGGATAGGTTAACTTTAAAGTTCTCGATAAAGCATTCAATGTAATGAAACTCCCTCTTTCTTGTTTTTAGGAAAGTTTGATGATATTAATTCCGTAAGAAAATGAGAACGGGGTACTTAGACGGATATAATAGAAATCAAGGAAATTAATGCCATATCTCAGTGCAGGCACTGCTGTGTGCCAGTTACTAACAAAATACCGATTACTGCGCGTATATTACTGCAGACTTGTGTTAAGCAAAATATTAGCATAAATACCTACCTATATCTTGTAAATAGAAATAGTATTTAACTTTATTTATAAGAAGGATGTGATATAATATATAAGACAGAAAGTATTCATTTATTATATATTTATAATATTATATTATGCTTTATTACTAAACTGCGGATTTTTATACACAATTACATTTTCTACGGTAATTTTTGACGAGAACAGCAAATGTAGGAATTTATTTCTCCTCTTAAATATCTTATTGGATTCAGAATAAAGTAGAAAACACATTGCATCTAACGAAAATTTGTTCTCTTCCGTATTACACAAAGTCCTATTGACTATAAATGCATAAATCTACTTATTACAATATGAACAGTAATAATATAAATAAATAATAAACTTTTTAAAAGAAATTCAAAAATTTTTTATTCTGATTTCGTTTTCAACAACATTAATTCTGTAGCTTTATTTTTTAAGCGAGTAAATGCGGTCGAAAATAGGTTTGGTTACACAGCTACCTGTCCGCAGTAATAAACACACGTGGTGTAAAGTACTGCACCTAATATTGCGGTGAGAAATGCAAATTAAAAATTAACTATACATGAATGATTTATTGTTTTGTTTTTTTTTTGAGGAAAAAATAACTCTTACTCTATGGAGTAATAACGTTGCATTATATGTATTACTGTTGATAACAAAAATATAAATGTTTTTTAAATAGGCGTTCAGAACCGTCATATCGGAAAAAGCGATCAAAGCTTCGTCTTGACGACTTTCAAACTACGATAAAAGAATTAATAACAACTTTGTTGTATATATTTACTAATAATTATTTGTAATAAAGTTTAAAATAATTTTATCATTAATCTTCAAGAGCTTATGTACTTTCCAACATTAAATATTAATTTTATAAATCTCCGCAGTAATACCCACACTTACCCTAGGCATTGGACGATACAAATCTGTTGGGTTGCTGGGATATTTTTTGTTCGTTCTGTGACGTTATAAAAAGAAGGGTAACAGTTTTTGGATGGTGGATAGTGCAAAGGTTTTGCGACGTTGTGAAGAAAATCTATGATTTGCAATGGGAAGCTAAATTGTTCTGGTACAATCGTGAATAAACAATTTTTGACATAGTTTCACCGTGAAACTGGCGTTGTCAATGGGTAGTAAAATTCACTGGTACACGAATACTTTTTTCACCTACTGTGTATTTCTTCCATCCCCTCCGAAGCAATGCACAGTGGTCTGGGGTCAGAATTCAGCAGTACAAATTTTCAAAGTTAAATTTTATAAACACGGCGGAGACTCCATTGTGGTTTAAGGGCGTTTTTCTTGCTCCACAGTTGGGAATTTAGTATCACTCGGCGGAATTATTAATGCTGGTCCATACATACGTTGACCCCATAAATGAAAATTTGAAAGATTCTATGGAGAAAATAGGTATTGCTGATGATTTTCCTTTTTAACAAGACAACGCTGTTATACTCAAATCTAAGAAAATTGTGGAATTTTTCAATGATTCGGAATTAGAGGTCTTGGATTGGACACTGCAAACGTCAAGACTTGAACCTAATTGAAAACTAACTTGTAGGCCCTATTCGATAAAGTACCAGCTACCAGTAGAGCAAATAAAACTTCAGTCTTCGATGATTTACGACGTCCATTGGAGTTTGGTGGAAAGTATTCCTTTACAAGCAATCATTCGGAATAAAGGAGGAAACACAAGATAATAAAGGAAGACAAAAATCACGAAACATATAAAAATGAAAGTATCCACTTAATATTGTCAACACTGTTTTCTTCGTATTTAGTTTTTAATTACTTTTATTCAAAATAATCCACATTATTCTATATAACTGCTTACGGAATTGATTCATAAATAAGTAAACTACGATAAAAATTAAAAAGAAAAAGAAAGTAATTGGAAAAAATCGCTGAATTACAACCTGTTTTTCTATAATAGACAGATGTTCGTTCAATTTTGTCCCTGATTGTACGTCTACATAAATAAAATTACAAGTTTCAGAATTTTTTTATTGCTCGAGCTAAACAAGCGTATGTATGAGTTGGAATATTTTGATTCTGGACCACACTGTCCGACGCCAATGGTCGTCGTGGAAGAAACGTACGGTGCATTTCTGCAGAAATTTCTCTCTGACGTCTGCAGACTTGTCCTCGGCTGTGCTATGCCGGCTCTGTGATTGCTCCTGCAATCGCTCTCTTGGTGCACAGCCAAGGCAACCTGCCTGTATATAGGGTGTCGCGTTTCCGTGCGAATGACCGAGCCGACAGGTGCTTGTCACTTGCAAAACTTCGTGTCCTAGTTGCACATAATATCAGGATGTCCAATAAGTTTGTGCGGTTTTTAATGAATATAGAATGTTTTATTAAAAAAATATTTAGTAACATTTCATTTGTTACAGGAATGATCTCCAAGATTGTTCACAGCGTTTTCCCAATGTTCTGATAATTTTTTAAATTCCACGTTCGAAGAACTGTCGCAGTTCTCTATCGTTGTGTAGGAAAATTCCGATTAAAGCGTTTTGAAGAAAACATGAAAGGTGTTAACGGGAAAATGTGAATCTTGTCTTGATAAATCTTCTCCGTAAAAAAAACAAAATATTTCACGGGTCTTCAGTAGCTTTATAACCAGGATCAGTCTGATATAGCAACGTGTGTCGGAGTTGCTTGATTTTATTAACTTAGGATTCCATAGTTTTTAAATAAAATCATAGTTGCTATTAAGGCGATAGGAAACATTTCGTAATAATTCTAGTACAGGAAAGCAAAAGCTATTTAATGGTATACATTAGGCTGTTTGACATGCAATGGAATATTGTATCCAACATTATACACATTTTATTAGACAAAGTAAGTTTAAATAGACTCTATATCCATTTTTCATTGAAATACACTTGTTACTGTTATTATATATTTATTACATAATTATTAAACTAAATTTGAAAATGACTTTTTGAAGACATTCTTCTCAGAATAATACAGAAATAGTAGTTTTTAGCAGATATACATATAGATGTATCTTTATAAAAATTATTTATAAATTTGGCTTAAATGTCCATCTTTTAATGTACCTACGTGGAGAAAATGGCCAAATGTAATTAAATTTATTCTCCACCTTAATTAATTTTAATGTTTAACATAATTCGTTTCATTCTTATGTTAGATAATACCCCGAAATGGTACAATAAATTTTGTAATTCTGCAATAAAATAAGGGCTATTTCAATAATTTCCATTCAAAGAAGTAACATCAAATGCACCTATCTGTAGAATGGACCATTCCATATGCAATGACCTAATAATACATAGCGTACAGGCATTTGTTATCAGAGAAGAAATTCGTCGTGAAATGAAATCCGCACGAACTTACTGGACGACATAATATATTAAAAAAAGAAATGAAGAAAAAGAAGAAAAAAAGAAAGCAAAAAACGAGCGCTCGTGGCAGTAAACGCCGGTGACGATAATTAGGGCAAAATCCGTCTAACGAGGGATGCGAAACGGTTACGGTTTTAATGGCTTCATGGTGCAAGCATCCAGCCGGTCGAAAGATTCGAATTTATTGCGGCCACGGTTACGTGTACGCGGGGAGGTTTCACGATTGCTGAAATCAGAAATATTCGTAGCGGTCGTTAATTGGAGCCCACTGATGAGGAGACGGTGAACACGTGTGTGGATTCAATCTGCGGTGATCGATAACAACGGGAATCGCTACGATTTCCGTTGCGGAGGTTTCAAAATGGACGGGGATCGGTAAACTGGATTAGATCGTGATTATACAGGGTGGTTCACCGAACGTGATCATCTCAATTATTTGTAAATTGTTGACTGTACGGAAAAATACTTTAAACAAAAGTTGCATGGTATCATATAATACAATAATACATTTTTTACTGTCAGGATATAACGGTCGCCTTCAGTTTTTTTTTAAATGAAATGCCCCAATTAGGGGCTAAAGTGAACAGTTTCGGAGATATTAGTAAATTTTGTAACTTGTGGCGACATTTTTTCGATTAAAATCTAACCAAACATGACATAATTGGGACCATATTTCTTTATCAATATTAACTATTAATATTAGTAAAGAAATATGGTCCAAATGATGTCATATTTAGGCTGATTTTAATCGGAAGAATTTCGCAAACATGTTAAAAAAATATACTGGTACCTCATAAATTGTTTACTTTAGATCTTATATAATATGATACTTGTTTACGCAATATTTGATATTTTTTCGAAATTCGGGAAGAAATATCAGGCATTCCATTTAACAAACTGAAGATGACCGTTATATCTTGATAAAAATGTTACATAATAAAAAACGTATTATTATATTATATGTTTGCCTTGATACCATGCAACTTTAGTTTAAAATAGGCCAATAATTTACGAGTACTGGAAGTGGTCACGTTAAGTGAACAC
This sequence comes from Dufourea novaeangliae, assembly GCF_001272555.1. NCBI lineage: Eukaryota > Metazoa > Arthropoda > Insecta > Hymenoptera > Halictidae > Dufourea > Dufourea novaeangliae. The sequence goes on along the minus strand of NW_015373900.1, from coordinate 2,540,931 downwards.
CCTGTATATAGGCTCGGCTTGATGAAGTATCCGATTAGATTAACGTTAGTTTTTCATCGTGCATATTTCCCGATCGCTCAAAGAAGCTTTGCTTAATAGAGTGGAATGGCGTTTCCTTGATTTTATGGATGTTCGTTATAGATTCGACTGAGATTTTCTCTTCTTTAACTGTTAATGATTACTATGGTTTAGAAATGCCCCATAGAAAGGCTTTCTGCAGAAGATACGATAGTAGAACGAAACACGATACTAGTAGGTTTTACAGTGGTGGTACTATATACCATTTCCTTTATTATTGTAAGAAATTGAATGTGTTAAAGAAATAAATTTTAAATTTCTGCTGCCTATAGTGAATATCTTAATTGGGTATAAAGAAGATAGTAATTAGTTAAACGAGTTCATGCACAAAGCAATAACGTAGGAATCAACATGTGTATAGTGTCCGAATATTAATGCGAATCACTACAATTGAATGCTAGCATGTAAATAATTTGATCATTAGAGAGTAAAGCAATATTGAATAATCTGAAACTCTGAATTTTACACTGAAACAAGTAATACTATTTATAAAATATATTTTCAGATATAAGATATCAACCAACGAATTGTTTTTATTTTCTAATACTTGCTTCGTTGATAATCGTCGAATAATCGTAATAATTAGACTGTGAAATTTATGCTTTTTACAGTACGAGTGATTACATAAAGCACAATTAAATTAAAGCTGGTATTATTCTTAACACTAAACTACCAAAGCAGTCAACATGACTGGTTCGTAAACACTTATAAAAATGATTAAAATGTCAACACATTGATTAAATGTCAATCAATATACAATGTATATATACTTAAAGAAGTTCGCCAATTTATAAATTTGCATATTTTCAACAAGCTATCCCTTTTACCAACACGATGAAAATAACAACACGTTCATCTTCAGTAGTTCTAGTGTTAAATCAATCAAATTCTTCACAAACAGAATATTCCACATAATTTCTGACGTTGGTTAAATTATTTTATAAAAATATTACTTCACATAAACATTCACAGCAGTAATCTATTCTATAAGTTTTAGTGTTAAATCAATAAAATTCTACAGGAACAGAATATTCTACATAATTTCTGACGTTGGTCAAATTATTTTATAAAAATAATAATTCGCATAAAGGTTTGTAGCAGTAATGTGCTCGTATATTATACCATTATAAATAAATAATATATTTATTATTATTTTATAGTCTCAGCCCATACGCAGAAGAAATGTTCACGAAGAATCGTGTCGATAAAAGTGTCGTGTAATAATTCTGGCATCGCGAGACCACTGTCACCGGAAACTTCTAATGCAGCCAGCGTGTCAGCACACTCTACGGGCACACTGTATCGTGGCATCGTGATAAGTCAGTAAAAAGTGAAAGCTAGTAAGTCAGATATCGACGGAAAGCAAAGCGTGCTGCGGCCACTGTCGGTGTTCTGAGATTGTACCCGCTAACGTAAACGCAAACAGAAGTAAACGAGTTATGAAGAAATATTTATGGCTTACGGGGGGGAATTAGTTATTCGCAACCGAGAAAACGTCGATTTCTATTTTTCCGTTCCGACACGGTTTATCCTCTTCAGATTTCCTCCGTTAACAATTTTCCACGCAGAACCACTTTTCTTAATGAAAGCGGCACAGAAATCGTTTTTTCTGGAGTCTGCAAATTCTGTCAGGAATGGTAATGGTAGGAATTGTACACCTTTATCGTGCAATTGAATTAGATTAGGATTAATGGTCTCTTGCCTTTACGCTACTATCTGCTTTCTTTTTATTGTGTTTTCTATTATTTTGTAATACAGACGATGATATTACAGTTATGTCTCCATGAGTGCGACGTAGTCGGGTCCACTTCGGTCCATTCGTGGCAAGACGGAAAGGTTTTCAGCCCCTCAGAAATTTGTTTTTACCTGAAGAATATGAGGACTCCCCTAGTGGTGGGAATAACGCCGTTGCTCATGTCCCATTCATTGAGGAATCACTGTATTTGGTTCAGTCATGAATATAAATTGCGTGTATTTATTTTATATTTAAATGCTTTAAATATATTTTGCAATTAATATTAATATGTTTGTCATTCTCGACCATTGTTTAACTCGGTATTTGTTATTCAGATTAAATACTCTCGCTATTTAACCTTCATCAGGATAAGATGGAGAAGAGCCTCAGAGGCTTTCATTATCGAATAGCTGAAATTAATAGTTCTAAAATATTTCTCTTCTTCTCATTCAGTAAAATAGTAACATTATATTTTTCGTTATCTATTATATATATTACTATTTCTATGTATTATTTTGTCGTTCGTTATGAAGTAATAAAAGAGCCTCAGAGACTCTTTTATCCGGATGAAGATTAATTATTATTTAGTATTTCTTATTGTCCACGATGGAAGTTGCTTATGATTCAACCGAATCTTCAGTATTATTATTAAAATATGAGAAGCAAGATAAAAGTGGCAAACATCTTCGCTAAACTTTTTAGCCAATACGTGCTACTACCGTATGGGTTCCCTATGAAGGTTTATTTAGGGGAAAACGTCACTACAATGACTCTCTTTTATAAATTATACGTATAAGGTCAGTCTCCCTATTTCTAATCACGTCCCGATTTCTGCTCAATACGTATATTTTTTATTTAATGTAGAAAGTTAAATAATGAATTAGTTATGCAAAAAACTATTTAAATTAGTTCAGTATTTGCGTACAAAATGCTACAGCCTGCTGTTCAGTAGATGGTAGCATTTTAATAGAAATAAATTTAATAAATGTACTCGTAGTAAAGAAACGTGATTTGAGAAAAACTTAGAAAACTAAAAAAAACTTACGGAATCTTTAGTATTGTTCGCTAAAGTATGGTTTTGGCACTTCCATTTTTGCTGAGCAGAAATGCGAGCATTTTCATTGTTGCTGGGCAGAAATAGGGACACTTTATACTTCATATTAAATTAACTATTATTAAGCTAAAATGTTTTTAAAAGTACTTTTATTTCAATTTAATTATAAAAGGAGGGTTAAATTTTATATCTAATAAGATTTTTTTCGATTCTTGCGTAAATAAATAATAAAAATCAATTTCTGCGATAGCAGAATTCTTACATGATTAGAAATAGGGACATTGACCTTACGTGGGCTTTATCGTCTCCCGTATCATCGCTATGGCTATCTCCATCATCCCAAAGACTAGCCAACAATAGCCAGATAAAGACGGAGCGAATCGCCAGCCAATGAAAATGATCGCAAAATCGTGCGAACCGTTCTTCAAAATCTTGTTTCGATCAGAATAACATCATATTCATTTATTCACTACGTAAAACTAACTAATAAATATTCGACCGTAGTTACAGCGACCAACAACAAATACTCCCTATCCCCTAAAAGCTGCATACCCATGGCTCTGGCGCAATGCAACGGTAACACTTGCTGTCTAGCTCCAGCATAAGCAAAAGTAGTTAATAAGACGCTGCTTCCGTACAAAATACACCCACGTAGCTACAGTTATCCCGAACAACCACGAGAATCCCCTGTTCAACCAGCATTCCATCAACAGTAGAGATGGCGTGAACTGCTACTTGTGAATCACTCGTGATTCGATCACGTTCGTTCCCAATCACGGTGATTCGTGATTTCTCGTGATCGTTTCTGATTGGTGGAGAAACCTAACAGTTCTTTACACGCGACACATAATCTGTATATTTTATATCAACGACATCAAAACAAAAATTCGAGTTATATCGCATAAAGTGAAGGAATAATTAGAAACAATGAAGATTAATGAATAAATTAATGATTATAAATTATAATCTACATGTTACCTAGCAAATCATTCTTTTAGAATTTCTTGTTTTTTCTACTGATTTTTACAAACACAAATAGTAATGTAATTCATCGTAAAATCATATTTAATACGTTTTTCTGTTTAAAGATCAAGGACTTACGATCGCAGTGAGCAAATTCACTCAAGATAAAAAAATCGGTGATCACTGTAATAAATCACCGTTAGTGATTTTGCACGCCATTTCTAATCAGCAGAAAAACTATGAACCTCTATCTTTCTCACTTGGCCATACCCAATGCATCGAACCAACCAATCAGCCTTGTCACTACCCAGCTCCAGCCACCTCCATAATTCCCAAGAGACACTTAAACTACTAATTTTTATCATTGTCCACCTGTGTACACATCGTGACATACCTTTCGATCGTACGCTAAGTAGCCAAATGTCCCGAAACGGGGAACAACTTATCGTACGTTCAGGTTCACCCAGCGTCGCGTGTATCGAGTCCAACCGTTCAGCCTTGTATGGCCGTGGCGATAACGGGGTGCCCCCGTATATTCCGTGTACACTCGAAATTGAATACGAAAATACATAATGCAACGATAATGAGGTATCGCGGCTCCGTTTATAGGCTCGCTGTTCCGTGCGCCTTCGAAATGTCCGGCTCGCGTGGGCCCCGTTTTCCGTTCGGTTGCGCAACCACGAAACCGGCCCACAGGTCTAGCTAGTTAGCGGATCGGTTTCCTCAATGTTGGGCCCCCCTAGGCCCCATATTTAGAAGAAATAATGCGGCGTTAGATGTCAGTTCGAATGCTTTTGTTCGCCGTTGCGTCCCCGTGTCCCTTTTCCCGCGTTCCGGCCTCGGCTGACGCGGGGCTGAATATCAATTGTCCCGAGGCCGATCGGATCATGGACACGGTGAAGGTCCCGTTTCATCCGTCTTCGCTCGGACAACGTCGGCTAACGATAACGCTTCACGATTAGGTGAACTTGAGTCGAAGTGGTAATGTTAGAAGTGCCGAGGAAGATCGTGAAAGTGGTAGGAGGCGGAAAGATGGCGTGAATGAGCGTTGTCGGTTTGTTTGAAAGTACACGGTGCGACATTTAAGTTGACACATGGAAATATCATAAAAACAAAGCAGTTAATAAGAAAGTATTTTAGACAGAAGTTGTTTGGTTTTGAGGAGAAAAGAGAATGGCATTATTTATTCTTAATCTGGTAAACGTTTTGAAGGTCATATGAAGGTCAACTTCGTTTTTTTAAGCGCATACCTATATTTTTTTAACAGGTCTTTAATCCATGCAAGAAAAGAAACAATTGTTGTCTGAAACCTTTTTTCATTTGATCACTATTTTTAAAGATATTTAGCAACATTTGAATTCAATAATAAACTCCTGGTTGTGTGTTCAGATACGTACGATTTTTTTATGGGGTTACTTTAAGGAAAAGATATATCGCGAAGTGCCAACCAGAAAACGCGAAGAAACAGATTAGAAATGCTTGGATAAGATGAAAAAACACTCGTTTTATTTTGGAAAATATGGGAACTTTGGTTAGCTTTTCAAGTAAAATATTTCACCATGCAGTATTCGAAAATGCCTTTCCCCCTTACAGAGTTAAGTATTGTCTGCTGACAGTAGAATTCTGTCGAATATGGAAGTTTAAGAGATGAAGATATGAAAGTGATCATACTATTGATTCGAAAAAAAAAAGATAATAACTGCACAAGTTTTATAATAGTAGAAAATATTATGCTAACAAAGCATAAAAACATGGGTTAAAAGAAAATATACATAAGTTTTATTTGTAATAATATCAGTAACTGTCACTTGGGTTATCATAATAACTAAAATACTAAAATGAAATTGAGAACAAGTTATACCGAGTGGTTATTAAATTACCTTAATCGGCGTTTAAATATTAGGACACAACGTCTAGGGAAAAGTCTATCGCACAATTAGCGAATGGAATGTTTTGTAAACCGTTCACAGAGAAAAGAACGGAAACACGGTAATGTCAGTGTACTGTCGAACAAGGATTATCCGGCTGACCTGAAAGTAGGTAATATGGAAATTTCTGATTTGTGTAATACTCGTTTTTTCGTGGCTAGCGCGCCCGGTACATCGATTGAACGGCGAATGTTTTATTAGGTTCCCGTCTGAGACGTTGAATATTAGCTGTGCACGGATCAATGTAATATCACGTTACACGAATGTCCGTTATCTCGGAACGTTTATCAGCATTCGACGGTATTTCACGGTGTACTTTGCGTGGCGTCCACCGATGTCTCGAGGTGTGGGCAACCGTGGAACTAAAATTCTTGGTGAATCATGTAATGTGGGATATCACGACATCTCGGGAAGCCATCGTAACTCGTGTACTATAATTTATTATCGATTCTGTAATAAAGAATGAAAACCGTAAATCGAGTATAGGAAAAGCAGGAAGATGTACAAGAAGAGAAAGGACAATCTAACGTATTTAAGTATGGTCGTATTGTGCTGGATAAATGTTAACTTTATGTCACAGACTTCAGTGAACGAAAATTTAATACTAGGATTAATTTTATTTTCAAGAACTAGGCGTGTAGAAAAGTAGCGTTTACAATTATTTTATGATCGATATCGAATTGTATTGAGGTTCGATATGAGTAATTGTACGAGTATATGATTTTTTAACATTATTTGACGATATGTTGGTTGTGTGACAATAAAACGATAGATTGATTTATCTATCGTATAATAAACATGTATCTACAATATAGATATTCTTGTAAATGTAATGTCAGCATAAAATATTTTGAAGAAAGGGCAAAAATTTTCATGAAGTTAAAATCTTGAAATTTGAGTGATTTAAACGCGTGGTAATTAGTAGTTCATATGTACATACGTCACTACGGGAGACTTTAACGCATGGTAAGAGTAGCATCGCCGCGCTGGTGATTTCGATGCGTGTTACAGGCAGCATTTCTGTCCCCTTGTGCAATATTAAACTATGCTTTCGGTAAAAAAATGTTTAATAACTTCCATAAATTCTTGCCAGCATGCGTAATAATATGTGTGAGGCGAAATAAATGAAAATATGTGTATAAAATAAATTGCTACATTCGTGTAGAATATATGAAATATAATTAATTTCTCTTGAAACATTTCTTTATTACCTCGTTATATATCTTAAACATACAATAAAGGAAATAAATGTCATATAGCAATGTAAATTTACATCAGCAATCACAATGTATTGATTAGTTCAAAATGAGTTATTTTATTAGATAAAAATGAGAAATCTCATGTGTCGTACGTAACTTACGAGTATTATAAAATATGTACACAAACCAATTGACGAACATAGTGTAATTCTTTTTTTTTTTAATGAATTGCTATCTAAACTATCTTAACAGAGATCAGAATTTCTATAGTAACCTGGTAGAACACATAAGAGGTTGCACCTAATGTCAATTCCTACTATGACTCGTTCTTCGCATATTTTAATATCAAAGAAGTGCTCGAACAATGGTTAATCGATCACACTACGTGTGCAACCTCGTCGTATAATATCCTTTAAGGTTTCACAGAAGTAACATCTATGTTGCGCTCTAATGTTACGCGACAAGGTTGCAGATGCCCATAAAAAATTACGCTTCGAAGTTGCGTGACGAGGTTGCGGCTTTAAATGTCGTTAGCTCTTCCTTGACGTGCGTCAATCGGGAAAACGTTAAATGGAATTGGAGAATGGGGAATATTCCATTTTTCTTCTGGCTGAAGTACCATAATATGTAAATATAATAACAAAATATTTTTATGCACATACGTGTACATAAATACTACCAGTTCCAAATGAATCAATAAGAGATTTTTCTGTTTTTCAATTAAAACACTACTTAAATAGATTCATTGCGATTTATTATATTCCTTAGTGTATGGCCAAATCTATCGTATGTAAGCTATACAAATTTTTTTAATAATATGCAATATAGCAGACATTTGCCAAACTATTTTGTTTCAATATTGGAAACAAAATTGTGTGGTACAATTAGATTTTCTCCTAGACCCTTCCTTTTTGAAATAAATTGAAAAATATCTCCACAAATTGGTGCATTTGTCCTTTTCTTTTTGATCGTTGTTTAAACATGTTTAAATGTTCATAATGCAATAACAACATATACCATTTTATTACAACAATCAACCGAACAACTATTACTGTTTGAACCAGGGACTTTTACCGAAACGTAAAATACGTATTTTCGGTTGAACCTTCGCCCTATATGTATAACCCTATATAAGCCCTACCCTTATAGAAACCGAAAACATACCGATAGTTATTTCGGTTTCCGGTAATATATCGGTTTCGATATAGCTTTCATGGCATAATACCGATATCAAAATCAAACCGTTTTAAGTCCCTGGTTTGAACACAGAAAATGTTCAAAATTGAAAATTTGCATTTCTTTTCGAAATGAAATTTCTCGAAAATCGAATATGCCGACGAAAAACCGTTTGCAGATTTGTATTCAGGGCACAAAAATCGCTAAGAATCGGATATTGAATGTTAGAAGTCCGGATGGCTGTTGAACAGTGTTATCGAGAGATCTATCGAGCCGTTGCATCGTGACGGTTTCGAGGTTGCATAACACGAAGGATGCACCCACGCTGGTTTTCAGTGATCCTCGACCAGGGGATAATGCCGTGGCAAACGGCGGAGGATGAACGGGACCACCGACTATCGGGGCCCCGGTGTGTTTGCATTCGGCATAAAGTCGTCAATTATCGGGGGACAAGCGGAACGAGCGGGCCCGAGATACGCATCGAATAACGAGCGGGCGAGATCGATGCCCCGGAAAGCTCGAGATGGTTTGGCGACTAACGATGCGACGGGTATATTGAAATTCATGTTTTATGTATGGGGAATGATGATCCGCCAGTATGGAGGAGGACGACGAACCGATTCGTGACGCGTCTCGCGATTCTTTGAAGCTGCCCCTACTGGAATCACATTTTGGATGTGTATTCTTACCGCCAATCTTTTGCATGTATGGGAGACCTGTGCAAAACCGTGTACAAGGACAAAATCGTATACCTTACCTGGTATTTTTAAAGGAATAAAAACGTTTCGTGTCATTTGGGCAATTATTTTTTACTACATTCAGCGTTAGTCAACAGAGATTTGTCCACAGACTTCTAGGGTAGATGTTCTAATTACTGCCACCTTAGGCCTGCTGTTGTCATAGACACGTCAGCGTGCAACATGACGATTACGCTACGATTGATTTTCTATCCACTTGAGCGTATTGAAACGGTACAGAAAGCGTACAGAAAGCTTTATTTTTCTTATTCGCAAAAATGTCGAGCGACGAAGAGGACGTCATCGCGTTATATAATTAGAGGAGAATTGCTTATATTGGACCAGCTGCTAGATTGGACCACTTGTGTATCTCGATAAAGAAATATATTTACAGTGTTTCCGTTGGCTGCAATAACCCTTTGTACTCGATTGTCCCCTCTGAAGGGACAAAATGTACGGGGAATTAGAAAATTCCGAGTGCAAAGGGTTAATTTAAGAATCGAACAGCGAAACGGTTAGTAATTTATTTGTTGTTTTACGACTCACTACGTACACCGTAAGATACTTTTTTCTTTCTGTTTCTACTTTTTTCAATGTCCTGAATAATTTTTCTTAAATTGTAGTTTTTATTTCATTGGGTTTTAGGAGCGAAGCGACATAAGAAACCGATGGTCCAAATTAGGAAACCAGTTGTCTGGAATGGACCGAAGTCATTAGTTTAGTTTCTTAAAGATATTATTTCTATCATACATTATTTTAATAGGACAAATACAGGATACAATCTAGATATAATGCTTATCTTTTGACCATTTCCCTTTGCATCCTGCGATGTTTTGTGCTTGTGTAGGAAAGAAAAATAAAAAAGGGTTTATTTTTTTCTTTTTTATTTTTTAGTTTGTTAATAATTCGATTCTACTGGATGGACAAACGAAAATTTGGGATGGACAAATGAGGACATATCGTGAACAAACGATTCCAATGCTTAGTTTAGAGAAAATGCAGTAAGAAATACTCTGGGCGATTAAATCTTATTTTTTTGGTTTTTTGCTAATAAATCGATTCTGCTGGGTGGACAAATGAAAATTTTGGTTGGACAAATGTGGACAAATCGTGGACAATCATATCCAACTTGAGAATTAAGGAAAAATTTTCATGGGGGTACTGATGACAAATTTCTTTATTTGTTTATAACTTTTTTTTGAAGGGTGTACAAACAAAAATTTTGGTTGGACAAATGTGGACAAATCGTGGACAATCATATCCAACTTGAGAATTAAGGAAAAATTTTCATGGTGGTGCTGAAGACAAATTTCTTTATTTGTTTATAACTTTTTTTTGAAGGGTGTACAAAAGAAAGTTTTGATTGGACAAATGTGGACAAATCGTGGACGGAATTTCTTTCAAATATTTCCAGAGTTTACGGATAAAAGGTAAGAAAAATAGATTTTCTCATGTATAATATCTGGACTGTGGATGTTTATGCAAATATCGATCTTGAAGAATTTACTTGCGGGAACTAGAAATGAACGGAAACTTGTTTATTGTGTTAATAGTTCTATCAGGCCCCAAATAAAATAAAAACAGTTCTAAAGTTTATTACACTTTTTAATATACCGAATTGTATATGTCCGCATATACTATAAATGCATAAAATTTACAGTCTAATAATAACTTTATAAAACGAATTATTACACATAACTGTGTAAAGGTAAAATTATTGCCGAGTGGCAACGAATATTACGCGTTTAAAATGCTAAAATATTCTTGAGAATCATTTTTATGTCACGCAATATAGACCAAAAAATACAACAAACGTATTTTCTTTGTGATGGTTAAATAAACTAGGAGTACAACCATTAAGACATTAAAGAAAACTGCAACCGCGTATTGCACTTCTGTGAAATATTTTCTCATTGAAAAGCAGACGTCTTCACACCATTCTACTTTTCCTTCCACCATTGCAATCAGAAAGAAAGATACAATTGTCTCGATCCTCTATACGAAACAGCAAACTTTCCTCAAACTAACCAAGTGTTGTAATACTTCAGAATAACCTTGTACATGTTAATCGTAAGTGATTCTAGCATTAGAAGAATTAACGAATTGACAGCGTACAGTAAAAGAGTTCTACATCCGTATAAATTATATTCGCGGCTGGAATGGATAGAATTTCAAATAGAAATATGAGTTTCGTTCCGTAAAGAGAGACCATCGAGTAAAATCGGGGACGAGTAGATGCCTGCAGGAGTGAAAACGCGCAAGACGGAATGACTCGTGTGCGTCGAAGTAGGCTGCCTCGCGCGAACGAAGTTTCTGCCTTCGGGGATAAATATCTACGGTTGAACATTTTCGAATCGTCTGGCCGTACGTTACTCAGGATTTTATCGAAAATTACAGACCTTCCGATTTCGAAGCACTCCGCGGGAAAACGCTCTCTATTACGATGTTGCGCGATGAATTATTTTACGACCATAAACGAGCATTGTCTCGGACGTCGTCTCTTCGCCGTGATAAATCTCCACGGTGTGCCGTATATTAACGAATACAGAACCCCATAGGTGCAACTTGTTATATATTTAATGCTATCCTGGCTGAACTATCTTCTTAATAAAGCTTTTATAATCGACTTGACATGGAATGAACATTTGACCTGAAAAATTAACAATAAAGTGCTATTTTTTAATGTATTATTTAAACAAATGGATTTTTCGGGAATCTAATAATATAGCTGGATATCTTGTGAAAGAATACACAATATTGCTATTTAAACGGTTTTTGTAGCTCTAATAGTTTCCGAGATATTTGACCAAATATGTTCTACATCCCAAACTTTAAGGGCTGTCTTCACCCCTTCAACATGGATGATTGCAAATAAAAAGAAATAGGGTAGATGTCCCGATTACTGCTATCTGAAGATTATAGCGTAACTTAATTTAATTATTTCACGTGTTCTTTAACCTAAATATCGTCTTAGCTTGTAACATGATATTATTTAATATCTCTTTCATGAAAAAAAATAGTTTTATAACATTAAATACGGACAATTAATTAATAGTTAATTAGAATCTGCGAGCAATCTCAGTGCCCCTGTAACTGTCATCTAAAAAATTACAGTAATTCTTATATATACTTCAACAATTAATTTTATATAATAGATGTAGGTTGAACGGTAAAATTGCGGCTCTTTCTTTAGTATGATTTCGCCAGAACTTCCTACTTACGCGATCACGTTTTTGACGCTTAAATTACACTTATTTTTAAATATCAGGTAGGTACATACAAGTACACGTACGCCTTTGCTTTTATGTAAATCAGAGTCCCAATGTAATAATAAAATTTTTTTGTACAGAATTCATTGTACGTTATTTATGTTTTAATTCATTAAAATAAATAAAGTGGTAGTATTAGGAACACTGGCAGTAATTGAAACATTTACCCTACGTGTGAATTATTTTTATGAAAATCAGTGATATTCACTTCGGTCTGTTCCCTCATAGATTTATTAATTTACATATTCATGTATATATGTTTCTGTGTTTGAATACTATCATCTAAATGTAAAATATATACCCAGTCAATTATGGTTTTTGTTAATAGACAAACTCACAAAACCAACAAAAACTAGTATTTCTTTGCTGCAGGAATTTTGCTCCGCTAGTAGTAACGCAACCACGGAAAAATATTTTCTCGAGCGGCACCAGTTGCGCGGAGAGAATACATTTCGAAACAATGCTACTTCGAGGAAGGCTCGGACGTTCCTCCACTTTTATTCGTTTTGGCCTCAGGTAAGCCGTCCCCTAATCCTATCGAACGCTGTATCATCATAGAGAACAACCTCCCAGCTCCTTGTTCCCACAGGGCAGTGAACCCTCTCGATATTAATGACTCCTCTGGTCCTGTCAGGAAACCTGTATCTATGGTCGAATGGCTGCTGCCCCGAAAAAGGTGAGCAGAGATCTAACTGCGAGACACAAGAAGAAATGAAACGGAGAAATGTTATGTAACGGTGACGCCGCTAGATAAATTATTCAAACGAGAATATTAGTGGGAAAGTTATTTTCACATTAATGCTTGTACACTGTTCGATAAATTATTGCAATGTTATTATTCCTTACGTTGGAACCATTGAACCCGTCAAACTTACGAATATATTATACAATTTCTTGTTTTACGATTATGAAAATTATAATGCTGCTTTTGTCGGGATTTATGTTGTCTGTTAGTATACATTTTGGATTGCACTATAGGTATTACGTTATATTGTATTGCATATTATACATATCAATCTATTATACAATTTAATTTAGTATAAATTGATTGGCGGTGGTTCTAACCTTAAATTGAGGTTGAATTGAAATCGAATTAAAGTAATATATTTTATCATTATCCGTATCTATTTGGTAACATATCTATAGTCATTGGATTTCTCATGAATCATTCCAATAAAAAAAATTCGAAAAACCTTATTTTTTTTAAACGCTTGTTTGTTTGAAAATCAAAAGGCAACATCCATATTCTTGAAAAGATGCAGATAAAGAAACTAGGATTTACGGAAATTGTACAGACTTAAATACAGTTCAATTTTTTTGCCTAACACAGTTTTTGTTAAGTTCCAGAGAAGTTTTGTACGTTAGTAATTAGCGTCAAATTAATTTACAAATTTCTATAATAAATATGTAATCAAGAATCAAACGTTGGCTTCCGGTCAAATCGATTCGATTCGTGCACCAAGCTTAAGCAACATTCCGCTCCAGAACTAATGTTTATTCTATGATTAATATATCGAACATTTTAAACAATATGACATAACCGTAAATATTAATGTTTCTTTAAGAAGAATTCCATTGACTTAAGCTTCGTCAGTCGCGAACAAAAAGGACCGATTGCCTAAACGAATCTTCTGTCCCACAAGACCCAGCTTTTATGCGAGCAGACTTTCACTTATGAATGAAACATTCAACAATATTCCACTTTATGAATGAAAGACACTCTATCAAAAAGTAACAGGAGTATGGTCTCAGAAACATAGTGTAATCTTTCAAATTCACGAAATGTATTATAATTCAAGAAGGTCAACGCACTTGGGAGATTCGATTCCAGCTGACGGATGGATCAATGCCCATGATTACTGGTTCGTTACCACGCGAGGGAATAGAGAATAATTAGACCGTTGCTACATTGTAACAGGCAGGCCCGGCATCATTTTCCGTTCGGGACGGGAGGGTTGACCGAAGGACGAGCGCCAACGGAGCGGCCGGGGGCCAGGTAAAAAGGAACGGTAGGTACAGGCGAACCGAGAGAAAGGAAAGGGAAAACGGGCACAGGAGATCTCGCGTTGTTAGACGGTAATGACCGCCATTCGACTTGACGGTGGTGCCTCGCCGCTTTTTTCTCCCTTAGGGACTATTACGGAATCCGGTCGGTCGAATATCCCGCGCCGCGCGCCTCGCTTTCTATTGGCTGGTAATTGAGCATAGAAAATGGCGCGTACGAAAAATGAACCCTACAAATATGTACACCCAACGAAAATCGAATTTGAGGTGGATAAGTGTACAGGACGGAGATCAAATGTCAGGTTGTAATTTCGTGTAACAATGTTTCGGATAGACGTTATTATCGGAATTTAAATTACAATACAAAATTCAAATCTTTCCGAGTAATTGGCGTGGAGTTGTAATTTGATGTTTTCTTGGGTAATTCTTTAACCTCCATTAAGATAGAATGGAGAACCTCAGAGGTTCTCAGTACAGAATAGCTGAAATTGATCGCTCTAAAATATTTTATTTCTTTTAATTCAGTTTATTTATTTAGTAGAATAGTAACATTAAATTTGTATTCTTTATTATTGTGCATTTTGTTCATTATGAATTAATAAAAAAACTTCAGGGGCTCTTTCATTCGCATGAAGTTTAGACTGAAATATCAGGTTATATGCTGAGGTGATACAAGTTGCTATTCTGTAGAAAGTCGTGATTAATTTTGAACAGTTCGTAACAAATTGTTATTAACACTTTACAGGCCGGCGATATTGCGCATGACCATGCGCAAGTGGCTGGCACTTTTTTTGTGAAAGTAGTATAGAGTAAGGTTAGAAATTGAAGCAACTTTATTATGTTATTGTGAAAAGGTTCTAAAGATTTCTATAATGTATGTTTATTATTAATATATGTTTTAAGATCTGTATTTGAAACAGTCTAATGTATTTGTCTCAACTACTTCTCAGATGATATTATAATTATGAGTTATTGCACGAGGTGTAAAGGAATTTCAGTAGAAAGAAAAGAAAATTTAGTTATGAAATGAAAGTCAATCATACCAGCAAATCGCCTTGCTTTTTGGAAATCATTAACAGTTTCTAACAATAATAATGATGACGATGAGTATTATGTTTCAAGTTGTTTATGTGTAAATTGTTTGTGCCTTAGGTATTTATGTTTAAGTTAGGTGTAAAGAAGTAAAATACATATGATTTGAACCGTTCCTTTATTAAAAAGACGACACAAAGAAAACTATAAAACTTCATTCTTCTCGGATGTTCGAAAATATTAGGACAATTAGTATAATGTAAACTTACACTACTTTTGAGTAATTATTCAACATTTTCAAGTTTCACTGTTATTTCAAATAAAACGTGCCAACATACAAGTAACCAAAAGCCCACAATAAAAAAACAAATAGCCAAGAAACAGGATAGAGTAAGAAAGTTTAATTGAGGACAGTTTTCATTCAACTCTTAACGTAGAGGAACTTTTACGGTAAGAAAAAAGTCTCGATTGTCTCTCTTTGTGAATCGATCTATACGGTGACTCACAAATTTATTATTCATTACGGTGACTCGTAAATATTATTTCAAAATTAAGACGATTTCATGACGAAAAGATGATAATAGTAAAGGTAATAACGATACATAAATAGAACCTACAATTACAAGTTTTCTTACTTTATTTTCATTTCTAAACGTATGTAAACGAATTTTCTAAGTCACTATGTAAATGATCTATAAAGAATGAAAATTCTCAGAAATCTTCGTAGTCCACGAAGCTCACGTTACGTTGTCCACGCGCGAAACGTCTGGGTTCAGCCCTGTTAAATAATCAACGTGTTTCTTTATAGATTCTAACGAGCCGGGTAATGGTACGGGTGATAAAATCGAGGTGAATCGTAACCGCTGTCGATCACGTTAACGAGTAAATTGGGTGTTGAGCGTGGCGAATTCGATACCGGGTTCCGAAACAAATTCAAGTTACATATCCCGATTGCGTATTTGTAACCGTTGACTCCTCCGAGTAGCTTTGAACGAGCATTCGTAAAGACAACATTGCAAACAGTGGTAGAATTAAAAAATATGTATCATTAAATTCCAACAGATCATTTAGTTTTTTAACCTGACTTGAGTTGCCTATTTTGGGCCACTTTTTTATTTTTCTGTCCTACACAAGCATAAAACATCGCAGGATGCAAAGAGAAACGAAAAAAAGATAAGCATTATATCTACATAGATTGTATCGTCTATTGTGTTGAAAAAATGTATGATAGAAATAATATCTTTGAAAAAACTGAACTAATGACTTCGGTCCATTCCAGACCACTGGTTTCCTAATTTGTACCATCGGTTTCTTATGTTCGACCGCTAGTAAAAATCAATGAAATTATGCATACAGTTTAAAAAAAAATGGTTCAGGACATTAAAAAAAGTAGAAACAGAAAGAGAAAAGTATCTTACGATATACGTAGTGCAATAGTACGTTTTTTAGTGGGTTTTACATTTTCCATACTTTCGTGTTGTAGTCATTTTGAATCTGAATAAAAGGAAAAATTTGACAGAAAAAAACCTTTTTAGTATACTTTGAACTATTTGCTACCATGATGTAGATTGTATCCTAGAATAGATCAGTCCAATTCAAGCAACTAGTGGTGGTCTAATATCAGGCAACTTGCAGCTTGCATCAGTAAAATACGTTTTCATTATTGTATTTCAACGAAAATAGGAAAGTATGGATATTAAATTATAGCTAACACAGTACAGTTTACACTAATATTATTTAAAATTATGGTACTTACAAGATGTAGAAAGAAATTCACTTGGAATAACACGAAAAATAATGATCACGTGCCACGTATTTCTATATCTCGACGACGTGTAACAACACACAAATTAATGACCGTTTCGCTGGTTTCGTACGTTTCATCTCCTCTCCTTAAATCAATGTAGCCAACGGAAACACTGTACATTCTTTATCGAGGTACACAAATGGTCCAATCTAGAATCCAGTCCAATATACACAACTCTCCCCTGTGTCGTATTCTTTAATCCTTTTTCAAATTTCGTGTAATAATAATTTATTCTTTGCAGTAAGTATTCAGGTATTTCAAAATAGAAAATGTTAGGTTCCTGTAAAAATTGTGAACCTCCATATCGTATACGGCACAAATTGTTTATACATACATAACAAGTTACAGTAGTGGTCAAAATTCGGCAACCATCCATTAAATCTACTATACACGAAAATGTACGTTTATAGAAATGGTATTAAAGTGAACATTTGTTACCTAGTACCCTGAATTAAATAAGATTCTTTTTATTTTCACATTGAAAAGAATTAAAAAACAGAATTCATGCGACAATCTAACGAAGTCTCTCTGCAATTTCAATCAACCCGTATTGTTGTGATTTTCATATCTATTATTATAAAAATAATCCATTATTATAAATATACATACGCACTATTATAAAACGTTCATTGTCAACAAATATAAATACTGACCAATAAATTTTCGTCCTAAAATTTATGTATATATAAATATCGATCTGCATCTAATTATATTTTCAGGATTGTACCTATGTAGGTACTTCTGTTTAGAAATTGAATGTTTTATCATACAATTTAATAACGCCGATCACTGGTGACCCAGCATGGTAGTTACCTCGTTAACCCTTGTGTAGGCAACCAAAATATTCACGGTTATTGAACACTTGAAATTCCTCCATTCTGACAGATTAGATAAACACAGATAATTTTACTTTCATACTTTTTCGAAACTCTTAAGTTTGTCTTCCTATAATATACCAAGTGCTGTTTTAGAAATGCTAAATTTCCTAAACAAGGGTTAAGTTAACATCACTAATACCGCTGTTCCTCTCCGTTTGAATCGCAGAATGTTCTGTATTCTCTTCAACGCGTTGTTTACGTAACATTATTATTAATATAAACGCACAAGTCCGAACAGTCTACTCGTTACCCATAACTCCACGAGTTAATTTCATCGGTATACTCCCGCTCCGACATTTATTGTAGAACGACGTGTAGCCATATCGAGACCGCGCTTGAAACGGTACTTACGTTTATTAGAGAACTGAAAACCAGTGAAAGTCGAATATACAAACGGTTCCAGTATTTCGTAGACGACGGATAGACAGCGAAATTTATCACTCGGGATGCCGTAAAAATCTCAACGCATTAGTTTTTTCTTTTTCATTTGAAAATGATTTATCGAACGTTTACATGAAACTCGCGATATTACGTCGAAAATAGCCAACACCTGGCCGGAACGATACCGTGCAATTAAAAATTCAGGCATTCGGAGAATCTGTTTTAAGGATCGTAAGTCCTGAGATCAGCGAGTACTATACGTATCACGGTTTATGATTAAAGTGGGATTAAACGTGAAACGAAATGTCGCTGAATCACCGAGTCGTTAAGATTCAAGTGTCTTGGTCTGCAATTATTTCTATTCGTCGTTGATATCGTTCCTTTCTCCGGCATCAAATAATCTGGAGAATAAATTTTCTAATTACTTAAATTTTCGATTTAATCTTCGACAGCTTTCATTTATAAATATACCGAATCAAATTTCTTTCTCAAAATATCGGGGTGGTGCATATAAAATTTGCCTGTCATAGGTGTTACATTGAATTCGGTTGACATCAATTTTTTTCCTTTCACCTTCAATTTTTAAAGTTAAATCCACTCGAAGATTTATTCATGTGTATGTAGATTTTTAGAACTCCAAGTTGACAGTTTTAAAACAATGGAAGAAAGAATTTTCTTGTTCAATCATTACTTTGAAACTTTCCTTAATGTGATAATTGAAGGGTCATCGATAGGTTTTCTTTTTTTAAAAGACGCGAACGAAAGAATTTAGTAGGTAATAACCATTTCTCATTCTTACTGATACGACTTGATGTTCTCCTATCGAATATTAATTTTAGTTGAGCAGAAATATTTCCAATGGATATTTCATTTTCTTTTAACTGTTTTACGTAATGAATGACCAGTTTTGCAGTGATAATGCAGCTCATTTAGCAGCCTTATCAGTTCTAAAGCAGAAGTTATGACTAATATTCACGATAAATCCACGAATAGTAAATATTCACAAGCTTTTGCTACCTTTATAGCTAAATTTTTATGCAAAATAAAATGTTATAAAGTTATTCATGAAGACAAGAACAAAAGAAAAATTTTTTTCCTTCTTCTGAGTATCTTATAGAGTTCAGAGTAAAATAGAAAACTCGTCGCATGCATTGAAAATTCTGTCTCCTAGTACATTTCACCGAGCTCTAGACACTATGAGTGCATAAAATCCGTAGTCTAGTAATAACTAATGGCAAAAATTGTTCTTCTTCCAACTGCCCCATTAACCCTTTTGGTGCTATGAGCATGTATACAGGGTGTCCCAAAAATGTCCTCCGACCCGGAAATGGGGCACTCGGGGGGTGAATTGGAACAACTTTTTCCTTAGCAACAATGTAATCTGAGGCTTCGTTACCGAGATATTAACGAAAAACCGCGACCAATAAGAGCGCGAGTTTGCCAGCTGAGTTCCCGCGCTAGCGGTGGCTACGCGCTACGCTTGTACTACGTTTCATAAATTGGGCGTTACGAGCGCTATGGACGTGTATACACGTTTCAGAAATAGTACTAGTGCTATAAACAATAGAATATTTCACGCTCACGCGATCGATTCGTCAAAAGTATTGCTACACCGAAAGGGTTAATGACACTCGTAAGACCTAACCCATCGAATGTTTCATGCACACCAGCTTGATACTCAACGGTATGTGGTTAAGTGTTAACCCTCATCCGTCCCTTGTGTCAATTTGACACATTTTTCTCCTAATAAGTCATGTTATTCTGTCAAGTGTAAGTACATTTACCTGACGCTCCGTGACTTTTATTTTAAAGAACTAATAAATTTAACTATTTATCTCTTCATTACATTCATTTTTTACGACTGTGTCAATATGACATCTAGGGACAAATTAAGGGGGGAGCTTGGTGTAAACAGCTAAAAATGAACGAATTTTTGGGAATTTCTTGTGAAGACAGTATTAAACCGATCTCTTTGAAAATTTGAGAATACTTTATTGTACAATTAAACTGAATACAACTATTTTTATTTTCGCGACAAATTCATAAATATTATTGTTATAAGGATTTATGTGCAGTCCGTGAACAAAAAAGGTATTTCACGCCGGGATATGTAATTACAAGAATACTCAACCAACTGTTCCAGCCTTGCATGTGTATATTCTTTAACATCTTCTTCACAGCATAAACCTATTTTGAAGTTAAAAAATGCAAAATTGAAAAATCGAAGACATTTTTTTTAAAAAAAGGTTACTTTCTTCAAGTAAGACATTCTGAAAAATATGATTTATTGAACAATAAAAAAAAAAATAAATGTAAGTTCATGCTGTGAAGATGTTAGAGAATAGAAGTCCTTATAACTGCAATATTTATAGATTTGTCGTGAAAAGAAAAATGTTTGTATTCAATTTAATTGTACAATATGAAATCGAAGTGTTAAAGATTGGTTTAATAATTCCTCCACACTAAATTCCCAAAAATTCAATCATTTTAAGCCCGTTTACACCGGGTTCCTCCCTTAAATCGAGAAAATGCGAAGAGAATTAGAGAAATATCGTCGAGTTCGGTGTCGTCCTCGTTGCTTTCGGTGGATCGAGGCGTTACCTGCGTGAGGGAAAAATGAAGAGAAAGAGAAAGAGAGAGAAAGAAACAAACAGGAGGAAGGCTGCGTAACACGCGTGGCCCGAGGAATAGAAAACGGCAGGAAGTTGGCCGATACCAGCCAAAACAAAGGGAAACCACCAAACGAGACGGAGATACGCATCTCTAAGCGTGGGATCGCCGCGCACCGGCATCGCGGCCACGCTCCTCGGGCCCGTTGAAGTCTTCGACGCGATGTTCTAACCAGGAAATATCTGGGACGCGATGGCGAACACGGTAACGACGTTCCTGAGCTGCCCCCCCCCCCTTTCTGGCCCCGTAACTTACAGGCACTTCGCTCGGCCGCGACGAAAAAAGAATTTTGTTCTAATTAGGAAACCGTCTTATTTTCTTCTTTTGTGTGTTTGTCAATGAATAAAAAGGTACATGCACTCAATAGGCCGTTGGGACGCTATTTTAACGGTCATGACGACTAATGAAATTAATGCCGCGACAAAATTGGACCTGGAACAACAAAGGAACACCGCCAACGCTGACTCGCGGATTGGAATGAAACCCAGATTGCACATGACGTCCAATGACGCCTTGAGGACGACTTAAAGACGACATAAAGATGCCTTGGACCTAAAATAGCCGTAAAATAGGCGTCTTCAAGGCGTCATGTGCTATATCTGAACCCAGATGGCACATGACGCCTTGAAGATGTCGTGTACTTTCTGGGAGAACTTTGTGGGTTTATAAAGTGATTCAAGACAAGAATAACGGTATGCTTCATTCGTGCGCAATTGCCCTGTAAGGGGATGTGGAAACTAACCTCAAAGTTGAATTGGCAGGCTCATTTTTTCGTGTATAACTCTTAAAATACAAGAGATAGAAAAAAATGTTTCAAACAGAAATAGTTTAATGGTATCATAAGCGCTGTAAATTTGCCTTAACAAATTAGAAAAAAATTTTTGTTGTTAAATAGAAAATTTTAGAACACTTTGTAGCACTTATTGTGTTATTCAACTTTTGTTTGAAACATTTTTTTCTATCTCTTGTACTTCAAGGGTTATACGCGAAAAAGTGGGAATGTCTACCCGACTTTGAGGATAGTTTTCACACCCTTAATGGGCGATTGGGCACGAATGGAATATACCGTTTTTAATGACTCCATAAACCCACAAAATTTTTTTAAGAGAAATTAACGCGAAACATAAAAGAAATTTAAATCGTTTGCTGGAAGGAAGAAAGATTCGACGGACATGGAACATATAACCTCTCGAGAATTTGTTTTTAGACAACAGGAATTATATACTATTGTATTATTGTGATCGTCTTTAGAGATTCTTTGAACACCAAGTGCGAAAATTGTTTACGTACATTCTTTGATTAGGTGTTTCTTAGTTACAGAAATATTGCGACACCAGTATAATCTTGATTTCTGTGCCACACATGATTCCCTTGATCGAAAATTTAAGTTAAAAACCATGCAAAGGGGAGCCTAATTCAATCTAATAAAATCGCAATTTTAATACAAACACTCTTTAGAGGATTTCAACGTATAGCGATTACCGCTCTGGTGACTTCAACGTGTCATTAAATATCTTCAGGTTCCTAAGAACTATTAACATATCGATCGCACAATTTTAACGGAGAATCGTATATTAAAGAATTTTAGATCCACAAGTTAACTGTGCTTGGTGTAATAAAAACGTATAGGTAATTTTAATAGGAGCTCTGTTCAGATATCAACACATGGTTAAATATCATCGCTCTGTTAGGTTCTTAATAATTATTAATGAATAAGTCGAAAATTTGAATTCAGTATTGTATATTAAAGAATTTGTATCCACAATTAACTGGGCTTCATGTAATAAAATCGTACAGGTAATTTTAATAGAAGCTCTGCTTAGATATTAACAGTGGTGATTACTGCTCTGGTGATTTCAACGTGTGGTCAAGCACTATCACTCCATTCAAAGGACACCAAACACTTTATAATAGCCAAGTATATTTATATTATTTATGTATTTATTGTATATAATCTGCCTAGAAAGTGCATCTAAAATTTATTTGTTATTTACAACACATTTGAATAAATCAGTGATATGTTTAACACTAATAAAACAACCAAAGCAATCGAAGTATGTATACAATTTTATGACGATAATAACATCTTATAACAATGCTTTTTCTCAGATCTTTTACACGTTCCACTTCACTATGAAGATCAAGAAATTAGTTACTTTATAAATTTATAAATTTACCATAAATTTGTCATGTATATCGATCCGACACAGATAGATATGCAGTGGCTGCCAAAAGTTTCCGATTTCCTTATTATATATTCATATTAAGGATACATTGCTTCTTCAAATTTGGCGATACTACAAATTTTGTGTCACAAAAATAATCTATCACCCTGTTTCCAACAAATACAAGCTTGACGAAAATAGCGTCAAACATATGGTAAAACTACAATTTGGGAGGAAACTTTTGGCAGCCACTGTACGTTTCTCATTCGTAGTTCGAGTGTTAATGTATACAATAAATTTATCGCGTCTAGTGGTCACAGATTTCCTGTACTTCCCGAAATAATTTAAGAACTTCTCGAGTGAATTTCTCCAACGGAGCCGGATCGGTGAAACCGCTACAGGCTTGTCCGGCTAGGAAAATATTAAGTTGTAAATCTATAGCTTAGCCGAGGAAATGAAATTCAGAGAAGTTAATTTGCGGACGTGGCGCGACTAAACCGGCTGTACCGGTAGCTCCGTCGGGCCCTCTAAGCCCGAATAAAGCGTGTCGACCGTAACATACGTTAATTTTACTCGCGGCCCCGCGAGCAGTGTTACAACTATTGGTGTACGGCGAACACGGAGCAACCTGTTGCATAAGCACCGCTGGAATTCCGTGGAAAACGCTGCGACCGATTAATTTTCAATTTAATCGCCATACGTCGCGATCCACGCGATAATTAATCGGGCCGTTCTGATAGGGCCGAACCGATTTCCTCGTGGATCGATACGCGAAATGGCTTTTGAAGCTGTGGTCCTTAATGGATTCTAATTTTTTTTTTTCAGAGGTTTGCATAATGGGGAACTGTTTAGAGCAACGCTGTTTAAACCAAAGCTCAGTCACCTGAAGATTGGTATCGCGATATGAAATAATTAGACTGGCGGAAGTTTCTGCAAATTCACAATTTCAGATACTAATATCTAAGGATGAAGATAGGATAGGTTGGAATACGTTAATAGTATTAAACTGTATTGAAACCCTCGGTTTATGGCAGTTTCGAAATTAAGGAATGCTACAAATGCATAAACATCCGCAGTCTTGAGATGATAGGTGATATGAAACGGAATCAATTAAATTTGATTTAAATTACCGTATCGTATTGCTTTACAATACTACTTATAATATGCGAGGTATTAGGATTATTTAAATCTCTATTCTTATAATGATTTTAATACCTTCTTAATCAGTCTTTACGGTATATCTAATATTTCTGTTTTCTCGTCGTTATTACTATTTTATTCAGCTATTATTACGAGGCATTAGTAATTTGCTTACCTGTTTAGAAAACCAGAGATGAAATATCGGAAAAGAAAACAAAGACCTGTCCAAAATACAATACAATTTTTAGCCCCAAAGTAAAACACTCTTCCAAAATTACAAAAGCAACATCGTGTCATTTATAGGTTAGAGATTAAACCCTTCTTTATACAGCAATCGATGGCTAAACAAGTTACGAAAGTAGATTAAAATAATTGGTTATAACTTTTGGAACAGAAATAAACTTATCTACAAAAGTTTAAACAAAAAAAGAATTACTTCTGATGTGAAAAAATCTTCAAGTCATCGTAACGCCTTGATTTGCGACGTGAATGCTTGCAAACTAAATTTTACAGTAGACTCTAATTATATTGCCACTAAACATACGGCCACGCGAGGCAGGTCCTCTTCACACGTAGGGGAAAAGTGTCTAAAACGATCCCTTGGGGTAAAATGATTCCTGGCTGCCCTGTGGTTATTAGTGGTGCTATATCGCCATGTCGTTCTACAATAGTTCCCCCCGCACGTCACTAATCGTTGCTCGAAGTGCCATGTGAATATCAATGCTCTGTATGCTGTCCACAAGAAAAATTTAAAATTTCTGCAATTTATCCAAGGTAAGGTCTTTTTCAATGTTGTATAACTTTTGTCATAAACGGTTTAATATTACAGATGCTTCTTGCGCGGATTTAACCACAATTCAATAATAAGGTAATTAATGTTTCGTTACCGCATGTATTAAGTTGATGTTATAGTCAACCACTGAATGCGAGTTGGGTGTTTAGGGTCATATGATCCCTCCCTAGTGGGATAAAATGATCCCAGGAATCATTTTATTCATATGCTGTATTATTGTTTTTTGTTTTAGTTACAACAATGCCCCGTCAGTATGAAAGAAAAACAACGCGTCAAAGTTGTTTTTATTTAAATAAAATGTAATAACTGAAATGCTTTTTAATGTTCGTCGTATTTACTATCAGTAGGTATAAAATGATCCCCGGAGATTATTTTCTACACATACATTACAAAATGATCCTTAAGTATGCCTTCAAAGAAATGTGAATAAAAAATATAATTGATCACGTAGCTAAATTCTATTTAAGCCAATGATAAGATAGATAGACTAACTTACAAAAACTACTTTACTTTTATTTAAATAATCAGCATTTGTATTTTTTATGTAAATTACGCCTTAAAGGGATCGTCCTAGACACCTTTCCCCTACTGTCGGGCACACAAATTCACTCTCCCACCACGTTGTGTACGCCTGCGCACCAGCACGATCCAGCTTTTGCGCAGGCGCTGAAGCCGAGGCTATGACGACAGAACTTAGCATGGAGGGGGCTCTGAACTCATTACCGTTTTACTCCCCTACAGCCGATGGCAATATAGTAAGAGTCCACTGTATTGCCAATTGTATAAGAAACATCCACGAACATTTAAAATTGAATAAAGAACAGTGGTACAACCATATCCGAGGTACAACAGGTTCACCTACAGAAGAATCTACATTTTCGAACGGTATTGTATATTGCCAAGAACTCTACAAAAGAAATCGCCATAATTTTTTCATCCAAGCAACTCATTGCTAAGTTCATATCGTTAATTCTGAACGCTTCGTTGGATTCATTTAGTCACGAAGAAGCAAGTAATACCGCCCATTCTTTCTTTCGATTTGAGTTCTCCGTGGATCGAGGCTGTTCGCGTTTTCTCGCTGCCGTTCGATCGAAGCGAGCGAGCGTGTATCAATGAAAAATACGTCGCCAGCGGAGCATGCACGCCGATCGAAGGCACTGGAGGAGTCCACGTGTTTTCTTTTTTTCTTTCTTTTTCCCTTCGTCAGTGATACAGCGCACGCTTACCGTTAACATTCCGCTAGAAAACGATGACTCACGCTCGATAAATATATTTTCAGACGAAGGCTAGAAATTGATGGAAGAGCTTATCATAGCAACCAATATTTTCTGTACAATCGTAATCAACGGAGTGCTCGTAGACGGCGGTGGCTCGAACAGTCTGCGTTAGTTAGAATAATATTTAGTGAACCTTCGGGGCAGATTCACGGACTCGAATAATCACACGGATGTTTAATTTAATTCTCTTTTTCGACGAGGTTAAGTGTGTGTGGAGCATCAGTTGAAGATTTCTTTTTTTAGCCCTCGATTGCGAGTTATTGAGGTGGGATTTCGTAATAGCGTCGAACCTTAGAATGAGATTAGATACTTGGGCGTCACGTGTTTAAAAGAACTTCGTGAAAAGAAAACATATATTTACAGATACTGATGACACTTTGTCTAATTGCGGACGATCGCGTTCAATGTTGATAGAGAATTCTATTTTGACGTTTAGATGAAGGACTGAATTGATCGTAAGGTTTAATCACTTATCCACTTTATCCTTAATATATTAAATTGTTTCAGGATAATTTATTTAGAGCAATGTAACTGACAATGAGCTCAGGAACGAACACCATTAGGCACAATACATTTTTGCCAAGACACAAGAACAAAATGGGGAAGAGCAAATTATTTAATACTTGGATGAATCAGTTCTAAAAGAAGGTATAAACCTTAAGGCTCGATATAATAATATATAAAAATAATATTCGAAAATGAAACTTCTTATCCCACCGTAATCAGACCAACGATCGGAACTAAACTTAACTAAACTTTAATTTTTAAAACCCGTCAACATTTCCGGGATTATTGTCAGTCTGAACCGACTCGAAGACGCGGATTAACGGTTGATCGATGTCACTTCCTGGATCCGGCATTAATCTGTCTTTTCTCGTGACTCTCAAAATTCCAGACTCCCGGAAGCGGAGAAATTTCGCGTCTCGACGCCTTTCGCGGCGATGACTCCACACGTGTTCATCTTTCGAGCATCAAACCACGAACAAATTTTGATCGATTATTTTCAATAAGAAGAAATTTTTCATCTATGTCGTTTTCTTCGTCTCCCGTTTCTTAAAGCAAGAGCAATTAACCGTTTGATGTCTTGTACCGTTGAGCTCGGATGCGATGTCCGATTTTTGTGACATATATTCGGACGAAACCTGTTTTTTCTTCAGCCTCGCTATGCACGCCTTTAATCGCCAGCCGTTGTTAAAAATAGTATATTAATAATTTATGAAAGTCCTGGCGTCCTTGCGCGTGGACCGTGTTCAACCGAATGTAGAAGTCACCGACACAAAGCCATTTACCAAGGTCGATTTTTGTAGCGATATTCGTATCATTATTATAAATATATTTATGTACATTCCCTTCTACAAGCCACTGGACATTTGATTGTTACGAGGAGAATGTAAATTTGAACAGAATTTAAATTTAAATTACACGAAGCAATTTCAGTGATTTATTCTACTTTTAGGTTAGGTAGTAATCTTGAACGTATCTCTAATACATCTTTCAGTGTTACTTTAAATAAAGAATTGCAGAATAATAATCCATTGTAAATTTTGTAATGCTATCCATAGTCGAATTAATATATAACTAAAATAGAATCAAATAATTCTGGTATTAATTTCCGAGAAATTCTGTAGAATGTCTGAAGTCAGAATGACAGATATTCTGAGATGTATTGGTTAGCTAGCACTACTGATGACTGATAGTGCAATAGGTTCATCTAAAATAAATTATTTTCTCTAAACGAAATAGTAAAAATTCTCGGACAAGTGAGTAGAAATTTTACTTTACTTTGGACCTAACGAAACCTAAAAACTCTAAATGAAAAGAAATACCTCTGACATAATTTCAAATCAGTAAATTAATCCATAAAAATTTGTATTTGCATAAAAATTCCGCAGTCTAATGATAACCATCGTGTTTCACATTACAGTAAATCCTCGATGAGTGTTCAAAGGCTCCTCGACATTAACAAGGTAAGGTCCCCAAGTATAACACTGACTTTTTAATGAGCTTCAGCACCATCATATTACTTGGAATTCTGAAGCCAATGATATTTGTTTCAACCGCGTATGGCCATTAGTTTATGAAATATTTAATGTTCAATGATGAGCCTTCGAATACTCATCAAGGATTTACTGTAATCTTCAAAAATGACACATTCGTGTTACTATGAATCAGCGGTCGCAAGAAACGACCCACTTGACAATTGAGAATCCCAACAACTTTCCATCAGTGTCCCCTTTGAAAGAAAGAATTAAAAAAAGCAAGCGACCGGGTAACTTATAGTCAGTCGGCCGCGCGTCATTTCCCCGAGGCGTTTCTTCTACCTGCCGATTCGTCTAACACTTTCCTCGTAACCATCGGACCTGCCACAAGACAGGTTCTACCACCCTGGGATACTCTGACATTTGCCAGGTTGATAGCCGGCCGGAGTGGTTCACCTATAAGCGAGAGCGGTGCCTACCGCGGCGCGTCACGTTTACCGCGAGGCGAGTTTCTGGTGCTCGACGAACTACACGCGTGTGCTTTCCGTGGCACCAGTGTCATAATTAGAGCCAGGTACAGTCGAGACAAACTTTGTCGACAAGATTAACCGATCGATTGAAAACTGGAACTAGCCATAACTAATAGGTTTCCTTCGAAATGTATCAAAATTTCAATGGACATAGAGTATTTCTTTTTTATTTGAAATCTCATAAGAGATTTATTACACAATACATTTTATATAATTAGATAATATTATCTAGAATATAATACAAGTGTAAAATAGGGTCCGGTATTGTACAAATGGATAACTTTATACTTGTAGACGAAACACCATCTAGGGGAAAAGTGTCTAAAACAATTAAGGCGTAATTTATATAAAAAATACAAGTGCTCATTATTTAAGTAAAAGTAAAGTAGTTTTTGTAAGTTAGTCTATCTATCTTGTCATTGGCTTAAATGAAATTTAGCTACGTAAGCAATTATATTTTTTTTTTCACATTTCTTTGAAGGCATACTTAAGGATCATTGAAAAAGACTTTATCTTAGATAAATTGTAGTAATTTTAAAATTTTCTTGTGGACAATACACAGAGCACTGATATTCACTTGGCACTTCGAGCAACGATTAGTGACGTGCGGGGAGAATTATTGTAGAACGACATTACGATATAGCACCACTAATAACCACAGAGAAATTGCGTTCGATGCTTTATCTAGGTAAACGGTTCCAAATAACGAATAAAAGAAAAGGTTTTTCGACATTTTTCAATGTTTCGTGGATATTCCAATTTTTATAATAAAATAATACTTTTTCTTAAAGGAGTAGACACTTTGCAAGCAATTTTTTGGGCTCATTAACTGTTTAAAAGTCACGATTACGATCTTAGATACTGCTGTGTATGTATTACTGTGTATTATTCGTATAAAATTTAGGATAAAATTGTAAATTAAAATTATAATACAACGCGTTAAAATATAGCAATTTTTCTTACAACTCGTCTAGTTTGTTCAAACGAGACGTCTATTATGAAAGTAATGTAAATCAAATTTCGAGAAAATCGATGATATTTATTTTATAAAACGTTATACACAAATGGAATGAAATAAATTGCTAGCAAAATAGAAAAAATTGATAATGAAGCAAAATATATCGCTAGTAATTAGGATAATAAATTGTGTCTTACATCTGTCTTCTTTCAAAGTTTCTCCAAAAACACGCACGAATTTATAGATCCCATAGAAATAAATGCTAATAGAAATAATTGCTTGCCTTAACAAGCAAGAACAGGCGTATAATAAAAGATAAGTCAACATTTTCTGCGATTACATTGTAAAAATCCTTCAAGTTCAGTAAGTTTTTACATAATAGACTTTTCATTCTATCTAATACGTCCACTATAAAAGACATAACTGTACAAGTCTTTCTCCATTAACCGTTTCAATTTTAATCACTGGAAAGCAGCTGCATTCAAACGCTTCCTAAAATTTCCAGCCGTGAAATCGCGTTCAATTAACCGAGAACCGAGTCGATGAATCTCGCCTCATGGAGGACCGCTAAGAATCGTACAAAAAATCGAATTTCTAATCGGCATGCATAAATGTCCGTCGATCCGAACGTTCGCAAAACAACGGGCACGGTCCGTGAAAGCACTCTAAAAACAGCCAGGCGCAATCGATCCTCAAAGAAGAGGCGAATCGAGCTTATCAGCTCCGCGTTCCGCGAATTAATCAAACCGCGATAACCGACAAGTCGATACGAACTGATTAATCTTCCAAAATAGAACAGCTGTAGACAAAACACGGAATTTTTACTTTTACTCGGTTCACCGACTGTCTATAGGAAAGAGGACGAGGCAACAAAATTACGCTTGCATCTATCGTGAATCTACAAGCAATTGTGACAGAGCCCAGGAAGCTTTGCAAGACTGAATTATTAATTCATGGGGGGAGGGGGGGATTTCTTACGCTAGTCTCGTTCAATGTTACCAGGGCTCCGTTTTTGTGCATTTCACAGCGTGATAAGAAGTTTCATGATGTTCAGGTGTAGAATATGTTTAATTTAGAACCCGTTGGAACTTTTAATGTTAGGTATTGAACGAAAAATTCTTACGGTTTTCTATTAACGATAAATTTGAAGTACGTTTTGATTAATATTTAATAAATAGTATTGGTATTTAATGGAAACTTTACTATATCTATTAGGGGTACTAATAGTAGTCCATTATTTCTTCTAATTATGTGGTAGTATATTTTTAATTAAAAATATCTTTTGAATTTTTCACTGACAACGCGTAACTCACAACTGAGAACGTATAATACACCAATATTAATTTCAAAATTTATTGGAAAAATCAAAATTTAAAATAGGAAAACAGAAGGTACTTGTGACTCAACTTAAAGTGTTATAAATAAAGTTTCTGTGAATTTGTTAAAGTGTTATAAATAGTGTTTCTGTGAACGTTGATTGCCCAATTTATTGTATTACTGGGTCAATATCATAACAAAATGCAGGTTTAATTGTTTCTATTAAAAGTGTTATGTAAAAGCGTTTCGATAAGGTTTGCTCGAAAAGAGTGGACTAAGAATAAATTTAATTATAATTTAATGAAACACAAAACGATTATGTCCATAAAATACGCATTTTTAAGAGAAATTTTTGAAATATTCAGTGAATTTATATAAGTAAATTATATTAACAAATGTCCAGTTTATCAGAGAGTAAAATTGAGATAACAGCTTCTTCAAAGAGATCACAAATATTGTTTGCAGTGGTGGCAATATTTATTCCTTTCATTTTTCAATTTCTCGTCAGCATCTCAATTTCCATCTCATTTCAAACGATAAAGAACACCCTCAATCGCATTAATTTTAGTTTCCAGCCAACAATTCACTGCGTCACATTCGAAATCGATGCATAATGTAGCAGTATAATTGTTTTTGTTTCCACAAAACCATGGCTTTGTCTACAAAAAATCCATCGAATTTTTACCATTGACCCAATGTCTGTAAGTTGCCTTGAACACATTTATTTTTATACTTAAAACCTTATTATGACTGAATATATGATAAACTTTAACAATAACGTTTAAGTTAAACTTTAACATATATTCTCACAGAAAATGAAAAGCTGCCTAAAACCCAGTTTACTAAGGTTTTAACTTGGTACGAAGAAATAAAAAAAAAGTAAAAAAAAATCAGGAAAGTGGTAACTTTTTGTCCGCTACTGTACGCTCCGGTTGAAACATAAATATTTCGCACAACCCTCGGATCAATCACATTTAAAAACGTCGGAACGTCAGAATGGCACCGATCGCGTATCACGTATCGCGAAATCCGCAACGAGTCCAATGAATAAATTTGAATAACGATTCCCAGGATCGAATTCGGTGGCAGCTTCTTCCAGTAGTGGATTTTCAACGTCGTCGTGGCCGTTGGAATTATCGATTCATACGAAAGGCGTGGGGCAAATTGGATCCCCGACCTTTGCGCAAACGGCGCGTGCAAATTGCCGTATTGTTAGGATCCCCCCCCCCCCCTTGGATGCATTGTCTTTTCTCTTCGTACAAATTGGAAGCTTTTGCAGATTATAATCGGACAATGCGAAAGAATCCAAGCGTAATAACTACGCCACGGTAGGCTATGCTGCACCACGGGGTGCAACCGTCGCTGATAATCCTTATCCTTTTGATCGATGACCCTTATAGGGGTGTACGAGTACTCGTAATTTACAAGCTGAGCCGAATTCGGTTCGATTGCTCGAGTCGAGTCGACCGTTTGAATTTTCCGAGCTACTTGAAATCAACGAACTGTTTGAAAAAAAATGCGAGCTACTTGAGAAACTCAAACGGCTCGAATATTCGAGCTCTCGTAAAGACTTCGATTTACTTGAAAATGAATTTTCAGCCCGTAAATGTTCGAATTACTCGAATATATTCGAACAGATCTCTTACTTTCGAGTTACTAGTAAATATTCGAACTGCTCGAATTACACGGAGCAGATAAAAGAAGAAAATTTTATTCAACGCTACGACTAAAACACTTTGAATAAAAAAAGTACCTTCAATTCGTCGGATAATTCTCATCGAATAAATTTATTCATTCGACGCTCGTCGAAAAATACTTTTTTTATTAGAACATCGAATAACAAATCAAATTTTTCCATTCTTCATTCATTATTCGAAATTTCTATGTAGATAAAAATTTTGCCCGTACAAAATTATTAACTGATTACGTAGAGAATGTGTGTTTTCTTGTTGAAAACATGAAAATAAATCAGAAGCATTCAATTAGCCTCTTATATTTTTCTTCCTAACAATTAGATTAATATTTGATAGTAAATAGCTAAATATTCGAGCTATTCGAATATTTACGGGTTACTCAAAAGTTAAAGATCTGTTCGAATGTATCGAGTAATTCAACAATTTTCGAGCTGAAAATTCATTTTCAAGTAAATCGAAGTCTTACGAGTTCTCGAATATTCGAACCGTTTGAATTTTACAAGTAACTTGCACTTTTTTCGAACAGTTCGTCGATTTCAAGTAGCTTGAAGAATTCAAACGCTCGACTCGGCTCGACCGCCCGATCATTATTTGACTCGAGATTCGAGTTACTCGAATAATTCGAGTACTCGCACACTCCTAGACCCATACTCTCTTCTCTCTGTCTCATTTCTCTGTCGTCATCTAGCTGTCGCCACGGTGCAAAAACAAGAATGTTAATAATTTATCGTGATGTTAAATCAATTAAAGTCATTAGCGGGCCCGAGAGTCCCGAACAAGAACCATCTGTCCTGCCGTAGATCCCCCCGAATCGTAGCCTTAATTCGTGAAATATGCAACGTTATCGTGAATCCTCGTAAAAAAAACTTCATAAATATTTATGCACGGTATTGACAATCAACACACTGTTGATTGTCAGGTTCCTAGTTTCGTTTTCTTTTCGTTTCGACTGACGGTTCTTTAAGAGGAAACGGTGGAGTTTCTTGATTTTGGAGACTTTGGCAGGTTGTTTAAAACAATTTTTTGCTCTTGTGGTACACTTTTAAGCGACACGGTGACACAATTTGTCTACCACGGTAGTTACTTCACGATTTTTATTGCTCTTAACGCACTGGCATCATATTTAACCTGCTCATTGTATCTTCTTGGTATTTTGTACAAATTTTTTTTTCGTAGAATCAAGAACCAATGAATTTAAGACTATTTCAAACATTTTTTTAAGTATTTTTCTTCATAATCAATATGTTTACTCACGGTAAATAACGAATTTGTAGTCACAGTAACACCGTTTTTAAATAGTTAAATTTGCAAATTCTTTGAAATCAAAATCACGGATCCCCAGGTACATTTATCTACACCTTGAAATACTTCTTAGAAATAATTGTGAAATTGTTTTTCCAAATTATATCAGGTGATTATGTCTGAGTTTGATTTATTGACATTTTTCTGAAGAGTAATAACACTACAACTCCCATCTTCCACCTTCCACACCAGTAAAATGATTATTTCCTTTCGTGACAATGTTAGATGGACCAATGCAAAAATGTCTCACGGATGAGCTTTTTGTAGAGCGGGTTCTGCTTAAAGCAATTTGCTGTAAAAATTTCTTAAGGTTAAATCTTCTTGTCTCATACTACTTTGGGTATTATGTCTTTTGCCAAATTTGAAATACAGAAAAATTCATTATTTGAAGTTGCTATGTATTTCAAATGAATCGATAATATTTTTACATTGAAATAACAGTAGTGAAAATGAAGATCCGTTGGAATTATTTCTTATTTTCATTTCAAATAAAATTTGCCCAGATCTGCCGACACGCAACAGAATATCATTTCTTTGGAGAAAAATGTGTTAAATTGACACAAGGGACGGACGAACGTTAAAGAAAAAAGATACATAAAGAAAACTGTTCACTTAACCAGTCGACGATCTCACTGGTTTTCCCGGCCGTGGTCGGCACAAAGCTCGTCCATCGCCGTCGAACAATGCGAAACGAGCGGAGCGTAGTAACCGCGCTCCGCTAGACTGCACAACGCGTCGCGGGACGCGACGGACAACGCCTCGTTCCGTGGGCGACACGGTGAAAATCTCACCTGGAACGGGGACCAGATAGTCGCGTCTTCTGTGCCTAGTAATCGCACGATTGCTCTAAATCGTCGACCTACAGGTTATTGATAAAAATATGGGACACTTTTTCAGAGTGAATTCTACATGGCAAGCTAAGACGAAAATCAAGAATGAATGTTCATGTTTAATTAATTAAACATTGTGAAGTATATTCCCCAAATTTTATTCGTTATACTAAACTGTTGACCTACATAACAAATTCGCAAATTTTCTTTATTGTGCTTACGTGAGCAGTGCGGTTCGAAAGGTTACTCAAAAAATTTAAAGGTAATTATCCTTGTGTGGGCAACAAAAATGTTGATAAAAAAAAGCAGAGGAACATAAAAAAGCCATGACCTACTCAAGCTCATCAAAGAAACCAACTTAATGAAATAATATAATGTAACGTATCACACTCCACAGTGCACACCTCACATATGGCGTTGCTAGTAACCTCGTAGATGATCCGACCTTAACCTTTCAAAGAAAATAAAAGATGTTGGGTATATGTATATTAGATATAGGTACATAGATAATTTCACTTTTATACTTTCAGAAACTCTTAGTTTTCCCTTCCTATAATATTATAAAACATTTTGATTTTTTTACTGTATGGGGAAGCGAGTCAATTTATAAGGAAAAATAACTTTATCTGAGTTTCAGTTCAAATTGAGGAATAAGTTCCTTTTGAAAAAGTGTAGGAATTAGTTCGATCGTCTAACATGTCTCCCTGAAAATGATATTGTCCAAACCCATTGCGATCCCCCTTTGAAAATTGTACAGATTATTACCGACATTATGATGATTAATATAATGTAAACATTAAAAAAAATCGAAGATGCAGGTTTCGAGATATTTAAGGATAAAAGAAGTTTTCTGTACACTTAAAATTTTTTTTCCCCGGAAAAAGAATGCTGTATTTTTCGGGAAATATGTACTTTTCCCTAACTAACGCAAAAAGAATTATCCCAATCGACCGATTATAACCAGAGTTATAATTTTTTTTACATACTTTTGCTAGGCGAAAATAAACCATTTTTGTGATTTTCAAAGTACTGTAATTCAGGCAAAATGTCCCGCAGGACATTAAAGATTTACCAAAACGATTTTCTCATGGGTATCTAATTTTTTACAAAAAGATTAAAAAAATTGGTAATGGTCATGTTCAAAAAGTCTTTTCATTTTCCATGGAACGATACAATATACCAAATGCTGTTTTAGATGATTTGAATGAAAAATGTTCCTCGAGATTGCACTACAATTCGATGCTAAAGTCAATCATCCAGATCATTAGCTTATATGCGTGTAGTTTTTGACTCAACGAAGATGATTATTGAAAACTGTAATTTATAACATTTATGTTAATAAATGAACAATATCAATTAAGAATTTTCTATTCTGTATAATTCACTTTACAGAACTTCCCTTCATAATTCATTCGACTACAACTTGTCTTATATGGGTACCCAAATACTCCATTTATCCAGCAAACGTATAAATAAGTTTGAAGCTTTAATATTTCAAATGTTTATTTTGAAAACGTAAATCACCGTAAAAGTGTTCAAAGAATAGGGATCCGAGGCACTGACGCGATATTTTCACAAGGACAAGCAAAACTGTTAAAGGAAACATAAAAATGGGTACCACGTAAAGGCCATTTACAATTCATACGAATTTTTCAGTACGAAAAAATTCTTCGGTTCATATTTTCTCCAGCTAGATCGACAATTTCCCCAGTCGTGTGCGGCGTTTCACGACGATCGGATCTAGCCTGGATCATTAACACGTTGAGCGCCACGCGTATTTCTAAGACAATCCCGTTCAGGCCACGCGCGCCGCTTCGATTGAAAAAGTTACACGCTGTCAGCCACCGATGGGTGACGCGGCCTAAACGGAAAGTCTAGTGTCAGCCACCGATGGCTGACATGGCGCTCAACGTGTTAAGATCGACGATACCACTCTCGAATAGAGGTTTTCCGTTTTTGTAATTGGAAACGACCCGTGGTTCGCGGAGTTCGAGGCCCCCACGACCGTTGAATAATCGATTTCGAGCAAGACACACTTTCGCCCGAGGTCGTGCACCTGTTGCAATTATCGAAACTGTACCTCTCAGTTGGTGGTACCGGTTTTCGTCTTGGTCCCCGCGGAACTCGATTCCCCGGTTCTTTGCCGAGTTTCGGAAGCGGTCCGCGGTGCTGCGTGCGCATGAGGTATCGATTCACATTGTAATTCAGATCGTTTTTCAATTATTGCTGTCCGTTTTTTGTCGGCTCCTCTTGATGGATGCGCGGCTGGTCGAACCTGTTAACCAGTGAGGACGAGTTAACTCGTCATTCTGGTGCTCGACTTTTCGTGGTGAGTTTTTCTTTGTGTTTTCACTTTTGCTTAATTGGCGTGTTCTGTATTTAAGTCGTCAGGATTGTTGTACATATTAATGTTGATACGAGATTGTAGCAGATTCGTAATATTGAAATAGAAAGAAATGGGAATATGGAACAGACTGTTGTTTCCGAAACTATGATTATATTATAATAGTAATATTGAAATAGGAAGAAATGGTAATATGGAACAGACTGTTGTTTCCGAAACTATGATTATATTATAATAGTAATATTGAAATTGGAACAAATGGTAATAGGACACAGACTGTTATTTCCGAAATTATGATTATATTATAATAGTAATATTGATATAGGAACAAATGGTAATATGGAACAGACTGTTGTTTCCGAAACTATTATTATATTATAATAGTAATATTGAAATTGGAACAAATGGTAATATGGAACAGACTGTTATTTCCGAAAATATTATTATATTATAGGTTGGCAACTAAGTTTGCAACCTTCACATTCTTTCCAAAAGAATATTTAATTATAGATGAATACAATTTGAGTTAGTACATAAGTACTTTGTACTTTAATTTCTAAAATAATTGTTTTCGTTTACATTTGCAGAAGACAAGTTGTTTAAGTGATATAAAAGCTTGTAGTAACAAATAATACAATTTTTATATATGTTTCTTAGAAAATGTGTTAATATAAGGAATGAGTAAAAATGTATGTAACAAAAATAGAAAAAACTGTTTCTAATACCAAGTAGGCAAAATATAACTATATGTGAAGATAAAATAATTTAACAAAAATATGTTTAATGGTACCATCCAGTGTCCACAAACCCACACAGTGCACTATGTTACAACAAATCGTTGTTTAACTAATAATACAAAAAAAAACTAATAATACATGACAAAAGATATGTTGGCTAACATTACTGATGTCTGTTGATGCAATAAAATTATTTTCTCTAAAACAGTGGTCCATATTACCACCTCTTTCTCTGTTGTACACCAGTAAGGAGTAACCAGTGACCTGCCAATTATTTACTCGTGGCCCGTCGAAGTTCTTTGTGCGACCCACTTCGATCAGCTGAAGGGAAAAACAGTGAAGTGAAAGCTACTGTAAATCGACAATTTTCGAATTAATCAGTTCGGTTCTTTAAGATTAAACGGTATAACATTGTACAGAATACTGAAATTGATAACTAGACTGCGGAAGTTTATGCCAATTCCCAATTTCAGATAGTAATTTATGAGAATTCAACTTGGACAGCATTTTGTTTCCTGGGCTAGAAATTTTAATTTGTTAATTGTCATGCATAAATAGAATTGAAGTTTTATTAAAATCATTATTTTGCAACGTTTTGTACATTGTAAAACGCTGTACATATATAAACTTCCGCAGTCTATTGATAACCGACAATGTAGATAAATTATAGGGGTGTGCAGTCATGAGTTAGGTCAAACAGTTGTCATTGAGAGCTCACAGAGTGCGCACGTATTTCAGTGACAGTATTTCAGACACATATTCAGTTGACTTCAACTTATCGGTAAATATTAACTACATTTTTATTTTCTACACGTGAAATACCAATTTAAAAAGAATAATATTCAATATCATATTAACCCTCGTGCAATGTTCAATAAAGTATCCCATTACTGTTCCTTGAATTGAAATTGGGCCTGAAATAAAATCGAATTAAGGAAATATATTTGTCTATTGCTAGATTATAATGTACGCAAGCTATCGTTTCCAAATTAGTTTACAAATTTGTATAACAAAAAATATAATTAAGAATCGAACATTGGTTTTAGGTCAAATTGACCGAGAGTTGAACAGTAAATGAATTTTATTAAATACATACATAGATTGTGGATACATTCTGTATACGGCTGTCAACGAAGTGTAAATTACATTTTGTATCAATATTATACAATATCAAAAGTTTTACAATAGCTTCGTCATTTTTGAATTTCATACATTCATTCTGGAGAGTAATAGTTAAACGACAAATAATAATTCTAGTTTACTATTATCAGTTCAAATAATTGGTTTCCTCTTGTTATTTTAAACTAGAATCGTCAGAATCCTGTCTTTTATTTTAAAATTAACATAAGTACAAATGTGTCGTGATTCAACGCAAATTAAAATAATAAATACACTTTGCCATAGAATGCAATCTGTAGAAATTTCTAAAACCAGATACCATAGCTTTATTTATGCGAAACAGGTTGGAATTCCATTTAAATTTCGCACGGTATCGGATTAAGCTTCTAGTATCTACGAGTTAAATGAGTCACTGTCTAAATTTATAGAGGAACATTAATATTCGCAACTTTATTATATTTGATAATATTTAACGGTCATATTTTTATTCGTGAATATTCAATTGATCGACGAACACGGAGCTCTAATCGACCTGTAATTGTAATATACAAAAAAAAACTGTTTTCAAACGTACGTTTCTTGTGTAAACACTGGTTGACTTCAGAGTCCTTTCTGTTAGAAACGACAAAATAACTCTGCAATAATAGCGTTGTTTTCGACCTTACCGTGAACAAGTCGAAAGGAATTTCTCTACAACTCAATGAAATATTTTCACAACTATGTATCTTCATTCATGAAAAAAACGCGCCGCAACAACGTCTGTAAAATCTTTCAAGTCTCGACGATAAGAAAGGTAAAAATGCTCTGTTTTCGACTTTGAAATAAATTATATTTAAACCACAAAAATATAACGTGTAATCATAACAGAAATTTCAACGAAATATCCTTCGGCATTAATACAAAGTTTATTCACGACCCAGCGTTTACATTTCTCGTATGTAAACGTGGAGCAGGAAACAATTAGAGCTGAAAAGTTACTTAAATTATGAAATAAACGAATTCGAATTAACTTCGCAAATTACTGAAGAAATGTGAATTATATTCAGTGTTGTGAACAATCTTAAATACCAATTAGGACTAAAAAGTTACTTAAATTACGAAATAAACGAATTCGAATTAACTTTAAAAATTATAGAGAAAATGTAAATAGTAAAAGAAAGTAGTAGAAATGTATATAGAGTAAATGTAAATTATATTCAGTGTTGCGAACAATATGAAATACTAATTAGGGCTAAAAAGTTACTTACATTATGATATAAACGAATACGAATTAACTTTGCAAATTACTCAGAAAATGTAAATTATATTCAGTGTTGTGAACAATCTTAAATGATCGTTTAATTAATGTGTCTGTTTCAATCAGGAATATTCATCCAAATGAATCACAGCACTGTAAATATTTTAAAATTATTCTACCTTGATTTCGTTCGAATCAGTCTATAATCATTAGACTACAGATTTTAAGCATTCATAGTATATACAACGGTATAAAATTCAGTACAAAAAAATATTTAATGAACCATAGTACGGTTTTTATTGTAATTATGGCCTGATAGAACCTTTAATTCGGTAAAGAGATTCCTGCTTGCTTCCAATTTCTGTAAATAGATCTTCAAAGATCGATAGTTGTATAAACATCCGCAGCCTGATAATTACTTCTGTGAGTTCTTCTGTACATGACAATCATATAAGGTCAATAATGTAATACCATGAATTATTTACAAACGTAAGCTTTAATGTGTAATCTACTTTTACGTATAAAGAAGTAGTATTAAACAAATGTGTGTGAATGAATGGTCTGAGAAAGTGTGTATATAGAAGGAATGAGTGAGAATGTATGAATATAACAAAAATGTATAAGTAGTTTCTAATGTCAAGTAGACAAAAGGTAACTACAAGTGAAGGTAAAATAAAAAACTTAGTTTTCTCGGAAATCAGTGCCAAAGTTATTCGATCGTATGAAATTAATTCGACTATAGGTAGTGCTACAACATCTGCAGCTGATTGTTGTTTTTTTATTTTTTCAAATAATTTCGAAAATATCTAAGGTATATTCAAGATCACTGTTTTACCTATAAATAGAATACATCAGTGAAATTCCTTGAAGTAATTGCATTTCTGTTTCAATTTCCATTTTTTTCAAACCCAATCAAGTGTCCAATGAGTTACGGATGGGAGTATACATATGTAACGTGCTTTGGAAAAAAGGGATTAAGGTGTGAAAAATGTTATAATCAAAAGTAGGCTCCTGTCAATGAGACTAACCCTGATATCGTAGAATAAATATTGACTTCGCAATTCACAATTAAAATTATGTGTTAATAATAGAGGTAGACAATTAAATTAATTCGCTGTTCAAGCTTCACTATTCAAAAATCCTGTGGACTGTATGTAAGATGTACGTACATACATATAGTACAGTATGTCCAGTTTAGGTGTTTACACGCTCATATTTCTCTAGCTGTTGAAAATGCAAAAAAATGTTTTATGTGCAAACTTAACAGGACTTTGTAAATCGTTTTTAATCGCTATTTACAGAGACTTTAATAACAATGAAATTTTTTTAAATGGAATATTTTTATTACTGCCATGTTATTAAGAATTTCAAGACGACTTCAACGACATATTTGAAAACTCCATTTGACATTCCCAATACGGAGTGCATAACTTTAAACGCCTTTATCTCGAAGAGTTGTTTTCGCAACTTTAGCCTCTTTTTACCAGAACGCGTCACCTGTACCTTGGTCACAAAATCGTTAGACCGTTAAATTTCGAATACTACAGAAAAAACGGTTACAATAAGAAAGAACTTTCACGCATAGTCCGTTATTTACAACCAAAACCATAGATACTACGATCGGACATTTTATAAACTGAACGCGTGCCATTTTTCTCGACCTTCCGCGTTCTTCTTTTTAATCGACGAAAAATACCGGCCGGCCGAGTATCAGATATCCCGCGGCTGTTTACTTTCGAGCCAGCGCAGCGTTTCCATCGAGTTTATGTCTGCAGATAATGAAACAACGGACGAACGATTCGGTCCCGGTGTCGTCTCAGAGAAAGGAAAACAAATAAAAGGAAATCGTGGAGACACGCGGTCGTGGACGAAGTCTGTTTTCGGACAACACGGCGGCGGTCGCAAAACTATAAAAATTCCTTCCACGGTTTCCCGGCTAACGAAACCAAAATAACAACTTCATCCGAATTCCACGAGCGCCGCCACGAACCAAAACCCTCTTCCCCCCTCAGAAGCGCCCGTGTAATAAAAGTCTGGACCGGACGACATAAAAGCCGCTTTTAGGATTCACGTTCGGTCGTCCAACGGCCAGTTCCTTAGACGCCACCACCAGGGACCGTGGATAAAACCGCGATTTTTTACCCCGAAAATAAATTATTTTCCAACTTTCAGAAATTACGCTTTTACCTGGATAGGATACTTAACCCCGGCGCCTCGAAACGGTTTTTTAACAGGGCCACTCCTAAAAGATTAGGGACGAAGAGAATCTGAAATTTGGTGATTTAATCGGTTCCTTTTTTTTTTATTTGATTCTCGTGGAACGGAGTTTACTATTCATTTCGAAAGCTTGGGGATTTTAGGTGGCCGTTGTGGTGTGAATTGTTTTTTGGAGGAGGAAGGGATATTGGATGGATGTAGTAGGGGAAAGGTGGGTAGCCTCGGATGTATCAGTGTTTTCATTACTAAACTGTGTAGAAAAATAAATAACAGATTATAACGTGTCTGCCTGAGCACAGAAACAATTGCATGTTAGTAGTAGCGTGCACGCCAAGCGAATTAGATATTATCATGAATTTTCTTCCCGCTGAAAGTGACATTACCGAGGCTATTGTATTTCATCGATGTTTGTTGTCTATTAAATGTAAGTATTGTTACATGTTTAATCAAAGCATGCAAACACTGAGCACGTGAAGAATGTACAAATATTTATCTGTTAAAGTAGCTGCCGCTAATTTCTAATAATTATAAATTTAGTTGAAAATTTAACAGAATATTCTAAAAAGCTTCAACTTTCAATTCCTACCCAAAAATCGCAAGGTCATCGATAAAATTATTGAAAAAGAAACGTTATAAACATTTCTTTTTAATGCATGTCTTATGGAACTGTAGTTCATGCGGAGAAATTAATTACTTCTTATTTAAATACAAAAAATTATATTTTCATAAAACATTAGGTGGTTATGGAATTTTTTTTATGGACATTGTGATGGTATGGAAAAAAAGATATGTTAACGATCCAATAAAACTAAAAATTAAGATCAAAATATGCAAACATAGCTTCCAATGCGTTTGATAGTATCTTCTTCGCATGTCTGCTATGAGCGTTAGCGTCGGTTGTTTTCCTTTAGTTTGTTCGACGAACTTTCCAAATTTTTCTTAACAATTATAAAACGAATTACATATTTTTACAATAAGCAAAGAAATTATTGTTTCTACTTATTTGTAAATTTCTTTTTCATTTAAGTATTTTGTAGTAGTTTAAAATATTAATCATTCAAATTAAATAGGTAAAACTGATACACAATATAAAGCGCCATATGGGGCCCCAGCTAAAAAACAGAGGCTACAGTTCACTCATTTGTTGTTTACATAATTATCCAAGAAATGTGTACTACATTTTTATTTATAATGAATGAGGAAGTTCTTATGTTTATTTTCTGAAAGAGTAATTTGATTACAATTTGTTGATTGTACATTGTTCTTGTGTTTCATTTAAATGTCCAGGGTTACCCACTTTTTTCCTATATGTATGTACTCAACGCATTGCACCGAAAATTTCAAATGTAATGGAAATGATCGAGGAACGAGTAAATGTAGATTATCGTTTGGTGTAAGATAGTTTAGTTAGTATTGAGATATTGGTTCTTAACGACAGTGTCAC
This sequence comes from Dufourea novaeangliae, assembly GCF_001272555.1. Classification (NCBI taxonomy): domain Eukaryota; kingdom Metazoa; phylum Arthropoda; class Insecta; order Hymenoptera; family Halictidae; genus Dufourea; species Dufourea novaeangliae. The sequence continues at coordinate 2,496,937 of NW_015373900.1, read as the reverse complement.
GAAGTTTTAATGAATTCCGTTACAAACAACCGAAGATTTTGATTATCGATAATATATGATTAATAATTATTATAAATTAACTTATCTTTATTCATTTAGCAATCTTATTTAACAGTTACAGTAATGATAACCGACAACGATAACACAAAATTACGATTTCTTAAAGTAATTCACAAAAAGATAGAATCATTCTGAATACTAGAACTATTATACCAAAGCAGTCAAAATGACTGATTAGTACACTCTTATAACGATGATTAAAATGTTATAAGGATGCATTTTCTCAGATCTTTCACAACTTTGATTGCAATATAAAAATGAAGAAACTAGTTAACTTATAAATTTATACATATATTTTCAAAAGTTTGACATGTTTATCGTCGATGGTTGTAATGTTAAGGATTTTTAGTTGGATTAGTTGTAAGAATGAAAGAGAAAAATGTGTTACAACTGATTTAAATTTAATATTTCGTTGTATTCCGCACATTATTTTACAATATGAACGCCTCAAATCCACAGTCTAGTAAAAACAATAAAATCCTACTAATGACAATAAAAATGTCTGAGTTTAACAATAATAGTTAAAAAGCAGAAAAGCAATAAAGAATATATAATGTAGGAAAGTTAATATATCAAAAGGGACACAGTGTAATACATATTATGACAGGCGTTAGTATGGCGATTTCAATGCGCGATGAGAAGAGCATCGTCGCTGCGGTAATTTCAATGCGTGCTCAGAAGACCATGTAGCCGCTATGGTGGTTTCAATGCGTAGTAAGGTATCGCTGCTGGGATCGAAGTGACAGATGTGTATTGCACATTAACATTGGTAAATCATCGTAAAGTTTATTGTTTTAATAGAAATTTGTGCTTTTTATAAAACATTATAAAGTTAATTATTCTCACTTACAGAGAAACCGATAAAATTTATGTTAAAATAATTATATAAAATACTTAATAATTTATATGTATATAAATTAATTAAGTACTTCTATTTCTCACACTGAAGGATATATAAAATACAATAAAGTGCCTTAACTCTAATGTAGTTTAATAAAGCCTTCATATTGTTTTCAATCGAATAAAATATTTAATGGAGAGGAAACATGCTTCTTAGGTTTCCTCACCTACAAATTAAGCTTATCTGAAGAAGATACGCATAGTCTAATTACAATCACTGATGCCTATTTTAGAATACTTAACAGTAGCTGTTTTTTTAATTCTGTAACTTCGGTTGCGTCTATATTTAGCAAACGTAACTGTATTTTCTGTGCCAACACACTACATACATGCTGATGAACAGTTATGCTGGAACATTCACCTATTATCTAACATTAACTAAACACTATTAGGTACCTACCTCCGATAATGCGATTAAAGTTTAATAAAAACACAGTTAAAGCTTCCCAGGTAATTACATTCCAATCAAATTGTTACACGTGAAATGAGACCTATATTTTCGAAATTTTTCTAAATATTCACAGCAGATTCACGGTAATTCTCAGGTTCAAATATCCCCTCCAGCATTTACGTTGGATTTTCGGAGATTTCACAAGTCAGGTCTTTTCGTTCCAGTACCAACGCATGTATACGATGTAATTAACTGTTAATTAAACAGCTCATGGGTACAATATTCGCATGATTAGAAAATTCTGGCAGTAAATAGTACAAGAAAGACCGGTCATTCGCGGTGCGTTCGGTGGTGATAACTCATTCCGTTATCGATTACGATCTCTCTGACTCGAGATCGAGCCGTGTTAAAGCGTTTAATCCCAACGGTAAGTGCACCGGCAATACTTTCTCCAGTCCGTTTCAGTTTTACGACGTTCAAAACGTTCCCGATACTGACCCTAACACGGCGTGGAGAATTATGAAAAGAAAACCGTTTAACACTAAAAAATGAAATTATGTTTCTGTTTACCTATCGTGTTGGTAAAAGGGACAGCTTGTTGAAAATCTGTAAACCGATAAATTAATAAGCATCTTCACTTATACTAGTAACTTGGCCAAGCTGTAGCTCTGTTCCAAATGAAGTTAGAAAAAAAACGTAGAGGACAATTTTGCAGTGTTTAACAGGCTCTATCATCAGATTGTATTATTGTCTTCATAGATGCATCAATACACCTGCAAAATGTAATCATACTTTTTTTTAGATGGAACACTACGATATTTTTGCGCAAATCGATTCCTTGTGTCGATCTGCGTATAAAAGGTATAAGGTAAGGTCATTGAAAACGCAATACAGTCAATCCTCGATTAGTGTTCGAAGACCCCTCGGCATTGGCAAGGAGACGTCCCTGTTTGCAATGATAACTTTTTAATGAGGTTTAGCACAGTTATAGAACATGGCATTCTGAAGCCAATGATATGTGTTTCACCCGCATGTGACCATTAGCTTACGTAATATTTAATGCTCAGTACCGAGGAACCTTCGAACACTCATAGAAGATTTACTGTACATACCTACCATACGATATATTTCACTTTTTACACAATTAGTTTTATCTATTAATTATGGTCAACTGTGTGTGTTTAAATACGATGTTACTAAATACGATAGTGGTGTGATGATTCCACACTAGCATAGTAATTGAGTAGGAAGTGGAACATTTCGTACTCTGCTTTTAATAACCTTACCATATTCATTTTATACGCAGAATTACACTAGGAATTAGCTTATGTAAAAAATATCGGATCATTCTATTTTCAAAGAAAAAGTGCAATTGTAGTTTGCAAGTGCACCGACGCAGTTATGAAAAAAGTAATACAGCGGGATAATAAAGCTTCGTAAACAATGCAAAATTGTCCTGTACGATTTTTTTTCTAACTTCACTTGAAACGGAGCTGTAGCCTGCCCTAGTTACTAGAATCACCCTGTATAATGCAATCAAAGTTGCCAAGAATCTCGGAAAATCCACTGCTATGACATTTTAATAATTTTTCATAGGAGTTTACGAACCAATCATTTTCATTGTTTTGATAGTTATAGTGTTAATGACGCCAGGAGCCACGATAATTTTTTTTTTTTTAGATTTCGACTACAATAAATTAGTATGGCCGCGTGGAATCTCGAGCTGTATATGCGGAGCGTTCGAATTCGCCGTATACACACCCGAATTATTTACATACGCGCGATTAATTATGTATACGCGGGGAAGTGCGTGCAGGTAATGCGGGCCGACTAACCGTGAAACGCATTGTTACGCGGGATATCTGACAGGTTCCTCGTGTAAACTCTGCCAGGTAGTTCTACGTCTAAAAAAGAAATTGTTTTTATTCTCTTCGAAGCCAAATATTGTATATATTTATAAAAAAATAAATTATTCGTTGATATACAGCAGAGCCTCCAATATCCGAACTAATAGGGAGACCTAAGTGTTCGAATAAAAGAATTTTTAGATGATAAAACAATCACTTTTCTGATGCTAAACCTGATTTATTTAAATAGATATTAGGAAAATTAACAATTAAAAATTTCCCCCGTATTATTTTACATTATCCGTCAACAAAATGTTTATGAATTTATAGCACCCCTTAACTTGGTAAATACAATAAAATAAATGTTTTAATAAAATCTAATACTGTGTATGTGCTATTAATTTAGACTGCGGGTTTTTAATGTAATGTAGGAATTTATTTTTCCTCTTAAGTATTTCATTGGGTTCAGATTAAAATGGAAAGCTCATTGAATCAGCCGAAAGTTTTGTCTTTTATTGTATTTCACAGAGTCTTATGGGCCATAAATGTATAAAATTCGCAGTCTAGTTATTATCAACGCAGTAAAGCCTCCAATAATTCACAATTTTGTTTCGTTTTCACTTTTAGATATTCGTATCCGAAACTCTGAATTTGCATAAACTTCCGCTGTCTAGTAATATTAAATATGTATAAGTCACAGTTTTTCCATCCATTTTTTCATAAATATTAATACTGTAGTTTCTCAGAAATACAAGTGACAAATATGTTCCATTGATTTATTATCATGTAAGTCAGTATACTATTTTATTTCGCGTTGATAGGTAGCTACAGAAGTTTTCCTGTAGCATTCAGTATGGTATATTTCAACCTTAAACGGGTCTAATTAACCACGGATTAAATTATACTTATTTAATTACGAGCTCGGCACCCTGCGCGTGAATTAGCCGGACGCGTCTTGTTCTTAAAAATTAATCGCGCGTCGTGTCGACATCGGTGGACCACCTGCGCGAAACACGATCGTTCCGACCATCGATGGACGATTATCGCAATCCATCGACCAATTAATTTACTTCTTAAAGCGCTTCGGGGGTCCCACGTTGGAGACACATTGCGACGTTACACGAAACGGGAGGAGGCTCAATAAGACTACCATTACGTCGAAAATATCGGTTGAATTGATACTTTTTTATTTTGAAAATTAAAACACGCAAGCTCGTTCGAAATGGTCGATACATCGATCTTTTCAGATAACGATCATGCATCGATAACTATTTGACATATAAGAACGCATAAAAATATTTTACTGGTCCTGAGAATGAAAAAGTGTCATATGATCGTAGGTCCGAAAATTCTTCCTTTCAAAGATATAGACACTTTTTGCTTGCATCGAAAATTTATGGCGTAGAATGTCAAGGAATAATTTTCAACAATTTCTTTATGTAAGTTTTCAACATTCCTACAGAACTCTATCGTAATTAGAAAATGTCTGTATCTCGAAAAGGAAGAATTTTCAGACCTATGTTTGTACGACACTTTTTTATCCTTAGGAACACTAGGATATGGTACCAAAGTTTGGCCACCTATTTTTTTGACAGCCTGTAGACATACAGATTATTGGATGGGATAGTTACGATTATACTGCATTGATATTTATGCGAATATAGACTTTTGTGGGTTAATTCAGAAGTACAGGAGTCAAGGAGAAATTTATTTACTTTATTTACTCTTCCATCAAGTTTAAAATAAAATAAAAACCTTTTGAAACTTGAGGAGAGCTTCGTGTGTGTTATAAATGCATAGAATCTGCCGTCTAATTATGATTATCGAAAAAAAATAACGGTGATGTGGCTACTTAACTTGAATGATACTCGTTAAATACAATAAGTTATTAAATAATTTAGAATCAATGATCCATAATCATATTTCATCAAATAGAACAAGATTTATTATTATGTTTATTTAATGATGAAAAGTATGAAAGATAAAACACAGTCACACAAAGTACATAATACCAACTACAGTTCAAAATTGGTTTAAAACACACATACGTATTTTACAACGAATCAAATAAGAGACAGAAGAAATACAAGACTTCTTGACAGCATAATAGATGATGAACTCATGTCGATTGTGAAATGTCTTACAATTAGATGGAAATAAATTTTAAAGACGATGAATGTTACTTATCATTCAAAATGATTAGTTTACCAACCGAAGTTTATTAAAAGTCTTTTGCTTTTTTCTTTTCAGCCAATTATACGAATCAACAAAATTTCGTTCAGTTATTTCAAATTTTCGCGGGTTCTTATTCTAGGATGTATGCATACAAATGGACCGTGAATATTTATATACATTCTCGCTTAAAACAAAAAAAATTCAATCAAGAAAAAATTATTTCTTCATGCAAGGGATCTATCGAATTGAAGAACATGAAAACATAATAATTCTTGTTGGAATATTCATTTCATTGCGTTTTATACCATACAGTTGCCGACAAAAGTTAAGAGACAAAGCAATCAGTGGCTTTGTGTTGTATATTCTCTTGTATAAGGCATTGTGTAATATATTCTCTTTTATTTCATAGACAATTTGCTCTAAAAAACCATACAACAATCTGTGAAATGAACAAGGACCCCAATAACCGCAAGTTTTTATAAATGACGTTTTCCAAAGTAAATTTATAAAAATAAAAGCATGTGGAAATTTCTTTCCTCTCTCAAGTGTCTAAAATCGGAAGTTCATTCGATCTGACGAAAGTTTTGTCTTTTATTGTATTTCACAGAGCCCTATAAGGCTATAAATTCATAGAACCCGCAATCCAATCATTATAAATAACTTATATACCTCCATACTAATGGATTATATACCCACACATGAATGAATAAATAAAATAAAACGAAGAAATAAATATTCAGGTATAAATACGAGTAACAGATTCGATGTTCCAAAAAAGAAGTGTGTTTTGTTTCTGAATTTTTTGTAGGTAGGTGTATGTGACATAAAATTCACGGTCGAGGTTATATTATTATTCCGTGTAAACCTAGTAGCGTCTTATAAGAAATTAAAAGGGGAGAAAAAGTGCCTATGAGGTCAGGCAACGTGTCCCATTTCGCGAGACACACGGCCAATTCCACGAGGGATCCCGGCGAATTAAGGAAAGGGGGCCCGAAACGACGCAGTAAACACGGATAAAAGGTTTTCTCCGGTGCCCGGGGCCGGTTTCGCTACTTTCGTCCTAATCACCAATCCCCCCGGTTGTGTTCATTATACATATTATACAGGGTAGGCCGAAATTGATGTCGAGGCAGCGAAGCCGGTCTAGAGGGTGATAAAGAAAGAGGATTCATAACTTCTAGGGTACATAGTACTTGCCAAACGGTGGAAAAAATTCTAATATACCGTGGAGTTGTTTTTAATTGGTGTAGGGAGTGTCTAGATGGCGACATTAGATCTAGGGATTATTTCTTTTTAGGTTATAAGTCGAATGTTGATCAGTTAGTGATTTCCTTTGTAGTTTGATTTTTTTGAATAAATATTAATTATAGTGTTAGTTGAAAGGGTGTGCACATTAATTGCCATTGTTGTCCTCGAAACGATCCACATAAACATGGGTCAAAGAAGTAATACTTTCAAGGTTATAAACAATTTTTTTGTTTCGGTTAAAGTAACTGCGTACTGCGTACCGTATTAAAATAATGGATTACCTTATTGTTTCTTCTGTTCCTTCTTACAGAAGGTTTTCTACAAGTTTTTGTCTTTTTTTACGAATTGTTTATAACTTGAAAATATTAACTTTTCGACCCATGTTTATTAGGACCTTTTTTTCATCATTTGGCGAGTACCTATCGTCTATCCTCAAAGTTACGAACCCTTTCTTTTTATCACCCTGTATACCTGGTTTTTGCGCTCGCACGCATGCTGCAAGCGAGGATAGTAATGAGCGCACTATGGATTTTATGCTCTTATATCTTTATGAATATGTAACGCGAACATAAAACGAAATCGTTAATAAAGTTTAATGTATTTTTTAAGGTTTATTCTCGTCCTAAAGAGATGCGAGAGGTTCAGTCTGATTTCCACTTTTTTTCGAAATTAATTCACTGAAATAAGACTCTTCGTATCCCCGTTAGGACATCTTTTTTTAACTTCCCTATTAGGGGAATCATGAGTGTTCGGTTAAAAGAATATTTCGGATATTAGAACGATCATTTTTTTATTCCGAAGGTTCTTTTATTGAACACTTTGGCACTCAGAATTTCCTAATTAAAAAAGGGTTATATAAGAGATCGAGAAAATTGACTATTTGATGGTAGTAGTTCAGATAACAGGAGCTCCGCAGAAGTTCAGTAAACAAGTCACTAACTAAACATTTCGTTCCAATGAATGGACTTCAGATAAATGGAGTTCTACCGTATTGATTTGCTTTCTAAGTCAGTCCAAGCTTACTGTATGTCAAGTAATCCGAATTGTAAGTGATTTAATCTTTCTGATGGAATTCAGAATCTTATAACTTTATATAATAGAATTTCCACCATCTTCATAAAGTTCACTGTTTCACACTGTTCAACCCTGCTATTTTCTTCAGATATTCTCCACGTTTATATCCCTTCGAATAAAATTATTTCGATCTTCAAAATGATTTGTCCTTCATAAATGGAAAATACCTACACTAAAAGTAGACGTAAAATTTAAATACATTAAATACTAGAAACAAATATTTAAAAACGTAATACCCATTGAAATATAATCCTCATTTCGAGTCATATAGACCCTAGGAGAACTGCAATGTTAATTGTGTCCATTTTGACCGTTAATTTAGTGTTCAAGTGATGCGTTAATACAATTCAATGAATTTTAATTCTCATTTCTTTTTCCTGTGAAGGCAACGTAACCCAACAACTCACTCCATTCTGCAGAGAGAAATTAAAGAAAAATGGGGTAGGGCAATAGCTGGAACTCGTTACAGTGGAACTAGCCGATCTGGAATTTCGTTATCTGCAGACCACTACTATAAATATCGTTGCTCCTATCTATTTGCCTTGGTTACCCTTAGATAAACGCAGTTGCTGTTGTTTGTTAAATTTAATTAACGGCGCGCGATTTAAAAACCATCCGGCCCGGCGAGAGAAATTGAAAATGATTGGTTGGGACGGGGAATAATTTCAAGCTCTCGGTTGAAGGTAAACTCAAACATTAGTTAACTTATTTTCTAAAAACTAACGATATTATTAGAAATTATTCTCAACCATAGTTAAAGACATTTTCTGCTAATATTAATTTTTAATGAAATGAATGTGGTACGTAGATAAATTGTATTTTTCTATGGAAAGCAACGGGTGATGCAAACTTTTGAACGATTCTGTACATTCATGCATCGATTGTTTGAAGTAGATTAACGGTCTTAATTAATGAAACAGCAAGGTAACATATGTTAGTATATATGGTATACGGTAAAAGTATTTAATTGGTAGCGAAGTATAATAAATCTAACGTTGGTTGTGAATCATGAATATAAGTAGGTGGTTATTGGACTGTTCATTTCAAGTACTTGTATAGCATAGACAAAGTTTCAGTATTATTTGTTACCTGAGAAATTTTTTGACAGGATAAATAATGTTTCTATTTGACTTCAGTTTGTATAAATTACTGGCGAGAAAGTTGTTTACATAGTCATATAAATGTTTATGCATTCACAGCATCTCTTAACTTGGAAAATGCAATAAAATAAAGGTTTCAAAAATATTAATGTAAGTAAAGCCACAAGTGCAGAAATCAAAATTCTGGTATATTTGAATATTTAGATATTGGTATTTGAAATTCTGAATTTACATAAATTTCTGCAGTGAAACACGTTTTTGTTAATTTCTTTATCTTTATCAATTGGTTTTACAGCTTTAACAATTATGAATTGCTTGGAAAAAAAATGAACGGAATTCCCAGGAAATGTATTGATGTCCCACAAAAATCGTTACCGATTAATTCTCAGCGACCGTTGAAAATATTGTGATTCATTTTTAACAGAAATATAGCCCGACGAACTCGCGTAATAATTCACAACAGTACACGCGGGTCCGAAAATGCGATAAATAAATGAGAAATTAATGCAGCAGCTGGTAATCGTAGTTATAAATTTCTGAGATTAACTTGCAAAATGGCTGGTCTCTGTTTCAGGGAAAAAATATTGTACGAACTTGTACCATAATTCATCGCGTACGGTGACTCACTGCCGCGAAGCGACCGACAAAGTGGCAAGGATTTGAAAAATTGAATGCGTCTTGCGCACAATGGCAGCATCGCCAGCTCTGTTTTTTTCTTCGAAACGCACCTTTTACAAGCGAACCTTACCTCGCATGAAACTGCAAGTACAATCCATTCAAATTTTTGTTGGAACAGGCAATAAATAAACTTATGTAATTATTTTATTACAGTAGAATGTAGATTTTCCACCATTATGGAATTGGCATCTATTTCTGATGTTACGTGTCTAGTTGTTTCTTTTTAGTGATTTCTATAGGGTTATTCAGTTTGCAAGGTCTATGAGATGATTTTGTCTTAATCTCCTTGGAAAGAAATTTGTTGTTCTTATTTAATCAATATAAAAACATATGTTTCGTTAGATTATATTTTTATCTAATACTCTTAGAAAGAAACAATTATAATGTAAAATAAATGTTTCAGTTAGATAGATTAACAGAAAATTTCCCTTCATACTGTTTTTATTAATTTTAATAATATAACCCAAATGATTTCTGTCCGTGAAATTAACGACCTATATAAACTGTAAAGACGCGTCCTTATTAAGCCAAAATTTATAAGTTATATGATTCATATGAACAAATGCTAGCAAAAGTGTTTATTGAAATTAATGCATGTTTGTTTGTGCATGTGTTTACTAAATCAAAAATATGAATGTATGCATTTACTAGTAAAAATACAAATTTCATCCCGTGTGAATACATTTCCTAACCAAATTAGTAATTTACTAAATTACAGAGTCCTCTCGATTATTGTCCCGAACTCGGATCAGCGCCAGGACAATAATCTTATAGGGGGAAATGCTTCAGACCGTCGTAAATTCGTTTTTTGCCCGAAGCCTGAGTCTCGGCGACAAAAGCAGAGAGGCAATAAACTGGACAATAATCGTGTAGAACAAGCCAGACGATAATCGAGAGAAGTATGTAACGCCCTTACTGTAACATATACACTAACGGCTAAGAGTATAGGATCAGGTCTGATAATTAAAGAACGAGAAAAATATTATTCTACAAAGATTTGATAAAACTCATGTGATGAGACTGATAGCAAACGATTTGTATACGTACTGATGCCGCAACCTTTGGTATAACAGAATAATCAGTTACTATTCCATCAATCATGAACTCTGGTCCCATATTTTTGGCCGGTAATGTACTTTTAAAAAGATACGTTGAAATGACAGTTTGGCCAGAAACTTTTGGCAACCACTGTATATTGGTACACTAAATACATAATACTAATAAAAAGAACTGTCGCTTAAATTCCAACATCGTCAGAACGACACGAAGAATTTCGATCGAACGCCAAAAGAGGTCGCTGAAACGGAGTCCCCATCGATCTCGATCCGAGCCGCGTGTCACTGTCGAGAAAGACCAGCTCTCGCGATCGACACGTTCGCCATTACGCTGTTTTATAACTAATTAATAGCGCGGCGGTCGCGGCCGATGGAGACCAGGAATTTTTCAGCAATTATTTGTTTCGTCGGCAGCCGTGACTCGAGCGCGCGCACGCGCGCACGCGCGCAACACGCAACGCGCCGCGACTTAGTCTGACAGTTTTAAACATTGTGTTCGATTCCCCAGAGTTTGTTTGCTTTCTCAGATTAGATCTGAAAGCGAACCAAAAAAAAGGGATCTGTGGACGATCGTGACCACGGTTTTAAAATAATTGCTAATTAAGAATCGGTCGGGGGCGGCGCACAATGATGCAGATTCGAAAAGCAGCTTTAGCTCCAGCAATGGAAAATGTAGAAACTTATAATTTCTTTGAAATGGAAGTACATGAAAGAATAATTATCAATCTTGAGGATCCTCTCCGATGACTGCATTTATTCTCTAAAAGTGCTGCTCGACGTCTTTACGAAAGTATGAATTGTTTAGGGAATTTTGTGGTTCCATTTTTGATTGACTTTATAATGAATTTATAAGGAATGGAGACTTAAGAATTTTAGTAACTATTAAAGTTGAATTTAAAGGGTAATAATATTAATAAATACGTGGACCATAAAAATTAGATTTCTCTTTATATCTACATATAACTTTTCATAAAATATAAGTTTCAATTTGAAAAATTGGGAAACTGTAATTAATTAAATTAAACGGTACAAAGTACACATTTCATCAGTGAATGAACAATATTAAATAAATGAACATTTCTAAACCGACGGCAGGAAAATTATTTGATTATTTAATCATTTGCTCACTTTAATAATGTAATTTTCTTTTTTTTTATATCCACTTTGAATATTGCCGTTATTTGTAATAATATGAAAAAATGTTACATACAAAACATACACGGTATAGAGGGAAGCATATTGTGATACAAACATTTTCTGCGTGGGTGAAGGCATAGAGGAGATTTCTAGGTCACCTCTATTTTTTTTCAATGGAATGCTATGTTTTTTTTATCGTGATGTGATAGCCGGTGTTGAGACGACTTTAGCGAGCTATCATTGAAGGTCATGCAAGGTCAAATGTGCTAGTAAAATAAACTTTCTTCCATTACAGAAGATGCTCGAAGTGGTAACCGTTTCCGTCAATGCAAAGTTGCAATCTTCGTATCGCTGCATCACGTGCATGTCTTATCGTTTCTGAACTCATTCTAGCACATGCTGCAATTATCCGTCGTTTCATATTTTCTGGTGTAGTGAGTACTTCTTGATAAACAGCATTTTTCAATTCTTCCCAGCGAAAAAAATCTAATGGGGTTAAATCTGGAGAACGAGGTGGAAGGTAGTGTAAGAAAGTTTATTTTACTACCACAGTTGACCTTGCATGACCTTCAATGATAGCTCGCTCAAGTCGTCTCAACACCGGCTATCACATCACGATAAAAAAAACATAGCATTCCATTAAAAAAAATAGAGATGACCTTGAAATCTCCTCTATGCCTTCATTCACGCAGAAAATGTTTGTGTCACAATATTCCCCCCTCTATACCGTGTAAGTTTTGTGTATAACATTTTTTCATATTGTTACAAATAACGGCAATATTCAAAGTGGACATAGTTATTGCCCCACCCTGTATAGTGTTCATTCACTGGTACATGTTCCTTTACTGTTGCATCCACCCTACAAAAGGTGTTGAGGAGAAGAATAATGGAATGGAGAAATAATCATGAAAAATGATCTTCCATGATTAATAATAAGTCGATACTAGTATTTTAAGGAAAATTAAGATAAATTTGTTTGTTCACCATTTGAGTTGCTAAAATTTGATTTTGAATCACTGTGCGCTACGACGAGGCGTCCCAACTGCGACGATTCCCGAGCAGCCGCCATATTGGATATGGCTGATCGCCTCTCCTACTAATCGCAGACTTCGACGTATTACTTACTTGCACACACAGGTTTTTTGAAAGCGGGAGGAAAGCACGTTTCCGAGGGTAATCGTAATTCACTTTCTCCATACGGCCTCCTGTTGTCGAAGTTATTTGCATCGAGCCATGCAACGGCCGCGTTTCTTCTACGTGCATACATACACGATGTTGTTTAGACGCTCGAGCCATAGGAAAATTTGTTGCATGTTACCATTATTTTTCTCTTGTTCCGCTGTTCACGCGTTACATGATGCACACTGTGGCAAAACTTGTCACGGATGGAGTGATAGTAATTAGTAGACTGCGGATTTTTTGCATTTATAGCCTATAGGTGTTTGTAAAATACAATAAAGGACAAAACTTTCATCGGATCCAATAAGTTTTTTGGTTCATTCGGAACCGAATATGATACTTTTAGAAATGAAAGAAGTTCCTACATTTGCTCTTCTCTGTATGAATTGCTTTAGAAGATATTTTGCATAAAATCCGCAGTCTAGTAATTAGGTACCGAGAAGATGTATGAATATTGAAGACGTTTCTCGAGAAACGGGACAGACGCCGTTTTATGCCTGGTGATTTATTGGAGCAGTGATTATTAATTAACCCATTAACGATGGAATTTTGTTTTGGAAATGTGTAAACATTTGACTCCTTTATTCTAATAAAAAAATATATATATATTTTTAGTATAATTTCAATTTTTATTGTAAAAGGTATTTTATTTTTTCACGTGTCGAGTATACTCGTCATTACCAAAAAAATGGTAGTTTCCTTAAGACGAGTATACACGTCAAACACCGTCACAGGGTACAATTTATAGGAAAAGACTGTTCCACTGGTATATTAGTTTTCATACTGTTTTGTTTTTGGGTTCAAATACCGTTTGAAGAATACTATTCCTGCAGAATGTGACTTTCTGTGGCTGTAATAAGAAATGCTTTTAAGGGATCCGGAGAATTAAGAACAGATTTCGTTGCAAATAAGATCATATCGAATCTGATAAAAATAAATTGTTAACCATGGCTTCTTTTATTTATATTATCTATTGTATTAGTGTATTCTTATGTTTATAATTATTTACCAGAAAGATACGTAACCAAATATTTTGTTTTCTCACACAATATAACATATTCGGAAAATAAAAATTCGTTTTTACAAATATACATCTGAATATACTTTCGTATGAGTGATTAAACAATTGTTTGAAACAGTAATTTGAAACAATATTGAAATAATCTTCAAAACGTTTTTGAATATTCTAAATATTCTGTTTATTAACATTTCTTATTTTCACAAATTATTCGTTACCACTCTCGTGACAAATCCAAGTTCGTTATTACGTTATTTTACATGATAAAAATTTCTTATACAGCATGTATTTTTTTTCCATAAAAGTAGGACCAGAAGAATCCTATTTAAAATTCAAGGCCAGAAGTTATCACGTTAATTAAGAATCGTGTAAAATTGTCCTGGCATTGATTCGCCGGCCAATCAGCGAACCTCTCTTAAGCAGAGCGTTATGAGATGGACAAAAATAGAAGGATTTCTTTTTTAACGATTCTCGTTTATAATTAACACTGTTGTGTTGCATTTTTTTGCGCTGTACGCATTAAAGGAGATGTAGATATATCAAGAAAGGCAACGGCGACTTAATTGCACACTCAAGAAAGCGGTCCTTCGTCTGTTTTTTTATTTTGCGGAGCAATTAGAGATTTACGAGGTGTTGAGAGAGCGAGCACATCGGGGCTGGTTCGAATACTTAACCCAGAAAAATGTTACAATAAGGTGATCCAAAACGTTCTATTTCATTTTTGACGGTGTGCCGATATTCTTTGTTCTCCCCCGTGTTCGTAATGCTAATTAAAACGTTCATTATAACGATAACAGATAAAGATGTCCCTCATTTTACATTTAAGGAGCCGACGTTGTTTTTTTCTCTCTCTAATATATAAGTTAATTGGGGGGTCCAAAAGTATTTTGTTCGCGGATCGACGATGTTCGATGAGGAATTTCTGGTAAAAAATTTCGTAGACATTCAGCGTCAATTAGGAGCAGAATTATCACAGCGAAGATACGGTCGATCATTATTCAAGTGGAACACCTAAAAGATCTACCTTGAAATTCTTATCCAATAATATTCGATCGGAGAATTCGTGAAGTTGTTTGAATCGGATTGTTAAGATTGTTCTTCTGTTCGGTACTCGACAGTTGCTTCTATCGTAATTAATTAGAAAAGTAAAAAGCACACCGTGGCGTTATATGTACAACACGTCTTATTCGTCCGTCAGATGTATTAAAATTTTCTAATTACCATGTGAAGAACAGTAATTAACCATAGATACGCCTTGGAGGTTCTAAGGCACCTGGAACCGCCTAATCAGATTGATCTCTTGCGCAAAGAGAACAGAAGAGAAAGAAGTAATTGGGTCAACTGGTTTCTTGGAACTTGAAGTCTATAATTCGAAACATGAGTTATAATTTCATATCAGGCAAAAACAAGAAAACTAGTCGCTACTGTATGTTGCATTAACTCTGGTAAGTTACTATAATTCATTCCTATTCAAACGTTATTTTATTCTACATTTGAAGTTCTTTCAACAATTCATTACATAATAAATAGGAAGTTTTTTTTAGCTTTTATTTGTGATTCGAAGAATTTAATCCAGTATGTACATGTACAGTGGGAGTCAAAAGTGATTGTACACTTTGAAAATATGAGATTCATTCATATTTATTTCTCTCAATTTACAATTTAACATTTCGCATAGATGCTCTATTTAATACAATTTATTACATTCAAATCTGGTGACTGTAGAGGAGGACTTAACGGATTCAAAGTGTTGTCCAACAAAGAATTTTAACCATCAATTTTTGCCTGTATATTTTGGGTCGCCATCTCACTACAATACCCATTAATGCACATGCAGCTAAATTTAATTGTAAAATATTTCAAACGTCCGAATTTGTTCATAGTAGGTATTATGAATAAAAACCAACTGTCCTAAACCAGAGGTTGCAATGCTGCCCGAACCATAATAGTTTGCAACAACAGTTAGCATTCACCATGTTTAACGATAGTTACAACATTTTTTATTTACAGCTCCAAATTTCTTTTTCTCGAATTTTTCGGCTGCCTATTTATCCCGAAAATGATGAGGAAATCATATCCAACTGTATTACTGCCATGATTTTACAATAATAGGATGCTACAGAAGTGTTACCACGAGCCTCACCTTTGTAAGGTGATCATACATTTAATTTTGACTCTCATTTATAAGGATTCATTTCCGTAACAGAAAAAGTCCTTCAAACGTTCAGGTACATGATTGTTTGCGTAACAAAATGGACATCATGCTGTTGTTCTACAGATACCTATTCTAATTTCTATTCCCCTTATTTTCCAATAACGAAATATTTAGAAATTCCACAAATATTATATCTCAACAAAGTTCCAATCCTATGATAAATATAATTATTAAAAAAAATTGTTTAAATTGTTTCCAAATGTCGTTTGAAATACATTTAAAATAAAACAGTTAAAATAATAGGGAGTTATTGGAAAGAAAATTGAAAAAGAATTAAAAGTGCAAACTCTTGAAAATTTGTGACCGTCGTTCCAACACTTAAACCGGTATAATTATGATACCGGTATTATGTCATCAAAACTATACCGAAACCGATATATTACCGAAAACCGAAATAAATACCGGTATTTTTTCGGTTTCTATAAGGGTAGGGCTTATATAGGTTTATATAGGGCGAAGGTACAACCGAAAATACCGGTATTTTACGTTTCGGTAGAAGCCACTGGTTCCCACCCGTATTTCTTTCCTCGCCGTCTCTTCTGGTCTTCTTTCCGCCGTTTAGACAATCGTAAGTCAACGGTGAAAGTAGTTAGCGACACTGAACGGCGGCCCTCAATGTGGTTTTCGAACGGAGGATCTCAGTGGCTGTAGCTCCCCCCGATTTGCATAACGTATTGTTGCTTTTGTGGCCAGCGGAGAAAATCATTCGGGAGAACGAGGCCCGTAAAGGCGGTAAAATAAATCGTTGTGCACGCTAACGGGGGATATTGTATACCTACGTATGTATCGTTATCTTTGCCGGGCCACGTGAAATCGTGCAACC
Source organism: Dufourea novaeangliae (assembly GCF_001272555.1). Taxonomy (NCBI): domain Eukaryota; kingdom Metazoa; phylum Arthropoda; class Insecta; order Hymenoptera; family Halictidae; genus Dufourea; species Dufourea novaeangliae. Next base: position 2,480,037 of record NW_015373900.1, on the reverse strand, counting down.
AACGCCGGCGATCCGATCGATGCACATTTCGACCGCAATTTTTCGGCCGTTTCCGCTCGACCGGCGAACCGAAAGTGTTGCCGAGAATTTTCCTCCAAGCGATCCTTTCCCATGTACGTATATCCACCGGCCGTGGTTTTATAAACTGGGTTATTCCCGCCGGTTCTTGTTTTATTAGGCTGAATTTGGGAGCAGCAATTTGTACTGCACTTCTTAGCTCGATTGTCCTAACCAATGTTTTGAAATATTTAAGAATGAAATGAGATTTTATCATTTTCTTTGTGTCGTCCTTTGTTTTTTATCGTAGGACATTTTGGTATAGAAAACGATTTAAATCGTATTTGTTTTGTTTTCTTTTACGTAAAACTTGAAGATAAGTAATTGAGGCGTCATCAGACGTGGAAACTTAAGACTGACTTAGAAGGGAACTTTCAAAAATTTCAATTTTTTGGATACTTTGCAAGTTTGTAGGGGACCTTAATAGAAGTGTGAGGCAATTCTTTTTTTGCTACTTTCTGGTTCTTCACAGTGAGAACACCCCCTAATACATTGACTGTCACAGTGGAAAAGACTGTACGTAGCCAGACACACTTTATTTCGTTTTTTAAGACATAAATGGTCAAAAATATTATTCGTTCAATTAATAAAGACTGTTGGTCTCGTTCTAAATTATACTGCGATGTTAACTTTACGAATAAATTTTGCCACGGTGCTTAAATAATACTAGCTTCTTTGCAGTGCACGTGGCAGTGTAGGTGTTAAAGGTTAATGGGATTTTGTATTTTCGTGTATATCCCTGAAAACTCCAGAGATGCAAAAAAATTGTTGTAAAGAAAATTTCTTTTATTGCTATACAAAAACTGTGCAATAAAATTGTTAAAAATTGTTTGTTTGGATACATAAATAAACAAACGAGTTTTTAAGAATTCCATTGAAAAGTTTCATAGAGGATGAAAATCCATTATATTTTCACATTTAATTAGTTTAATTACAAACGTTGAATAAAAACGTTAATTAAAAACACTAATTTTCAAGGTATCCAGGAAAATAAGAAAGTCCCCGGTAACCTTCAGGTGTGTTCTCACTCTGAAGATCTAAAAAATAGCAAAAAGAAAGAAATTGTCTCATACTTCATAAATTCCAGTCGATAAATTGTTCTGGGAAGTTCGGTTGTGTAAAAGTTGTGTTAATAAGAAAATGTAATTAATAGGTCTGTATAAAAATACGAAATTTTAGCTTTCTTACGATGGCCATTGTTACCAAAACTATGTATAATAAAACAGAAAATAAATAGATTTTATCATAATATTAATAGTTGCATTAAAGAGTACTGGTTGTCCCATTTAAGTTCGAACAAAAGTTATGGAAAATAAGACGAACTATTACTGGACGTACCAATAAATAATTCATATCTTATTCAGTCCGTAAAAATTCGATTACAAAATACAATTAACAGAATACGAAAACATGGACGCTCTACCGCTTTAAATGGTTCAGGTTCAACGAACTCCTATCTCGCACGGACTAAATTCCTAGCATTCTGCGTTGAGTGTCACAAAACAAGTTCATCTCAATTAAAAGACTTCTCTTCTAAGTACCCCAAAAACACCGTCTTCAAGAATAGACTCGTTTCTTTCTCCATAGCTTCACCTAGGGTCCAGATCTATCTCATAAGAATCCATTTCTTTTTATCCCACCTACAATTGACCGCGGTTTCAAACGTACCACTAAAGTGCTGCTACTAAAATCCAACAAGTTTTTCCTTACAGTTGACGAAGAAACAGGTTAAAAGGGAGAGAAATGAAGAATGCCATGAGTCGATCGATTATCCAAATTAAAACCGATTTAAAAAGGTAAATGTACTGTTCATGTTACTATGCAATATTAAAATTAAAATATCTCCTATAATAATAATTTGTCCATAAGTGGCTTAGTAGCTTTTTTTATAGGGAATAACCAGCTGCATAGATGGATGCAATAAATATATAAATATATATAACACTTACATCACATCATGTGCCCCTCAAAACTATTCAATATTTGTCTGATAGGTATACTTTTTAGTGCCATCAACAATTTCCGAAATATTCGAGTAGATTGATTTAAATGGGACACCCTGTATAACCGCCTTGTTTTGTTACACAAAATATGAGGTATAGAGATCAACTCGATGCCTGTACAGACTGCTCTCGATTATCATCTTGAACTCGGGTCCGCGCCGGGACAATAATCGGGTAGGGAGAAATGCTTCAGACCGTCGTAAATTCGTTTTCTTGCCCGAAGCCGGAGTATCGGCAACAGAAACGTAGGGGCAACAAACTAGACGTTTGACAGGTCACATGGCCACCCCCCCCTCATCGGTGGGGATAACGCCTGGACAATAATCGTGTAGAACAAGCCAGAAGATAATCGAGAGAAGTCTGTATATCGAACCAGTTGTTGTAACGCCATTTTGAATTCAAATATTTTCCCGCCCTTTTGCGAACTTTCAAATGTGTCAACCTTAACATAAATTTCGATAAATCCATCGGGACAAATTCTTGAGAAAATGATTCGGGTCGCCACACTGGTCGAATGAGATCAATCGATAGATCCCTAGGCGAGAGAACGCGCATCGGGTGTTATATTCGCATCCAGGATTATGCAACGCCCGGCGTGAAATTAGATCCCCGCCTCCTTATGCGAACGCAACCACCAGCGCACCTTTGTTCCACGGAGACAATCCCCTTTTCTATTTTCTTCTCTGTTCGACTTGAAAAACATCTATAATTATCCACACCGCGTATGTTGCAATTACAGAATCCTGTGATTCGATTTACAGGAAGTGGAGTTGAAAAAAACATTTATTTATATTCCGTGAAGGATTATTTTAACCGTTTCATTCTCAAATTATTTAAAAATCACCAAACGAATATTTTGTTATATTTTTGTGTATATTATGTGGCATAAAAATGATTCGCAGGAACATTTTAAGATTTTGAAACCGTCTAATGCTACTTTTTCATTCGTTATCATTTGACAACTTTTTCAGTTTGATCACAATTATATGTAATAATTTTCATTAGAATGTGATTGTACATAATAAAACCCAATTTTTTTTACCTTCGATCAATATACCCTCTTGAAATATTGGACAGAAATTAGTGTTGCAGGTTTCTATTGTATTTGTAACAATGCTCAACACTTGAATTTTATGAAATAAATGAGACAAAGGACCAATAATGTTTTATTTTACCGATAATCTTTTAAATGTACATTCACGTTTGTGCCATACCCTCTATACATATAAGACTAAATAGAAGAAATTATTATATACTAACAGATATGAAAAAATACATGATAGTAATATTTTATTTCAAAATTTTGAGTACGTAGCCGTATGGCAATAGTGGGAACGAAAGGGTTAGCATGTTCAGTGCCAAAGTAAGATTTGTCACAGCAGTATTCTTTTAATTTTCTCACATTTCATAGGCTTTCGCTGAATTTGTTTAATTCAATATCTCTTTATGAAAATTAATTTTGAATAGTGAGCCAAAAATTATGTTATCTACATGTGGGTGATGTGGCAGTCAGAGCGTTAACCCTGAAGTACAGATAAATCGTTTCAGAGATGATAAGTAATCCAACTACGATTACTTCTCGATACTTTCAATAATCGGTTGCACCTTCTTGGTTACTGTTACAGAAATAGTGTGTGCCACTATCTATTAAAAGGTACTGAAAGGTTATAGGTTCTAAAATAGTTCACTGGATTGCGATAAGGAAATAACAATACAAACACGTCGTACAGACGAAAGTTAAACATTGAGCACCAAATCTAGAAAAAAAAAAACAGATTTATCGCACTATATAATTGTGTCGAAGAAAAATTATATATCAAATGAATTTCTAAAGTCGACCTGTCTCGAAGACAATTTACTTCATTCAAAGAACTTTATTTTGACATATGTAAAAGAAATTTCCTCATACTTAGTATTCCATATCTTCTGTATTTTGTTTAAATTAAATATTCTATAACGAGAATTAATCGAACGAAGTATATCGTACGTATCAAGTATCTACTTTATGCTCCAATAAGAACGATAATCTCGTGGCGAGACAACCAACGAATTACGATTTTACACGCGAGACATAAAACATCAGATGTAAATTTGCTCACCAGCAATCAGAACCCCAGCACCTGCCATGTTTTGGCAGCTTGCGCAATTAACTCGCGTCAACGCGTTCGTAACATGAAATACGACGCGTAAACGGTTTCACGCTTTATTCGAAACGTGTAACGAGCCATATACCCTAGCGATGGGACTAAGCTCAATGTCGATCAATACAACATCTAACATTCGTTTCATTACGCACGATTATTATTATTTGACTGTGAATGTTCATATAAATATAGAATTTTCTTGATTAATTTACAGTTAAAGAAAATGTTACATTATTAATTGAATTACAGTAATTTCTTTTCTTTATTAACCCACGGACGACTGTAATGGACCAGTGCACCACATGGTTTATCACCTATTTTTGGCACTACTATTTGAAATATTCACTGTTTTCTCTGTTGTTCAGGTTACTAAGGAACCATAATAATTTGACTTCATCAGGTTAATATTTTTAGAGATAATCGAATTATAACTGGTTTATTATGTATTAAAACTAGCTATTATCAGTAGGTTAATGATTGTTTTAGGTTCTAAGTAAAATAAAGACTTCCGTGGATCTGAGTTCCAGTGTCATAAATGCATAAAATCCACAGTATAATTATTACATGTCAAACAACACAAGTGGTTCGTTTCAGAAAGTAACAATAAAGTTCAAAAGTTATCTTGTTTTGAAAAACTGGAAGTGTTTTTATTTTTCATTATTAACTGAATATTGTTAATGTCAGAACTATGTATAGGTACAGAAAGATTAATTTGCTGAATATTAAAAGGAATCATATATTTATCTATTTCACTCTATTTCAAATTCCGACAAGCTTTCAAACAATATGTTTTCCACGTATACACAATCTTTGATCTGATCGATAGATTTATCATATTAAAATCGACCAGTAGGAACGAAAGGGTTAATAACTCGGGAACAAAGCATCGACGCAATTTCATTATTCTGGATTTTCTTCTCAGTTTCGTGTGTCGAATTCACCTTATAAAAATGTCCCACATATTTATGAACACCTTCCCTATACAGTAGACTCGCGTTAAAGTATCGGTAGGACTGCCCCAGCTCACACGCATTATTCACACACGTGCGCACATCCCACAATCGGTCGCCATCTGTAACCAAAGGTCTGATCCAATTGGTAGATCGACCGAAGTACCACGAGATCCTACGTGCCTATTGGCTCACGTTAAAGTACCATTTCCAGGAAAAACCCGCCTCGAGAGCCACACACCGCTACTTTAACGCGAGTCTACTGTATACGGGGCTCGCCTACACTCGTGACTAGCTCGATCCCATCGCTGTTGCCGCGAAACACCTCGAACAAGATGCAGAAATATCCGTCGGAGATGCCCGATATTCTTGAACGACCATAATTTCAGTGGCGCGTATATACGTCCCGAAGAGAAACGTCATCGGGAATGACATGCTCAAGATGACGCAGCCACCTCGTGTACACGCGATAAAAAGAACTTATCAATCATCATCCGTTTCGTACGGGGCCCTCAATCGATCGTGATTGGATCGTTTCGAAACGATCGCGGGGCAAATGCACGACCGCGAGTCGGACTCGTCGGTTGACGATCTGACGAAATCGTAGCAATTTTTACGGTGACGACAGGCTCGAAAACGTTGCTACATCCGTCCATGCGGGTGGTTATGTAGCGTTTAGGTGGTATTATAGTACACTACCGCTCGTAAGTGTTGGGACAGCTGGTCTGTATGAAGAAAATGTGATGTTTCGTAAAAATTATATGTTTTAGGTTAGGTTTATAACTTCATAGCAGAAGAAAACAATGTCCACCGAGGTTAAATATCCCCTAAACCAGGGGTTCTCGAACTTTATTTTTCTTCACCACTCAAATACGCTAGCTCACAAATTTGTTCATAGAAGGTTATCACACTAATTTGACCAAAGAATGTAAAAAACTGTAAATTCTATTTCAAGATTAAGAAAAATTACAAACGATTGTAAGAATACACAAATATAGTTTATAGCCCATAAGGCTGTCTGCAATACGAGGAAAGTCAAAACTACCATCTGATGGAATGGGTTTTTTGCATGATTTTGAGTCTAGTAAGATGCTTAAGAGAAGCCAGAAATTCCTACGTTTACTCTTGTCTTCATAGATTACTTTAGAAGATGTCATTTTGCATAAAAATCTGCAGTCTACTTATAAGTTTTGTTAGTTTATTTGTATTTCGAAAGTGTGTGAACGAATTTGTGGATCACTGTAACTGCACGAACAGTTACGTACAGACTCCTCTCGATTATCGTCTGACTTGTTCTACACGATTATTGTCCAAGCGTTCTCCCCACCACTGGGGGCGGGGCGTGGAATCTGTCAAGCGCACACTTTTTTGCCCCTTCGCTTTTGAGAGACGTCTGTACCACCAATTGAAATTAAGATGAATACTATAGTGCCTAATTCAAATCTACAGTGCAGTATGCATCTTTACAGATAGACAATCATCGATCACGTACCATTCTTAAAAATATTTGCTTCATATTTTCAGTGATTTCATAATGTCTTGCAACATTTACTGCATATTCGATAAGTGTCCTAATCAGGGCTTATAACGGTTCGAATATAACTGTTTCAAACTGTTATATAGACCCTAAAATTCAGACTATATCGGTTTCAGTTAAGGTTCTTATATCAGAACCCATATCAATTCTATAACCGTTATTTTTAGGTTCTATATAAGTTCTGAAGTGGTTATAGAACCGATTCTCGTAACGATTGTATAGAATTTTATAGCAAATGAAATCACAGCATATTGCGCTTATACATAGATTACTGTATACACACAAGCATATTTTTTGCGAAGTCGGTATGGCAAAATTTTGTTAAACATTTAGAAATTTATATTAACGAACACTTTTCGCATTACAAAAGAATTGTATGTATACAAATGTGTACATATATATTTACTTAATTATTCATAATAATTCTTTTTAAATTGTGTTAATACATAGTAATCTAAAGACTGAGACCTATAGACTTCTGTACAATCATTACGAAAATAAGTTCTACAACTGTTTTGGAACTTATATAGAACCTAAAAAATAACTGTTATAGAACTGATATTGGAGCTGATATAAGAGCTTAACTAAAACTGATATAGTTTGAAATTTATGTTCTTCATATCAGTTATTCATAATAAAGGTTCTTCATAACTTTTTCGAGAACCTACATCGATATCATAACAGTTTTAAGCCCTGGTCCTAATATTTATGAGCAGGAGTGTCATGTACGGTTTTGGTAGCGTGAACGGAATCGGATGGAGGCGAAATTCTGCGGGTTGACACATTTTACTGACCTCCTGACAATTAGTGTATAACGAATTATCACGAAAAGCATGTATGTAACACAGTGTGGTAATCATTCTTCAGTTTTAAGTACACTCCAGTTCGTAAATATAGGGATACCTATCGAATACGAAGTGAATTGTAATGAAGCATCACGAATTTATCGAAGGTCTGAAGGAAATATTTCGTTAATGGATATTAAAGCTTGATATGGACAGCACTTGTGCTAATTTAAAGTAATAAAAGTGGCTCAAGATACATATAATTTTTATGGAATATCACATTTCCTTTAACCAGACCAGGTGTCACAAATATTTACGAACGACAGTGTATACATATAACCTTGGGACCAATTTTAATTATACAACTTCAGTAATAGTATTTAAGTATTTCATCGTGGTAATAGTTAACGGTAGATATAATGAAGTTTTTATAATCTGTCGACAATGAAAGAGAAAGAAATTAATTAAGAAATTTATAGACAATTTAATGGGTTCTTGTAATTTTTGGAATGACAGGTGATACGACTCCAAAATATGGAACTATTAGTTTTCAATGAAATTAAGGAATAGAATGAAATATTATTCTGTAGAGTATAATGCTTCAAAGATCTTAAAAGAAGAAAAAGAGAAAAAAGGATGTTGTTAAACTGAATATAGTATTTATGGTAATAGTATATATAAGAAGCTCTGATAGCAAGTACAGAAATTATAATAATAAAAAGTTGCATTTAAACCCACATTTACCGAATACTTACTTTAAATAAATATTCTTTCGTGCATTTCTTATGTTCGTATAATTTAATGAAATGCATAGGCTTAAGACATTTGTCAAAGAATCTCCATATACGTCTTTCTATTAGCATGTCCATTTTTTAAATTTTCCATATCTTTTTCTTATGGTCGTCACTGCACTCTAATATCATGAAACGAAGAATTCTTGCTCCAATGGAATCTTGGGATCTATTTCCATATCCTCAATACAATACCAGCCTCGAATACAAAATTACAAAGCCTCCTAAATCAAAGACGAACATAATAGTCCATCCAGTGAAACGATCCAAAAAAAGTTTCTTTCCGCGACACAGTGACAACTCCTCTCCAAGGATCAGACATTCCCATGGAGCTCAACGCAGCTACAGTCACCTCGGAAATGAAGTCAACGACCAACCATATCGAATACAATATTTCGCCAAAGTGCTGTTAAATCAAACGCCACACGTTCTAGTGAATGTCTAGTGAATGACAAAACGAAACACAAAAACATCTCGTCCGGTATCAATATGACGTTTATAATTGTTTCTGAATTAATAAAATCAGGAGTGTTAACTGAACTGGTTCATTTGCCAAAGTAATTAAATCCACAAAATATATCTAAAATTTCTTTTAACCTTCAGAATACGTAACACCACACTAATGCAAATTGGAATCTTGAATTTTTTATGATTGAGGACTTATAGAGAATAAAAGCAAATTGAACCCATAACATATTTTTTAGGACAAGTTGTCCTGAAAAATTCGATGGTAATAATTGCAAAAGTGAGAAATAATTTTTCATCGTAATGGAAACGCTATCCAGATAGAATTTTACATACAAAACAATGTTTCGCTGGTGCACATTCGCACTAATGTGGTTTCTGACAGTTAAGTCTAAAGAGTTAAGCGTCAATCAAGTACTTCGGGACGAAAAATTTCAACAAAACCAAAAAAGACAGTGTTGTACACTTTGGCCTGAAAAACAGCTCGACATTATTTTCCCAGGCGACTGTATCCACCGCGAGTTCCGCGATAATTTTCCCACTGTGAAAATCGGACTTTCCATTCGCGTCGTCGTGAACCCGTTTCGTCCCTAGTCGACGGAAAAAAAATCCCCCCCCGGGTGAAAGATCCCGATTCCTCTTGGGGACGTTTCCGCTGGAAATCACACTGCTGTGTACGTTTATCCAGGATTTCGTTCCGTCTACCTTGTCGTCGTCTTTTGACGCGACGAACGCGTATACACTTTCGGCAAAAAGTTTCCTTCCACCATCTGCTTTCTTAAATACGCTCCTTAAAACACAGGAATGTTCTAAAAGAGCTGTTATAAAACCAGTTTTATTCGTTACTGTGGTATTTTCATAGACGTATTGCGTTCAACGGAAAGTGTGTGCATCTTTGATGAGACGTCTTTGTACCACAAAAATTTCACGAAGATGGTACTAAAAAACCTGGTGGAACGGTTTGAAAAAGGAATAGACAGTAGAAATGACATCATTGATTATATAAATCACTTTCTGTAAAAACAATACAGTGGAATTTATTTAGAATAAAACGCATAAACTTTCCGTCCAACCTAATATAGTAATTAGACTGTGCATTTGGCTGCAAGGTCGTCAAATATTACAAAAAGATAGTATGCTCTGGGTCACCATTCTGTCTTTGTCTGACATTCATTCCTGTTCGTTCCCTCTACTTCTCTGTTTCCCATGGAACGAAGACTTTTTCACCTTGCCAAGCGTAAGAAAAAGATAGGTTGGCGACCTTCACCATTCTGTCTTTGTCTGACATTCATTCCTGTTCGTTCCCTCTACTTCTCTGTTTCCCATGCAACGAAGACTTTCTACACCAGCTATTTCTGTCTAATTTTTGACATGGTCTGACTACGGGAGACATTGAAACCGCGCGGTCTAGATATTATACGTCTATGGGTATCCTAGGTTTATAATCCTCTACATTTTACGAGTGCTCATGGACACTTTAAACAAATTAAATCTCAATTTGTATAGTTATGTGAAGGATGATTCTTTCGTTCCATTTCGGATTAGATACGATAATCAGCTTTATCGAATTACAGGTAGGTAGTTGCTATATTGACAATCTTCACCATACCTGACATGCATTATCCGAAAACGTAGTATAAAATCTTTAGCTACAACTCGGATTATCTTTATCATTATTACGTTTATCAAACGCACACACTAAAATTTATTATTACTTTTGGACGAACGAAACGAGTCTTTAGTAGGCTACTTCTTGCACTTTTGCGATGAACACTACTCCTTTCAGCTTTAACATTGAGAAACAATACTTCGTCCGTGTATTCTACACCACCTGTAGATGTGCACAATCCATAAATAAGCTCATCCCATTAAAACAAAACGAACCTATTAATTTCTCACTGGAAACTATGCATTTTCACATTGACTTGTTATTGCATCTGTGTAACAATAGTAGCTACAAAATTAACATTAACACATAAATTAATAATACCTAAACTAAGAAATAAATAACTATCTCTTAACTACAGGATCCCTATATGCGAGTCCATTAAGGCCTTTAGCTAGTTCTTACTCCTCCGTAGGCAATGTGGGTCATTGGCGACCCGAGTACATTCCTATTTCTCCCAGAGGTTCCTCCGAATTTGTATTTTTATTGAAAAAAGTTTCACTGAACGAACAATTATACAATGAAGTAGAGACTTGAATAAGTATCCCAGGATTTTCACAGATCTTTTCAAAGCCTAGAACAGTAAAACAATTAAACCTAGACACAAAGGATCCACATTTTCCTACGGAGCATGAAATACTATGTTTGCCTACGGAGGGTTAATCAAATTTGTCAGTATTCTCCTAAAACTGCGGATCCATTACAATTCAGGTCGTTCCGTTTAATTCGTATCTTCGTTACAAGCATCAAAATGGTCAGAAACTTTTCGCCGGCAGTGGTAGGTGTACAGTTGGTAGCGTGTACGGGCATCGAGCTTTGCACCGCGTACTTCCACGCGTGGCGTACACGTATCCCGCAGCGTGTACGGTGCCCAGCCGGATCGTCTGCCCACACGGGACACCGTGGGCCACGCACACACGCATTCAAAACGCACAGAATACAGCCAGTTGCACGAGGGGGACACGCTCGCGCGATCATCCACAGGGGACAGCCTCGTAGCGAGCCGTCCACGCACATGGAACACGCATACGAGACGACACAGGCAGACAAGGCAAGACGCATACACGAAAGAAACGTGTGTACTATACCGGAACGGAGCTGAGAGTGACTAACCTCTGGGTATGGAAGATGGTCGTCAGCCCTGGCAGGAGTAATCCTTGGGTGTCGACAGCTGATTCGGTCGTCGTCTTGATAAACCAGTGATCCAGAGGATCGCTCACAAAACGCCCGCGCACGATCGTATCCACGGCATACTGGACACGCGACCTGGTTGTATCGCGTCACAAAACGATCCTTGTCGTGGTCGTTACCTCAAACGGATCCTCTTCGTTGTCGTCGAACGAGGGTCAAAGCACGGTGTCACTGAGAAACAACGAGGGTCCGATCGTATGTGCGTGCGAGCCCAGGGCTCGACGTCAACGCGCGGACACACCAGCTCTCACGGTAGAACCAGGTGGTAATATCCACCTGACCGGTTGCCCAGAACCGTCCAAGTTTCACAACGGAAGAGATCCACGCGCGCCCGAGTGCTCGCCCCGGAAACACACCGTTCAGTTACCAGATTGCGTTCACGTTACCTCAGGAAAGGAGGACCCTCGTACAGAGTCATCACGGATGATTTTAACACGGGGGATCGGAAAACACACTCTCACTCGCGGATTAATCACGACGACGATGATTATTCGACGCTCGTGGTTTCGTTTTACTGGCGAAACGTCTGCGTCGCGGCCATCGAAGCACTGTTCGAATAACCACTGACGTCGCTGGTAGTGTCGATGTGTGTATGTATCTATGTGTTTATGTGTATGTGTGTACGGTTAGACGGCTGGGCTAGCAACCCGGCCAACGACGATTGTCGGTTCACCGAACGGAAAGCACTGTTTCAAGTCTAGCAGAGACACCAGTGTCTCTTCACGGATATACTATATACATGTATGTATGTATGTGTACCGATACAGCCTCGGTCTCTTTTCGATTTCCTCACGAGGATCTCTTGTTGCACGAACGATCGTGCCCCGTAGACTTTGTTTATAGTATCGCGACACGACGTGGTGCAGGGAGAAACGGAACGGATAAACCCTAAACTGGCCGGATGATCGAACCCCGATCCTAAAACGTGGATCCAGCTGTTCGTGGACGCCGATGTTGTCCGGGACAGTGTCACGCGGCCATAAACCGTATTGCTCGCCGGCGACCGTACGACTGTACGCGTGGTGGAGGTGGAGTAAGGAGGAGAGATCGGAGGTAGCGGTAGGTAGTGGCGGAGGAGGAAAAAGGTGGGGAAATCAGGGGGGATAGAAAGAGAGAAACAGAGAGAGAGAGAGAGAGAGAGAGAGAGAGAGAGAGAGAGAGAGAAAGATAGCGTTACTTCGTGTTCCTCTTCGAGACTACCTTGGTGCAGCGTTCGGCTGCTGATCTCCAACGAATTCTCTCCGATGACGATCGATGGACGCACTCGAGACACCCTGGGGAATTCGGTTTTTTGTCCGTTAGAAGCCGGATGTTGCGTAGAAACGGTGGAAAGAGAGGAGGATTCTAGATCTTGGCCACCGTGTCCTGCTAAGAACCACTTCTACCTTCCGTCGTGTTCGTAGTCGCTAAAAACCAGGTGCTTCTCGAGAAAGCAACGATATTCTGACCGGAACCAGTGATGTGAACGTTAACGTTGACGACCCAAGACGAAGAGAAGAGTACTTTTTGTCTTATCGTCGGTAAAAACTCGTCGTGGCACCGATCGAAACTGACTTCCCGGTTTTCACCAGTCTCTCTCTCTCGTAACCGGTCAGTTCCTGGCGGCGATGTCGCGCGACCAACCGATTGTCCGTTTATTCTAAACAAAACTCCCAGGTCCGTACGTGCCGCCGGGAAACGTGTACATGAAATGTACGAGGACTAATAACGAGCCAGGGAAAACGTAGGGGACAAGAACAACAACAACAACAACAACAACAGCGCCGTGGCCGTGTAACGATGAACGAGAGCGTGCGTGCGTTTACAGGACAGCTCGGAATGGCGGCGACGGCTGCAGGCAGGCAGCAAGCGGCGGCGGTACCCGCGACGAACGTCGGCGAGGCAAGGCAAGACACTGGCTGCCGCCAATGTCTTACGGTGGCTGCGGTGCGCTCTATGGCGTGCATCATGGTGGACTTACAGCGGTATACCTCCTCGCTGGCTCCGAGGAGTCGAGGCCCGACGAAAAGGGGATAGATAGAGAGAACGTTCGTCGCGGCTCCGTGTGAGGAAAAGAAAAGGCGCGATCATGCTTGCTGAACAGAGTAGGAGCGTCGTAGCGGGTACAACGAGCTCGGAGAATATATACTAGGTAGGTAGGTAGGTATGTATTTCGCCTCGGGCGACTCCAGGTATAGCGGTACTTCGACCCCTCCCCGCGCCCTCTCTGACCACCCCTACCATCGTTCCACCACGGCGGTACCACCACCACTATCCGATGACTTCTCCTAACCCCGCTGTACACCTTGCCGCCACCACCACCACCTTCGCGTCCTCCTCCACCTCTTTCCTTCTTCTCCTTCTCGACTGTCTTGGGTACCCCCACGTTCCCCCTCCTTCTTCGTTCTACCGGCCTGACGACGATACCATCGGGGCCCACGATGTCTACGTGTGCGTACACGTTCCCCGATGCTGCTGCTGCACGTGTCGTGTTCGACACAACGACCACCAAGTTACTCGAATGTGTGTTTACCTATATGAATATGGTACCTCTCGGATCAACTTTGTATGAGTTGATGTTAGGTTTGTGTAAGTTGGTGTTGTTTGTGTGTGTGTGTGTGTGTGAATGTGTGTTTACCTATATGAATATGGTACCTCTCGGATCAACTTTGTATGAGTTGATGTTAGCTTTGTGTAAGTTGGTGTTGTTTGTGTGTGTGTGTGTGTGTGTGTGTGTGTGCGAGAGTTAACACAAACGCAACGACGTACGGTCCGCGATCAACTGGTGGACGCTGTGTGTGCACCGTGCACGGCCTGCAGGATCTCTCAAGGACGTAGGCCGGTAAGCTTTTCGGGCCTGACTCGACCTACTGCTGTCCAACCGCTCCGCTCGCTCGCTGCCGGCCGGAGACTTCTACGCGCGGATAGGACGGGTCCCTGGCCTCTCTCTCTCTCTCTTTCTCTCTCTCCGCGCTGAGGCGAGCTGTGCTCGCGTGCCCCCGGTGAAAATAGTCAGCAGCGACCGTTTCGCTGCGAGCGGGCAACCACCAACAGCGCGCGCTCGCTCGCCTTTTGTTGCAAGGCGACCGACGACCCCGGGTCGCGGCTCAGCGTTTCGTGCGGAACTCTTCAATCTTCCCCCACCTTTCCATCTATCCTTCAGGGTTTCTCTACTCTTCCGTTCGGCTAGATGGGTCGAACGGTGTGTTATCCCTTCGAGATTGAATAACTGATTGCGGACGTTCACGCGACTTGGTCGGACGACTTTATTACTTGACGAGAGCTCGTTTCGTTTTATGCTGATTACGTGTTTGGTTAACGCACTTCCCTAAACGAAGTATCTATGTACCCGGCTGATTCTGTGTGTTGGTTAATGTGTTTTTCTTGCGCTGCGGATATTAACCCTTAACTAGTCGGGTGGAGATCTTATTAGAGAAATTCTCAGTGCACGAAAATCTTATTACGGAACTAGTTCTGTTCTCCGCTGGAAGAAAACGTCGAAATAAACAAACATGTCTTTAAGTGACTATTGAATTAGAATAAAATGTACGTGAGGTGTCTTAGACACCACCTTACCAGTTGAGGGTTCAGTTTGAGGAGAAAGGATTTTGCAGTGGGATTCATCGGAGATTAGGGGTGGACAAATTCTTCGATAATAAGAGCTATATGTAATACTGTACATACATTTTTGAATGTTCAAAAGTCACAGATATGAAATATTCTCGTATTGGTACATACTATATTATGATAGTTTATTAATATGAAAGTTTAGAAAAAATAGCAGTGAAAGCCAATATTGTTTCGGGAGCCGTACAGAGTAGTTTTAGGAGCTAAAGATTGCTCACCGTTAATTTAGAATTTAGACTATGGATGTTTGTGAGAATTCAAAGTTTTGTATAGGCTAATGAGCAGAAGATAAAATGAAATAGGAACATGTAAAAGAATTACGTGATGAATTTTAAACTTTATTGATGCGTCCATTTTTTGTGTATTATTCTGTAAAAAATTTTACGTAAAGTCTTTAATCTGATGTTACATAGAAAGCGAGCAAAATTATGTTTATGGAAATAGAGAATGATCAAGTCAGACGCATGTTCATCGCTATAAAGAGAAGATAATTGTTACAGGAAAGAATGGAAATTTCTAAATAATAAGAAATGTAAAAAAGGTAAATGCAATTTATTCTTAAGAATGTTTTCAGAGCTTTCCCAAATGTTTCTCGTATTTAATCCTCGGAGACCCCCCTTATTTTTATTACTTCCGTGACCTCCCAAGGTCTTTTATGTCCAGACCTATTTACTTCAACTTGTAGACTTCCAAAAAATCTAAAAAAATTCAGATATACTTCCCAATGTCTCTAGTACATGATCCAACAGTTTTTAAAATTGAGTTTCAAAAGATTTTTCTAGTAACAATTCCTTCACTTGTGCCATGAAAGACCCAGGGAGGTCACGTTGGCTCAATGGTGAAAATAGTATTTTTGTTTAAACATGTAGAGAGATAGTCACACTTCAAAATATTATTTAAAAAAGACCTATGCAATACGAACCTAGAACTTAGAAATGCACATATATTTACTAAATTTTGTGAATGAAGCCAAAGTGGCCATTTTAATAGATTCTAATGGACGGCATGAAAAGGAAGAATTTGGTAAGTTCTGGGAATTGTAAAATTTAAAGTCATGATACAATGTGCATAATATTCAAGAAACATTTGCCTTGAATATTCGTTTGTTTATTAATTAAATAGTAATACCTTGTTATAGAGCAGCTCAAAGTTTCCATGAATGTTATCGTTCTTACCACGCGTTGAAATCTCCCGCGTTATCGTCACATGCATTGAACTCACCCAGGCGGAGAGACAGTACTATACCACGCATTAAAGTCACCCGAGCACCGCGTTCAATAGTGCCACATTTACGACTTAATCGTGTGAAATTTAAACGAATTATCGATTTGAATTTGAAACTATGCAATGGAAAGTATTTTTTTTGCACCTTTTCAAATACGAAAAATATAAAGTTCCGCTATGTCTAAACAGAAATTGTGACTGTTTCGGAAATTTTCACAATAATTAGTGTGCGATTTGTTTATACGTTATGTGATAGCTATTTGTCTACAAACCACTTTTTGCAAATAAAACAATGCAAAACTATAAGGTTTCTATAGTTTCATGGATCATGAATCAGCAATTTCTAAATATTTTGTTGTAATTGGAAAAAGCATGCATTTTAAGGATAATAATCTGTACTAATGCGCTCAGAGTAATGTCTTCAGTTGTGTTTAATGTCAATTAGTTGTACGACTAATAAAAAAAACAGTAGAGTATGATCGACGTGACACGACAAGAAAGAACTGACTGTATATTAACATATATTTTTATTTCAGATATGTAGAGGCAAATTTCACTTTATTCTGTATCAGTATCAAAATGAATGAAACTGATTTTGAAATATTAACAGTCGTAAATAAAGAGACCTTTTGAAAAACCGTTCTCCCGATCCTCGTAATTAACCTCTCGACGGATACATATGTGTACCAACATTTAGTTTTTTTTTCATTTAAGCATGTTTCCAGAAGATATAACAAAAATTATTGTGAACAAATATTCACTAGGACATGCCCTAACAAGAAAAAAATATCCTATCGATTGATTGTTGTTAATATTTGTAATATATGTTTTAATTGAATACAGCTGAGAAACAAAAAGAAGTTATTTTTTCTGGACTTAATGAATTTGTCCCTGAAGAGGTTAACGATCCATGTATGTGAATAATCACGATATTTTAGGCTTACGAAAAAGTTACAAAAATAACTGAAAATCAGATTAAACTATGCAAAAAATATTAAAATAATAATTTTTCTTTCACATAATCATGACGTTTTCGAGATTATTTTTCATTGTCCGTGTTTATTGAAGCATGTACATTATGGAAACATAAAATTCTACCCTGCTCGAGTTAACTCGAGCGTGCACATATCTATCAGAATTGCAGAACAGTAATAGAACTTAGTGCGCGTTAAGGGGTCAATTAATACAGAAAATGCTAAAGATATTGATCTTTAAAAAATCTGATAAACTGTGGATGTCTATGCATTTATAGCGTCCCTTAACATAGAAAATGGAATAAAATAAAGCTATTAATAGAGTGTCATACTATTTATGGATTGTTATTAATGTAGTTAAGCCTTTGGTGCACAATTCAAAATACTGTCCCATTTAGATTTTTCGATATTAGTATCGGATGTCGTGAATTTCCATAAACATACGCAGTCTACACAGGGTGTCCGGTTATAAAAAAACATGCAAACTACTGGAAAGCTATCCACTGTATAAACAAATGGTCCAGACAAGAACTGAATGGTTTCAAGAAAGACATAATCTGGTCTAACTAGTTTTTTCGTAGACGGCCAGGTTGAGGTCACATGAAGGTGACATACGTTTTTTTAAATGGAATCACATAGTTTTAAATACAGTGATTTATCCGTTTCGGCAGTCCCTACAAAAAAAATAGTAACCTATTTATGTCCAAAAAACTTTAGTTTAGAAGATATTTTAATCTCAATATTTCCAAGTGATACTAGCAAATACAAGTGTCTCCACATTTCCTGACGAATTTTTGACATAAATAGGTAAATTAACACTGTTTTGTAGGGACTGTCGAGACGGATAAATTACCGTATTCGAAACTACATGGTTTCATTTAAAAAATGTATATCACCTTCATATGATATCTACTTAACCATCTACAGAAAAACTAATTACAGTAGATCAGAGTTGGACAAACTCATTATCTAGATAAAAAGTTTCGAATAACGAATAAAAGATAAATGAAGTATTTCGTCATTTATAATTGTTTAAACGTGGAAATTTCACTTTTTATAATAAAATAATACTTCTTTATGAATGAATCGGCATTTGTCGAATAATTATTTAATCTCATTAACTGTTTAAAGCTCAGAACGACACTCTTAGATACTACTACGTTTCACTGTATATTATTGGAATAAAATTCAGCTCAACTCTACATCAAATTATGCCTCCCTTGAAACCACTCATTTTTTGTCCGAACCATTGTTGCATACATTGGACAGTTATCCACTAGTTCGCATGTTCTCTTTACAACCGGACACCCTGTATATCACGGTCAAATTGCTCCGATTTTGCCATCACTCTAAATTCAGTTACCCCCACCATCGACAAACAACCAATTCTCTACACATTCTCATCATCAAGAAATCTACGAAAGCTTCGCGTATAAAACAAACACAAAAAACGAACTCAATCCAAAGAGTCCACGATCCGTTAAAACCGTATCGCGATCCCCGAACAGTTCTTTGCGCCTCTAACAAGTCCCGCGAAAGTCGCCCGTTAGTAATTAGAGGATCAAAACCGCAGGGACGTTCCGCGAAACAAGAAAACCACGGAGGCATCGAGTGTCTCGCGGCGTGCAGCGAATACCAGCCGATCTTGACTAATAACCGTGGTCGTAGGATGGGGGGGGGGGGAGAAAAAAATCACAGGAGACGGCCAACCTGCGGATCGAGGTTGATCGAGCGAAAGAACGGTCTTGAAGAGAGGATTCACAAAAAGGAGAGAAACGGCTGTGTGGCGTGGCGCGGCGCTGATCGATGATGTCAGAGACCGGGAAGGATGCGCGTTATCGACGTCTGCACGTGCGCTGGTATTCCGCAATTAAGTCTCGAGGGGCATATAGTCTTTCTTTCTCCGTCGTTTCATGTTCTTCTCCCGATCTCCGTTCAGCCGCTCCGTTCAGATCTCCTGGATCCTCCAGCGCGATCCTTTGGTAGTCAGCAGCAGCACGTGCACGCCCAGGATTACCCAGAAACCTGTGTGTGTGTGTGTGTGTGTGTATGAGTCGTGAACAAGAACACGAAAAAGAGAAGAGAAGAGACAAAAAAAGAGAAAAGGACGGATCTCTGCCGTGTGTAAAGGCGCGATCGCTGTCTTGGAACGGTTTCGCGATAAATGATAACCGCTTTAAATACCAGTTTAGCGCGTGTGTACCACTCACGGCGGGAGCAAGCGAGCACCGTTTTCTCCTCAGCCACGGAATCCCCTGGTTTCGACGGTTGTTCCTTTTTTGGCCGATTATTATTCGTTGCCCTGAAACTCACCTCGCCACCTTCCTCATCCCCCCTCCTGGGCCTCGCCCTCTTCGTCTTATTAGTGTACTTCCATCGAGGAAGTCGCTGCTGAGAGACATTCCCCTTCTCCGTTCGGCGGCGTGTTCAGGCAAAATAGCTGGGATTTATGCGGCTCGCGTGCAGGAACACGTACAGACAGAGAAATACCGTGGCGAACGTGGCGTAGGCAGGCTTAAATAGCTCGGAAACGAGAACCGATCGGCCGTACGGAAAATCTATTAGCCGACGAACGATGAAAAGTAAAAAGCCGGTTGGGAGAATTCCGTGACCGGCTGGAGGTATCAGCCTCACCGCGGGCTATACGGGGCAGCACGAGAACAGCCCCTAACGATTAAACTGTTTTTGCGAGGTGAGTTTCGCGCCTGGATTCATGTAATAGGGGATTAGGTGTGTCACGGTGACACATCGACGTTCGATCCTTTCGTCGCTGATTGAGCGCCGTACTGGGTGAAATAATGTGGCTCGTCCGGTCTTGTGGATAAAGGAATCGCGTTAACAGTTAAAGGTACCACGTCAGGTGACTGCTTTTTAACATTCGATTAGAACTTTTGTGGTCGTTGTTGTTTTTTTCGTCACTTGATTTCAGGACTTTTTGTATAATGTAGGGGAGAGTTGCCGAATTTGGACCATCGTTTAGGTTGGACCATTAGTATAACTTGTTAGGGTAATTCAGGTGTGACGCTACCCTTTATGGTTGAACGCCAATAACCTTTGTGGTTTTGTACTGATTAATACGACCTTACTTTTATTACAATAACACACTTATATAGTAGGAAAAAATAGAAAGAATTCTGAACTTTTCGCATGTAAAATTAACAAACATTTGTTAGTATGACAGGAAGGCAATCTCTCACAAATTTCATATGTGAGATGCCACACCTGTGGGGTGAGATGTTACATGCCCTAATTTCTCTTTCTTAGATATTCTCTCCCACAGGTGTTGCATTGTAGGGTATACACCTGTATAGTGTGTAAGAGTCATGGAACGATTTTGGGCATAAGGAGCATATAGTCCAGTCAATTGTCTTTTTGGTAGTAAAATAATTTTCTCAACACTCTATACAATATAACAATTATAATTTAATATTGTAATTCGATCATTATCAGCCAGAACATATTATAACTTTATGTGGCGTTTCTTTTTATTTTGTGGGAGATATACCACATGTTCAAAAACAAAAAAAATTAACAATATGTAACATCAAAAACACTGTTTTTTCTAATTAATAAGAAACTATATTAAATAATAAAATAAGTACTAACTTTGTCCTGTCTCCGTTATACTTGTAACAGGCATTAATGTGTCACATACAAAAAAATTCTGACGAAATAATTGGCGCAGTTTTTCCTTTAATGCTTCCTGGATAAGACACGTGCAGCGAGAGTCGAGCAGACATTAACTTGTCTTAGGCACACGAGTGGGGTCATAAAAAGATGCAACATGTGTAATTATATTTTTCCAATCTGAAGATATTACAAGTGTGGCGTTTCTCCTGAATTTATCCAATATGTAAGCAACTTACACCGTACGATAAACAATATGTATTGCTTATGTACTAATTGTAAGTTAGTTAATGCAATCACCACTGTCATACAGTGCCAGTTGACAATCAAGTAAACGAAGGCAGTAAGCTATAACAGTTAAGTTTGATTTTGAAGGGGAAAGAGAATAACATTATTTATTTTTAATCTGGTAAACGTTTTGAAGGTCATTTGAAAGTCAACTTCGTTTTTTCAAATGGATACCTATTTATTTTATAGTAATCAAATAAAAAAACATTTCAAACAAAAATTGTTTATTTTTTGCGTGGACTAATGATCTGTTGAAAAAAAAACATAGGTATCCATTTTAAAAAACGAAGTTGACCTTCAAATGACCTTCAAAACGTTCATCAGCTGAAAAATTAATAATGTCATTCTCTTTCTCCCCCATAACCAAACAACTTTTGTCTAAAATACTTTCTTATGCTTCGTTTTTATGATATTTCCATGTGTCAACTTAAATGCCGCACCCTATATACCTATAAATTGTCGGTAGGCTTAGTGTTAACATAAATAGCAGCCGGTGTATTCCAGAGCGGCGTTATTAAATGGACGGACGGCCCCGATACACGTGTTCGTCTGATTCGATTAAGACCTTTCTAGCACTGGTAAAAGGAACGACCGTTCCTGGACGGCGGGCTCGCGGACGATAACATCCGAAGATGGATACACGCCGGTTTATTCTAATCGCGTGAAAACCTGTAGGCATCGTCAACACCAGTTCCTCCCGCTAGGATAGTGCACCACGTTCTGAATGGTACAGATTGTAACCGGACACGGTTCGACTAGTTTCCTCGCTCCCGACCGAGTTTCAGCTTACGAGATATTGCTCGTGATCAGAGGCGTGAAAATTCAACGTTCGAACGAATGAAAAGTGAGGGACTGTGTTTTTTAACGCGAATGTACCGGTTGGAGAATGAAACTATACTGGGCTTGGGATTAAAACACATTTTTACCAAAATACTTATTAAACTAAATAGAAAAAACATAGAATTTTACTAAAATTTAAAAAAAATAGATTTTAACGTGAAACGATATTTTGTATACATTTGTAATGATAGGAGGTAAATGACAGAAACTTTTTTCTTTTCTTAGAGGTTTTAACCCTTGTGTAGGCAACCAAAATATTCATGGATATTGAGCAATCGAAATACTTCTGTTCTGACAGATTAGATAAACATAGATAATTTTACTTTCCTAGTTTTCCGAAACTGTTAGTTTTTCTTTCTTATAATATATCGAGTGCTGTTTTCGACAACATAAAGAATTGTGAAAGGAAATTTAGAAATGGGTACCTGGGTACCCGAGCACCCGCTTGCCTAAACAAGGGGTAATGGGTTTAGGCTTGAATAAAAGAATTGAAATAACTTGGTTGGAACTTTGTCTTTTATTATATTTCTTGTAAATAACGAAAACAATGGTCCAACTTCGTGTCACAGATTAATGAAATTGGAACAAATCGAGAAACTATCATATTCGACGCATAACACCTTAAAATGACTTCTATATCTTGCTTAAATATATCTGGGTTAGGTTATTCAATAATAAGTTAATTAATGTTTCGTTACCGCATGTATTAAGTTATATTCAACCACTGAATGTGAGTTGAGTGTTTGAGGTCATATATGATCCCTCCCTAGTGGGATAAAATGATCCCACGAATCATTTTATCCATATGCTATATTATTGTTTTTTGTTTTAGTTACAACAATGCCGCGTCAATATGAAAGAAAAACAACGCGTCAAAGCTGTTTTTATTTAAATAAAATGTAATAACTGAAATGCTTTTAATGTTCGTCGTAGTTACTATCATTTTATACACATACATTACAAAATGATCCTCAAATATGCCTACAAAGAAATGTGAATAAAAAATATAATTGATCACGTAGCTACATTTTCTTTAAGCCAATAATAAGATAGATAGACTAACTTACAAAAACTACTTTACTTTTATTTAAATAATGAGCATTTGTATTTTTTATACAAATTACGCCTTAAAGGGATGATCGATTTAGACACCTTTCCCCTACTGAATTGTTAGACGAATATTATCGAATACATCACAAATATCGTCCCATCAGTTAAAAGCCGCTGGTCACGTTGCCACGGCAGGATTCCGCGCCGTTAACCATTAACACGATACATCGTGTCGCGGAGTGTTATCCGATACCAGTGAAAAACCGACATACACACACACACGCGCGGCTGTTACAGTTTTAATCGCGCGAACACCGATCACCGTTAGGCTGTTCTCAAGATGAACAATGATCCTGTCGAAGACGCCCGTAATCCTGTTTGTATATCCCTCCCCGGTCGGCGCCTTCTGTTGTTCCGCCGATCCCCCCAGTATTAATAATATCAGCTCGACGTCCAGCGGGAAGATATACGGCCGTATGGAGCACGCGAGAGAAGAAGAAGAAGACGAAAAAGAAAAAAGAAGACGGGTAAGAAAACGGGCGATAGCGAAGTAATTAGCGAATGGGTCTATTAATCGTGTCTGTTCAGCCGGGGCTGCCCGAGTAAATCTCTCGGAATAACTGATCCAAGACACATCCACACACCCGGTGTTGATACGCTTCAACGAGAAACTGATGTTCCGTTCAGCGGTGATTTTTAGGGGAGATTAGGCCAGATAATATTCCCTGGACGCCCCTCCTCTCTACGATTTCCAATGACTTGCAAGCGATGTTTTTGCCCGCCCTTCCCCTGTACGTTTCTTCGTATCAGTTGCCCCCACAGTCTCCTTCTTCAGGCGGACAGAAACAGGATGTGGATATTCTTAATAACGTTAACGGTTCATTCGATATATCCCTTTATGGTCATTAGTCCGGTCGCCGTTGCTAATATCGGCCAGGGATCATAGCTCTCTGGGTGGGTATACCTAGCGCGCGGCTCGTTAGGGAAACTATGACCGAGGCCTCGGTTGCATCCCGCGGCCGAGGATCGTGTAATTGGACCCATAAAACGGAACGACTCCGCTGGGATGACGTCGAACGGAAGATGGTTACGATTTTACCGGATATCGCGATGACATCCTTTAGCCGTCTGGTGGCGATAGACATGGTTCGGTACAGAATACTCTCGATTATTATCCGGGTGTTATCCCCACCACTGGAGGTGGAACCTGTTAAAAGTGTACAGTAAATTCTTGATGAGTGCTCGAAGGTTCTTCGGTACTAAAAAGGAGAGATCCCCAGGTGAAACGTTGACTTTCTAGTAAGGTGTAGCCCAGTGATAGAGCATAGAAATCTGAAGCCAATGTTATTTGTTTCAGCCGCATGTGGCCATTGGTTTATGAAATATTTAATATTCAATAACGAAAAACCTTCGGGCAAAAAACGAATTTACAAGGATCTGAAGCGTTTCTTCCTATGAGATTATTGCCCTGGCGCGGACCCGAGTTCGGGACGATAATCGAGAGGAGTCTGTACCGTTCTGGACGGAATCATTCGAATCGAGATAGGGAGAATGAAATTTTTTGAAAGAATGAGTGGTTATGATTGGTATACAGGGTGGGGCAATACCTATGTTCACTTTGAACATTGCCGTTATTTGTAATAATATGAAAAAATGTTATATACAAAACTTACACGGTATAGAGGGGGGCATATTGTGACACAAACATTTTCTGCGTGGGTGAAGGCATAGAGGAGATTTCAAGGTCATCTCTATTTTTTTTAATGGAATGCTATGTTATTTTTTTATTGCGATGTGATAGCCCGTGTTGAGACGACTTTAGCGAGTTGTCATTGAAGGTCATGCAAGGTCAAATGTGGTAGTGAAATAAACTTTCTTCCATTACAGGAGCAATGCAAAGTTGCAATCTTCGTATCGCTGCATCACGTGCATGTCTTATCGTTTCTGAACTTATTCTAGCACATGCTCCAATTATCCGTTGTTTCATATTTTCTGGTGTAGTGAGTACTTCTTGATAAACAGCATTTTTCAATGCTCCCAGAGAAAAAAATCTAATGGGGTTAAATCTGGAGAACGAGGTGGCCAAGAAACTAATCCTCCACGTCATATCTATTTATTTGGGTAAAGTTCGTTCAGTGCATCTCTAACTCTCCGAGCATAATGTGCTGGACACCCGTCGTGCTGTAACCATATCATTTGGCGAACGTTTAGTGATACATTTTCTAATAAAGTCCCGTATAAAATAATACAGCATGTGCTAGAATACAGTGAGTGTAAAAAGTATTCGTACACCATTTAAAACGGAACAGCTCTTTTAAAATTGGTCCAAATGACTTGAGTTTTTTTGTGAAGTTAGAGACGTGAATTTACTAAATGATGTGAAAAAAAAATTTGAAAAAGTTGCAATTGGTCCGAATCGCGATGAAAATATTAAAGATTATTAACAGATTTTGATGAAATTTTCAACATGTATATGTATAACTAACATAAATCTTCGATATGGATTTATTAAATTTTCATTATAGCCTCAGATTAAAAAGTTGTAAAACACGACCTTTAATATTTTCTTCGCGATTCGGACCAATTGCAACTTTTTCAAATTTTTTTTTCACGTCATTTAGTAAATTAATGTCTCTAACTTCACAAAAAAACTCAAGTCCTTTGGACCAATTTTAAAAGAGTTGTTCCGTTTTAAAGGGTGTACGAATACTTTTTACACAGACTGTATGTTCAGAAACGATAAGACATGCACGTGATGCAGCGATACGAAGATTGCAACTTTGCATTGACGCAAACGGTCACCACTTCGAGCATCTCTTGTAATATAAGAAAGTTTATTTTACTACCACATTTGACCTTGCATGACTTTCAATGATAGCTCGCTGAAGTCGTCTCAACACCGGCTATCACATCGCAATGAAAAAAACAAAGCATTCCATTAAAAAAAGTAGAGATGACCTTGAAATCTCCTCTATGCTTTGACCTACGCAGAAAATGTTTGCGTCACAATATGCCCCCCTCTATACCGTGTAAGTTTTATATATAACATATTTTCATATTATTACAAATAACGGCAATATTCAAAGTGAACATAGTTATTGCCCTACCCTGTATGTATTTCCATCCCCCTTCATCCCGTGTCATCACTCATAGTATCGTCTCTGGTGGCTTTCTGCAAATATAAATGTAAAGTAACAACCCCATTAACCAACCAGGATTTCACTAAATTACACGCACGTTGTACACGTCCACCCCCACCGCGAAGGATTGACGGAAGGAAAGCGATATTGCCCGTAACACCTGGCGAGTGTGAATCTTCCAATACATACAACCATTAGATCTCTCGTAACGACCTTTTTTTTTTTTTTAAATTCCCGTCGTTGATTGATACTAGACAGATTAATGGAGACGGGGGACAGGAAAATTCACGAGTGAAAATTATCACGAACCCGTTCCGGCGACTCTCGGTGACCCCGTCGCGGGCTCTGATCACGAACAGGTGACTATGCCCACAGATCGTATCTACGCCGTCTCTTCCGTTATTACCGGTGGTACGCGTAAGCGGCTCGTTATTTTAATGCAATTAAGTTCAAAGGGTTTTGCAAAAGGAAGGATTCGACTGGGCAGATATGTATGTATGTATACGCAATGGGAAGAACGTCACTGTGAACGCAACAGAGAAAACCAGTTTACCTGGCCAGATGCTACGGGTGAATCGTTAATCGACCCGCGTGACTATTTGCGGATGATCCACCGGCCTCGCCGAATCGATCACACCGCGGTGAGCTTCGTCTCGAAACTATTTCCTTTTCGTATCTGTGTTTTTTGTTATCTTTTTAACGATAAACAATGTAACGAGACTGCGGATTTTTATGCATTCATAGTATTCCTTAACTTGGGAAATGCAATTAAATAACGGTTTCAATAAAGTTTAACACTGTTCTTGTGTTATTATTAACATAATAAATCCCGTGGTAAGGAATTGAAAATTCTGGTTTGGATAAACATTGTAGATTGCGGATGTTTATGCATTTATAGTATTCCTTAACTTAGGAAATGCAATGAAATAACGGTTTCAATAAAGTTTAACACTGTTCTTGTGTTATTATTAACATAATAAATCCCATGATATAGAATTGAAAATTCTGATTCATTTTAACTGTTAGATATTAGAGCATTTGAAATTGTGAATTTGTAGAAACCTCTTCAGTTTAAATATAATAATACAAACTACTGTTCCAAAAGTTTGGAGGCAATCGGATTCTTCGGTTGAACAAATGTGCTGGTGACTGTGAGAGTGTATGTCATGTTTTTTTTGTTTTGAAAATTCTTTCGTAGTATTAAAATATAAATCGATGTAACATAAAATAAGGGAACATGTTTTTTGGGTTTTTCGATTTTCATCACTTTCATAATCAACGGTACGAATAATCTTTTGGTAATAATGTTGAAAGTAGCCGCTTGTGAAAGAAGTTTGTTGCATATTTTAACTAGTGTGCAGAAAACAATTTCTTGTTCTAACCACATTTCTCAAATATTCTTTATTTTGTCATTTGTGGTTGTTATTTGTGTATATGCCACACAATTTTGAGTGTATCTTGAATCAGAATTGAAAATTTTAGATAAAGAATATTTTAACAAATTCATAAATAGAATTCTCAAAATTAATTTGGAAGTTATTTAAAATAAAGGCGGCCATTTTGATGAGGTAAAAATTTGATAAAGATAAGTGGTTTTTTGTTATTCTTGAATTGGGTTTGTTGTATACAATATACACGCATTTATAGCATGTATATAAGAGTTTTAGTTTAATAAAAAATTGTTAACATGACTTTATAATATTTTATTGAATTGTTTCCAAACTTCGAGACGATAGTGTAAATGGCAAACAAGCGAGCAAATTATTCGTGTCGAATTTATCTGTACATTCTTTAATTAACGAGATGGTGGGAGATGATAATAACTAACGTTAACAGTTCATTTTAACAACACTGCTTCAGTCATAATACTCGTTTGGAACATTATATTGTAAATTGTCTTTTCAGTATAAAATAATTATCGTAAAGAGAAATCATTTGGCGAGCATATTGGTACAGTTAAATATGAGATAATACACTGTAAATCATGATGTGCATTCTTCACTGCAGAAGATGGTGTAAGATAATAATAACTGACGTTAACAGTTCATTTTAACAACATTGTAAATAGTCTTTTCACTGTAAAATGATTATCAGCAAAGGGAATTCTTTTGGCGAGCAACTTGTGGTACAGTTAAATATGCAAAATGAATTGCACCTCGAATTGCATAGATATCGTATTTATCGTAAACAATTTACGTCGTGTTTACCGATTGAAATACACATGTTAATAGAAAAAAATTTTCCTTCGATGCAATAACGATTCGACTTCTGAAATAGTCTATGAAGACGGAAATGTTCCATAAATATATGGGATATAACGAGAATCTTTAATCACAAGTTATAATTTTATCAGATCGAATGCAGCCAGATGTCTATACTCGTATGCCAGAATGTACGTGTGGATCTGGAAATCTTCCATCGACATTTTAGAATCGTTCCGCGCACACGACGATAAAGTCGGAACCAGTTCTCCAAATCATAAACAGTTCTAATTTGCCATTACCTGGTCGCTTGCATTCCAGCTGGGCCTCGAGTGTTCTCAGCTATTAAATTCAATGAATATCCGGATACATCGTAAAGTTCGGAGTGATAGAGGTTACGAAGCATCCAGTCGAAACCAGTTTTCAAAATCGTAACTAGTTTCGATGCAACGCTACCTGCTCTCGCCGTTGCATTCCACTCCGATCTCAAATTTCTTCTTCCATTTAACTTCTAATAACATGTGGGCAGCAGCTCGCGAACACCGACGGCGATATAGGTCACGAGACGAGTCCAGTTTCAGTTTGTATCTCACATTTATAGTACGTATATTTAAATATTTCACATGAATTATTTAACAATACAGGACATTTATAATTTTGGCTGTATGTAACTGCTTTTTAAAAGATTGAAAAGGTTTTCTAGAAAAATTACAGTATTCCTAGGTTTGGAGATTTAGATGTCTATTTGACGAATCAATTTAACTATAGAAATTGAAACATAGATCAAGAATAATGAAACGATTATAATATTAAAAATATTTAAATAGAATAATAATGGTGGAAATTAATTAGTACTAAGAACATGCAGTGGATTAAATTCATTTGCAAAGTATTGTGTTTCGATATAAATTTTTAAAACGAAGAAGGAAGTTATTTGTTATTCAGAATATTTCTAATTTTGAATATGTGTATCTGTTTTTGAAACAGAATTTTTACTATCCCTTTTTTTTTTAGATAGGTGTGTACCTATTTTCCCAAATTTCAATACTCCTTACGAATTTAGGGATTTTATTAAACAGTAGTATTACGATCTGAAATAATATTTGTACATAGCAGTATGTTTATAAATATCATAGTTTATGTGTGTCTAAGTAGAAAATCTTGCTTCAACCGCTATGGTTACCTATTAACTCAAGATCTGTCAAAGTAGTCAAAATGACTGCTTAATGCATTCTCATAATGATGATTAAAATTTTACAACAATGCATTCTCTGAGATTTTTCACAACTGCCGTTGCAATATGAAAATCATGAAATTAGTTAATTTATAAATTTGAGTATTTTCAAAAATTTATCATGTTTATCGATCCAGCAGAAATAGATATACGTTTATCATCAATAGTTCTAGTATTAATATTACGCATTCCAACGAATTTTAAATCAAATTCAATTATCTCTCATTCTTTCTACATTGTATTTGCTTTATAATTAAGTTACATCCCTACTGTTGCTAATGTTTTCTTTTTTATGAAGACATTAGACATTAGGCGTTTTTTTTATTACTGAAAACCGAAAAGAAAGAATGTTCACTGACATTCAGAATTTTTCTTAACCCTTTCATTCCAAAATTATGTAACAGTTACGAAAACATAATTTTGTTTGCATTTTTGTCTATATTACATGCCATATAAATGATTCACAGGAACATTTTAACATTTCGAAAACGTTTAGTGCCATTTTTCATTCGTTGCCATCCGGCACCTTTTTTACTTCTATCATAGTTATGTAGAATAACTGACATTATAAAATTATATACGTAATAAAATTCATTTTCCTTACCTCTGATCAGTGAATCCTCTTGAAACATTTGTAAAAAATTACACGTTTAATAAGTTCTTGTTATATTGCCAACAATAATCAGCACTTGAATTCCAGCAAATGAAAGGAACAAAAGACAATAATATCTTAATTTACCAAGAAGCTTTTAAAAGTTCATGAAAATTTGTATTATACCGTCTATACAAGACCAGAAGAAACTATTACATACTCACAAATATAAAAAAATAAACGATACTACTAATTCAATGCGTTCTTTAAGGGGGGAGCCTGAATTTCATGTGAGAAATTATTAAACCAATCTTTTTGAAACTGAGGGAATACTCTATTGTACAATTAAATTGAATACAACATTTTTTATTTTCATGACAAATTGATAAATATTATAGTTCTAGAATACTCAACCGAATGACTCAGCCTTCCATATACATATTCTTTAACACCTTCTTCACATCATGAACTTATTTTGAACCTAACAAATGCAAAATTGAAGAAATAATGACATTTTTTTGAAAAGTGCAACTATTCTCAAATAAAAATCGCTAAACAATATAATTTATTGAAACGATAAAATTATAAATACGGGTTCATGCTGTCAAGATGTTAAAGAATATGTACATGCAATGCTGGGTCAGTTGGTTGAATATTTTTTGAGTTACGTTCCCCAGCATGGAACACCTTTTTTCGCTCACGGGCTGCACATAAGTACTTACAATACATAATATTTATGGATTTCTCGTGACAATACAAATTTTGTGTATTCAGTTTAATTGTACAATAAAGTATTCCCAAAGTTTCAAGAAAATTAGTTTAATAATTTCTCACCAGAAATTCCCAGAAACTCGTTCATTTTTAGCCCAGTTACATCAGACTTTCATATGGCTACAGTCGAAACGAAAGGGCTAAATTCACACAATACATTCTCCACTTCGCGAATATGTAGCAGAAGATAAAGCAAAGACCTTCGGTATGCATAAGTGTTCTTCGGGTTAGCATAATTCGATCCGACCCCCCGCCGATATCTAAACAGCTCCGAGGTTCCCTCGGATGAAATATGGGTCACGAAGTGTATAGTCAAGACCAGTTTCCAAAATCACGGGGGGGTTCCGGTGTGTGATCACGCCGAGAGCCAGGTGCAACAGGTGAGTCCCCCTCAGAGAGCCCCTAGCAGAACACGGCTCTCGGTGTGTCCTACCCGCCAGCCGTGAAGCTCGACCAATCACCTAGCGAGACCTACTTATGTGGCTTCCACCTCCTTGGTCCCTCCTAAGAACCATCCGACATACGTATATCCTATTTGACGTAACTCCCAATACCGTTAACAAGCGAACGGGCCGATCTACCTGGTCGGAACTCTTTCCGAGCAGACGATTCACTACAAGCCGGTCGCCGGTTGTACATGGTTGCTTTGGTATCCCGAACATTATTTCTCCTTCTCTCTCTATCCTACGATTTTTTTTATCCGATTGTTTTTTTTCCCTCTCGTGCAGTCTAGGCCTTCCATCATCGACAACTCTTCCGTTTTCGATTAATTATTATTATTCACTATTTCCCTACGTGCTTAATTTATTAAATCCACTGCGGCTCATTTTTTATTGGATTGATACAGGTTTAACTACTGTTTCGGATAAGTCGCTTTAAACGATAATTAATTTTATGGTTTTCTTCAGAATAGGTATTATTGACTTGATTGCGTTGTTTATGGTTATTTGATGTAGTGATTTATCCGATTGCTCTGGTACCCTGGTGATCATTTCGTTTTAATACTCTATTCATAATTTTTATCTGTTTCTCCTTATCGTGCAGTTTAGCCATCCATCATCTGCCTTTCTTGTCTTTTGTAGTAATTGTTATTCACTCCTTCTTTCAATGTTTAATTTATTTAATTCTTTTTGTTTGTAATTTGGGCCTCTTAGAGATAGGTTACATGAAAATTCATTTTAAATATTAACTTTACCTTTTTTGTCAGAATGGCTACCGTCGAGTTATATGTATGCTTTTCAATGATTAAGTAAATTAGCAATGGTATTCGAGGTGAACGTTGCAATTCAGTGAACTGATATTTTCATACATTATCAATTCTAATCTCCAAAGAAGTTACTTGGACTACAGATGGAAGGAATATGTATTAGAGAAAGGTTTAGTGAATATCATAGATGGAGCGGAACATAATATACCCATTTGCATAGTTTTTGCCAAGTTAAATAGCGCAGTACAAGGTCTAGGTGTGGTCAAGCGCATCGATCAAATATTTCCGCTTTGACTAACATTCATTGAATGATCTTTCACTTTTTTTAGATTTATTATTTATCTCAACATTGAAAAATGGTTTTCGTTTAAACCCTTAAACACCTGTCTCAACAATTCTTAATTTACGGGATTTATTATAATTTGTGAGATTAACTTCAGTAACGGGTGAGGGAATCAAAAGCGATGAAAAAGTTCGACCTTGTTCTTCACTTGAAATCATTTTTGTGCTCCAATGAAAATTTGAGCAAATATATTTAATTCTAGTAAAGTATGTGTACATAGTTTGTTTGATACTACTTTTTTTTATAAAGATTGTTCAGGGATTATGAAACTTTGTGATACAACTGCAGGCTTAATGTTCAAAACCAAAGTTGTCATTTCGAACAATTACCACAATTAATGATTATATGAACCATTTCAATAAAGCGATGTAATTCCACTTTTTAAAAAAGGGCGTTTCAGTTATGACAGTTTATTTACAGACTGATGCCTTTTTTATTACCCAAAATATTATAATTCTTACGAATTAATCACTAGAAGTTCGGTTGTTAAACGGACGAACGTAATAACTTAAATATTTTGAGAGAATACTAATTAAATATCTTGACATAATAACTTAAAAACTTTGAATATCTTGAGATTAGAAAACGTCAACTTGAAAAAATTGCCTATGCACTGTATTGAACATACTATACCAAACCGATCTACCACTGAAGTACAAAAACTGGTTCTAATCTCGAAAAAATAGCAACAAAAATATTAATGTTATAATCAGAACATTCTAAAGTATCGGTAGCGTAATAATGACATTACAAAATATTAGTAGTGTAGCAATAATAACATATAATAATAAAGTAACAGAGAACAATTTCATATGAATTTTTATAATTTTTCTGTTTACAAAAATAAGTTCACAAACGATAAGACATGCACGTGATGCAACGATACGAAGATTTCAACTTTGCATTGACGCAAACGGTCACCACTTCGAGCATCTCCTGTAATGTAAGAAAATTTATTTTACTACCACATTTGACCTTGCATGACCTTCAATGATAGCTCGCTGAAGGCGTCTCAACACCGGCTATCGCATCGCGATAAAAAAAACGTAACATTCCATTAAAAAAAATAGACATGACCTTAAAATCTCCTCTATGCCTTCACCCACGCAGAAAATGTTTGTGTTACAATATGCCCCCCTCTTTACCGTGTAAGTTTTGTATATAACATTTTTCCATATTATTACAAATAACAGCAATACTCAAAATGGACATAATTATTGCCCCACCCTGTATATAAATTTTCATATCTTCTTTAATTACGAATATTCCAAATTTGTATTATGTAATAATATTCTTTTACATTAACGAATTTTAGAACAATAAAATTATTCCTTTTTCAAATGAACTAACTCATAATATATGCCATTTTATTATAATTTAATTCAAATGTACAGTAGCTGCATTTACACTGCACTTGTCGATTGTACTCGTCATCGCTTGATTTTAATTACACACGCAAAACAAGATTCCACCGTTAAAAGGTTAATGGCCAGGATGACGATCTCAAATACTGTTGCCTTTCACAGTACATTATTCGATTAAAATTGTGCCCAACACTGCAGCCTAGTGATCTGTAGTCCTCATGTGCATCGACCCAATATTATCATCTCAGGGTCATCTCCCATCCAGGACGGGACTTTTCCTTCCCGTTTTCTTTTCTCGCTCGACCAGTCACGGCTCACCTGGTGCCAGACTTCCCACCTTCTTCGTTATCTCGCCTTCACCAACATCCCCGTGTTCCCCCGTTGATTTTTCCGTTCCCCTCATTGTGCGGACCGATACTGTTTCTCCACGGTTCGCTGGCCAGGCCCCGGTGTTCCCGCGAACGGGAAACATGCATTTTCCTCTTTCTAACTGGGCAACCGTGGCTGAGCCCCGTGCACCCGAAGGAGAAGTTCGCAGGCAGAACCGCTCATCATATTGGCCAGCCAGTTCTCCTGGTGATCGTTAGGAAAGACCATTTTGTGCAGTGCACACGGCCGATGGATCGCGTTAGCTGGTCCGGTGGAATGGTAATGGTAGCACACAACGCGATCGAATGATAGAATTTGGGAGAAAAAATCGAAATTCAATCAAAATTTTAGTTGGTTAACCCTTTATATCCTAATGGTACTTTGTAGTACAGTAAATCCTCGATGAATGTTCAAAGGTTCCTCAGCACTGAACATTACATATTTTATCAACTGGTGGCCATATGTGATTGAAACAAATATTATTAGCTTCAGAATTACAAGCTTCATCACTGTGCTGAACATTATTAAATAGTCAGTGTTACATGTGGAGACCTCTGATTGTAAGAGCCTTCGAACACTTATCGAGGATTTACTGTACCTGTTAGCATCGACGAGGTGTAATAATTAAACTGCGGATTTTTATGCAAAATGGTAATTTCTAAAACAATTTATATAGAGAAGAGCAAATGTAGGAATTTCTTTCTTAAGTATCATCTTACGCTCGGAATAAACTAGAAAACTGATTGGATCTGATGAAAGTTTTGTATTTTACAGACCCCTATTGTCTATAAATGCATAAAATCCGCAATCTAATAATGATAGACCTTTCATCTTATGAGAGTCGATGACCCACCTAAATTGTAGTATGGACACCTTAAAAATCCTGTGATTTTAGTGACCTCTACGTTATGAGAACGGTAAATCTACGGTGGGTAGTGACAATGAAATGTGAATGAGGTAACGTAACCCCAGAAAAGTGGGCCGCAAGAATACAATGGCTGAAATTCCTACCCTGTGCTGTTAGGGTAAACGTGTTTTAAGTGGAGTCAAAGTCGGATGGCCTCTGTCGTTTATTGACTGTTCGAGAATTTGTGATAGGGTTTTGGATTGCGTGCGGTCTTGAACGAGGGTGCAGGAGGCTAAACAGATCTGGCGTCGCATGGTGGCGGAAGGTCACGCTATATTCTTCAGCTATTGGTGACGTAGAGAGTTGTTTATGTGAAACAGATGAGTGAAAGTTGGAGACAGTAAGCAGCCCGACGTTGCGTTGCCTTAAGAATAAGGACATTGTCTCTAGATGATCTAGAAGATGCCTTTTTGGTAAGAGGACCGTGATTGACCGCAAGGCATTTACCCCAGAACCTTGAAGTAATTATTTTAAAAATCAAAGGCATCGAACTAATATTTCTAGCATACCACTTATATTGCAGTAAAATACTGCCATGAACTAATATATTCAGAACCTGGCGGAGACTTATAAGTATTTAGTACTGCTTTGAAATCCCCTGAGATGATATAAAGTAGAGCCAACACTCGCAATTAGAGGCACCATATTAAACTATTGGAATAAAAAATTCAGAAAATACAGAAAATTATATTTAAACAGTTTTCAAGTATCTGTAATAAAAATTGCGGTAAAAACTAACGATAATAGAATTCAGACCTTAAATAGTTAAGTAACAATAAATTCTGAGTATATTACACGCAGATTTTCTTTTGTTTCATAAAAAGTTGACATTCTGATGCAACAAAATACAATACGCCGACGGATTAAAAATGATGTAGTCAGAAGTATTTTTTTTATTTTCATTTTAAATGACACCTGACAAACAGCATATTCGGTGTTGTATTTTGCTGTTCTTTGATCTGAAGGAAACGGAAGCAGAATTGTGTCCAGTAAGAATAGCCGATAATTATTTGGATAATAGTGGTCAAAAGCATTTTTTCTTTAATTGCTAATTTTACCGAAGAAATTAATTCCAAAGTAATTATTTTGTTATTCGGTTAATAGTTTGAGTTTTTAAACAATAACTTACAATAAATATTCGATCTTATATTTTGATTCTGTTGCGATTATTGCTTAACCGTTTCGTTTCCACTGCAGCCATATGACTATGTACTACAAATTACGAAATAAAATATTAGTATCGTGTATTTTTTTATACTTTTCAGTATACAGGCTGGACCACGAAACGTGATCAGCTTAGATTATTCTACTGCTAGCTGTTCGATCGAAAATTTGTTTGGTTAATATAACATGATTCAAAGATACTATGCAGTCGTTTCTTAACCGTTTACGCGAGTATATTGCAATCTGATAGACACCATTTCGAACATCGTTTTAATTCAGTTAAATGTTATTTTCTTAATGTGTCTTTGGTTCAAAAGAAACAAAATTATTTATTATCCGCAAAAAGATGGGCATAAAAAAGATAAAGTTTGTCTATAAAAAACTGAAGCTGACCTTAAAAATTGTGGGAAAAAAGAGTTCACAGAAACTTTAGTACAATCATCTTAAAGCTCTCCTTGAATCATGTTACAATAGCCAAACAAATTTTCGATCGAACAGCTAGCCGTAGAATGATCTAATTGTAAGTTGATCGTGTAGCACGGCCCACGCTGTATAATAGTTTCTTCTAGTCTTATATAAATAGCATGACACAAACCTTAATACGCATTTAAAATCTTATCGGTAAAATAAGACATTATTATCCTCAGTTTCTTTCATTTACTGGAATTCATTGTTGAGCATCGTCAGCAATACATTACAAACTTATGAAACTTTAATTTCAAAAATTCTCAGAGGATTTACTGATCAAAGTTAACAAAAACTTGGTTCTATTATGTACACTAACTTTCTAAAATAAATTATTATACCAAACTGTGATAAAAAGAAGAAAAGTTGTCAAAATTGTAACGAATAAAAAATGGTATTAAACGACTTCAAAATATTAAAATGTTCTCGTGAATTATTTATAGATCATATAATATAGACAAAAATGTAAAAAGTAAAATTTTTACGTAAGTGTTAAATCATTTGGGAATGAAAAGGATAAGCGACCGCCCTCTTTTACCCTACAACGAAAGAGACACGTGCCACGAATTCCGTTCGGTGTGTAAAACCATTGCCCAAGTTCGCGCGTAATATAAATATTAACGTCAAAGGAGTGGTTTGGCACACGATCGATTATTGACGGATGGAGCAACGCCTGTCCGGTCGTTCATGGGCGTGATCAAAGTGAGATCCCCGAGTCTTAATTAGTGAATGATTTTCCATATCCCGCGCGACACCGCCATACATGGAAACTCTCTCTGCTCGCAATTAAAATCGGAACGATTGACAGTCCAAGTCCGTGGCACGATGTCGTTCGACTCGGTTGTACTATTCACGGTAATTAGTACTGTTTGCGGGTAAGCGAAACGATATGTCGTGGCACCAAGAAGTTGCGCCCCAGTTACGGAAGTCGTATTCGCAGTCACGAGTCGAGACCACCGATACCTGTTGAGGTTAAAGGCACAAAGTGGCAGTCACGACGGACGGGTCGGCGTCACTCCCGTCGTTTTACTTACATTTCCTGGCAGACTGCTCGACTATTCTGACGATCGAACAGCTTCTTCATACACGTATTTATATTATTATGGAATTTTGTGTGTTTTGTATACAGTGGGTGTAAAAAGTATTCGTACACCCTTTAAAACGGAACAACTCTTTTAAAATTGGTCCAAATGACTTGAGCTTTTTTTTGTGAAGTTAGAGACATTAATTTACTAAATGACGTGAAAAAAAAAAATTTGAAAAAGTTGCAATTGGTCCGAATCGCGAAGAAAATATTAAAGGTCGTGTTTTGCAACTTTTTAATCTGAGGATATAATGAAAATTTAATCAATACATATCGAAGATTTATGTTAGTTATGTACATACTGAAACTTCCATTGAAATCGGTTAATACGGAAACTGTGTTTGTGGGGACAATAATCAGTAGATGGTGAATATTTACGCAGATTTCATCCTTTTATGGATTAATTTATGGGAATCTGTGTCAGACAAAATTACCGACTTTTACGAACTTTTACACTCATATTACTATCATAATACGTAAATAATAATAACATATTAATAGTAAGTAAAAGCGTTCTTAAACCTGACTAAATTTTTTAATTTCTTGTGTTCTGTACAGCTGTGTACACTGTAAAAGCCTAAAATCCACAATTTTGTGATCACTTCTACACGTTTTTATTTTCTTTAAATAATCAACCAAGTAGTACTATTTTTCAAGAGTTAAATCTGTCTGACTTCTGTCAAAATAAATCTTACAGTAAGTTATTTTTTAAAGAAACATCCATCAATTCGAAATCGTAAATTCACTTCTGAGAACCGTCGCAAATCATTTCTGTACACCCTGTACACATACACAAGAATATTTACTAGCATCCACGGAGTTAAACCCATTTTCTCACCCATCTCTGTGTTCCCATTCGAGTCCCTTTCACCCATAAACAAGTAACAATTTACATAAGCCTGCAGCACGTCCGCCATCTTAAAACAATAAAAAAAAATACTAAGCAGTCGAAGCAGCCACGAGACGAAGAAACGATTCAATTAGAATTTTCGATTGTGAAGTTGCATCAGTGATAGGTGAAATAATCACCGTAGAAAAAGAGCCAACGGAGTCGTAAATAATTTTATTACCGTTCTCGGGTTGAGCAACAGTCTCCGCGTCTATTTAGCTCTCAATTTCGTACGCGCGAGTTCTAATAAGACTGCGTGGGTCGCGGGCGAAGGTATACGATCAAGATCGAGACGATTCTGAGATACACAGACGATCAGAGTCTGTACACGAAATACACGATTGCCAAAGAAGTTACGCGAATAATGTACTTACTGATCTGAACGAAAATCTACATTACATTTAAAACCTATAAAACCGTCTGGTGCTGCCACTTTTTATTGAATGGCTGTGAAACAACAGTCCTCGTTAGTTCTGTGAATTATGCAATATACCCCTTTCGATTAGTCGTACCATTACAGAATGTCGAAAGCATAGCTGAGAAAGAGGGAAATTGAATGTTAAGGACAACCTGAGTGAAACGTTTACATCGACGAAGTACCAGGAAGTAATAGTCGAATTTTTTAGCATCATTGAAATTCTGAACTATTTGTGATGACCTGGCTAAAACACTGTGTTAGCATATATTGTTGTATCGTGTACTATACAGGGTGTAAGAATAATGTTGGAGGACCCGGAAATGGGAGACTCGTGAGGTGATTGGAAATAAGTTTTTCCTTAACAAAAATGTTATCCGATGCGTAATTAACAAGATGTTAACGAAAAACTCCGATCAATCACCTCACGAGTCTCCCATTTCCGGATCCTCCAACATTTTTGTTACGCCCTGTATAATGTATTACCACCTGTGTATCGTGTGCTGCTATAACCATTATGTTGTAACCACCTTTTGTTCTAGTTGCTAATTACCTTCGCTGTTAATGCGACTCTAAACTTGTAATACAAAAAATAACGAAACTTCGATTTGCAGCAATGTATGTATAGTGTTTCCCTTCGTAGTGAAACACTACTTTACAATACGCTATGATACACGATATTAATCGATTTAATTGAATCTCAAGTGCAAAATACAGATATCGCAAATTTCATGATAGTTTTGTAGATAATGAGATGTAGTGCATTAGAGTAAGGATTTGGTAAATATTAGAGGGAAATAGCTAAATATGTAATAGTATACATAATATGGAATAATGCCATTTTTTAAAATCTGACTAATGAATATATGTGGCAAGGCTATAGGTTACCTCATTCACTCACTTTGGTAGAGCACACGTTGACTCGTGAGTTTAGTGAACGTTTGTGATATAGCAGGAACGTTTTGTTTTGCTGCTGTTTGAAAACTTTTGACATTGCGTAAATTTGATGTAGGTACTTTTCGTATTTGTTATGATTTTATCGTGTTTTGTTATTGTTGTCCTTAACATACCTGCCTGTGATATTCATAAGTATTTGTAAAGCTATGCGATTTTTTTTAAAAAGCAGAATACTGTGTCATCAATCTTGTGAAATTCCATACATGGACGAGATTAAAATGTCTTTAAATATCTTTTACAATTCAAAAGTTATATAAAAATGTTGATAAAGCTTCCGATCCGGACCCACAATTTTTCTTTATAATCTGCAAACGAAACATTTCTTCAATTTGCAATTAATTTACCATAAAATTAATTAAATACAGTTTGAAATGAACAATTTTTCTACATTGTTCAGAATAATTAAGCTTAAGAAATTAGAACAACATCTATTAAACAAACATAAAAATTATTTAATAGATTTTGTTCTAATTTTGTAAGCTTAATTATTCTGAACAATGTAGAAAAATTGTTCATTTCAAACTGTATTTAATTCTTTTCATGGTAAGTTATTTGCAAATTGAAGAAATGTTTCGTTTGCAGATTGTAAACGAAAATTGTGTATCTATTATCTAACTTTTGAATTATAAAAGTATCAATACTCTCGTGTAGGTATCAAATAAGTATCGATTTTTTTTTATACCTACGCCTTTGATATGTATCGATACCGTATTGAAACTTGGAGAAAAGCTATCGATAATATCGATACGGTATTGAAACTTGGAGAAAAGGTATCGATAATATCGATACGGTATTGAAACTTGGAGAAAAGGTATCGGTAATATCGATACGGTATCAGTCACATCACTAGCCATGTTCGTTTCGTTCGAGTCCCCAGGAATATGGGTCGGATTAGCTCGCGAAAACAGATCGTACGGTGCTTGTACCAGGATTTTTCCCGTTCTGGCCCGGCAAAAGACAGATTGCGGCTAATTAGACGACCGAACGCCGTTTATCTTGTTGCGTTTCGTTCGAACGATACCGGCTCGTGTCCGCGGAATCGTGTTACCCTCAACCATGGGGCTGGTTTATTTACGCGGCGAAGTTCACCGACAGCTATGGGATTCTCGAGAGTGAAACTGGAGATATTTGCAGGTGTAGATCGTTTTTACGCGTTGGGAAATGAAAGGAGCGAGGGTTAGCTATAAAGAGCGATACCGTTTACCGCGAGTGGGTGTAAATAAGCGAGTTTGTGCGGATTCAGTGCGTTTTGAACGATTTTCCAGACACGAGAATTAAAGAATAATTATTTGTGTTAAAGAGCCTAGAGAAGTTGCGGGTGAAAGAAACGTTTCGCTAGACTCTCCAATTAAATTTTTTCTTCGTTTGTAGTTTATGCGAAGTTTTTTCGATTTGTTTTGTTTAGTAATCATTTGTTAATTACGGTACGCGCCGCTACAATGTTTGCGTTCCTTGCTTCGCGAGGCAGAGCAACTTAGGAGACTTTATCATTGTTAATTATCATATTGATCATACGTATGTACATACTGTCCTCGATAAAATTGTATTTTTTGAAAAGTGTTTCATATGAAGATTATTCGATTTCATGGAGTGGACTTAATATGTAGAATGTTTGACTTTTAACGTTGTTATTTGAATAGATTTTAGTAACAATGTAATTTTTTCAGATGGAACTACATATGTTTATTTTTGCCATTTCAAGACAAATTTTATGACATATTAACACTTTGACTGCCACGTCACCTAAGTATGGGTGACACGTACATTGAAAAGTGTCTGGATTATTTATGGTAAACACTGTTATAAAATATTTGCATGAAATTAATATCACAGTATAATTTAAAACAAGACCTACAGCCTCTATTAACTAAACTCAAATATTTTCGACAATTTATGACTTAAAAAACGAAATAAAGTGTGTCTGGCTACGTACGGCCTTTTTCACTGTGGCAGTCAACGTGTTAAAAGGTTTATCTGAATAACAATTTCTCGGATAACTGAATGAATATTGGTGGCAATTTGGTCGTTTCTAGTCTCGCGGTACAAATATTATCGGTAAAAAACGCTAACCGAACTCGACATTTGCCACCAATTCCGAAAAAATTTTGTTCAAACAGAACTTTAAAGCATTTTAAGCTTAATAACGCGGTAATAATAAAAACATGTAGTACCATTTAAAAAAAATTACACTGTCTAAAAATTTTATACTCTCTGTAACTAAGAAACACTCACTTAATACTGTTCATTCACCGATGAATCTGCATTTCTTCCTTTCAATTTACACAATTACATTTTTCCAAATTTTCAAACTGAAATCTATACGTCATGAAACTGTACAGACATTACAAAATTCTAATTACCACGTGCCAAATATTTATTAATATTATCATTTAAAATTCGACTTTAACAGTTACAAAATCTCTTAAACATTCATTCATTGGTGCGTTTACCCTAAACTAGACTGTAAGATTATTTTAATCTTTGGAGTGAATGCTCATTAAAGATGTATCAACATAACAACATGAAACCAGCTACAAATAAAGAAACTCCTGGTGGCGATTCCGGAAACTTTTCAACCCTCGTAGTACCTTCACTGAGTCGTCAATTATTTTAAAATATATTTTTCACCAGTCGCACAATATTAATTTGACGTGCGACACGAAGTCGAATATTACATTCGACACAACACCTACCTTGTAAATTTATTTTCCCGCGCGTGTCCCATCCGCGCCGGTTCTCGTTCCTCCGCGTGACAGTCCAGGTGGCTTCTGCCGACATCGGGCGCACGAGAGCAAACGTCGTCTCAGCCCCCAACAAAGAGCAGCACGCTTGCTAAGTGGATGTTGTCCTCGACGTAACTCTTAAACCGTAACGCTTCTGAAACGCTGGTCGGTCCATCGATCACGGGACACGTACGTCCCCTGTGTTCGCGGAATAAAGCGTAAAGCCCGTACCAATAAGCGTCCACGGAGCGGCGTATGATCGTAGTTCAGGTTTGCTCGCGTCCGCGGACAGCCAGAGAGATGGTCCGTCGCGATAATTCCGTCCCGTGGCGAGAGAGGCTCGGCCATCGGGACACCGCCGCGGTCCATAAATCGAGCGACACGCGCGGTTGCGAAACGGTACGGCTG
Source organism: Dufourea novaeangliae (assembly GCF_001272555.1). Classification (NCBI taxonomy): domain Eukaryota; kingdom Metazoa; phylum Arthropoda; class Insecta; order Hymenoptera; family Halictidae; genus Dufourea; species Dufourea novaeangliae. The sequence continues at coordinate 2,436,606 of NW_015373900.1, read as the reverse complement.
GTAATGAATGTTGGCTGCATGTCGACCTACCTGCGTAATTGATAGGAGAATCCGCGAGCCCGTCGCGACGGGATCGGGATGAATTAGAGGCGCGGAACCAAGGATGTGACGCGATGAAAACCAGCCTTCCTGAGTTTCGTTCAGCGTCGCAGGCCTGGTCGCGCGACGATGATAGTCGTGTTGTTCGGTAACAATGATAGTGGTAATGTAGTGTTTACTGGGAAGTTTCAGGATTTGGAAGTTCTATAGTTAGGAATTTCCAAAGTTAAGAATTTTTAGAGGTAGCAATTTTTAAGGGTAGGGATTTCTAATGGTGGGAATTTCTAAACAAAGATAGGAATTTTTAAATGTAGGATTTTTCAAAGTTAGAGATTTCCGAAGTTAAGAAGTTTCAATGGTGGGAATTATCAAGGTTGGGTAGTTCCAAAGTAAAGGGGTTTCAAAGTTAGGAAGTTCCAAAGTTAGGAGATTCCTATGTTAGGAGGTTCCAAAGTTCGAAGAATCCAAAGTTAGAAGGTTCAAAAGTTAGGAATTTGTAATGTTAGGAACTATCAGCGTTAGGTATTTCCAACGTTAAGAGATTCCAAAGTTAGAGGGTTCCAAAATTAGGAGGATCCAAAGTTAGAAGGTTCAATAGTTAGGAATTAGTAATGTTAGGAAGTATCAACGTTAGGTATTTCCAACGTTAAGAGATTCTAAAGTTAGAGGGTTCCAAAGTTAGGAGGATCCGAAGTTAGAAGGTTCAAAAGTTAAGTTAGAAGGTACCAAAGTTGGGAATTTCTAATGTTAGGAACAATCAACGTTAGGTAGTTCCAAAGTTACAGGATTCCAAAGTTAGGAGGATCCAAAGTTAGAAGGTTCGAAAGTTAAGAGGTTCCTAAGTTAGAAGGTTCTAAAGTTAGGAGGTTCCAAGTTAGAAGGTCCCAAAATTAAGAATTTTCAATCTTAAGAATGTCCAAAGTTAAGAATTTCCAAAGTTAGGAAGTACGAAAATTAAGAATTTCCAAAGTTCGAGATACTAGCGGCAGATGGCGCGTGGCCATTAAACTGTTCCATTTTTGTCTACCTCGCGTACCCTATATAAGACGGCAATCGTGGAAACTCGGTAATTAGTTTATTCGGCAGTGACAGTAGAAGAAACAGTGCCTTTACGATATTCTATGTTTCACAAGTTCCAAGAAGGGAATAAAGAGGTTGTAGCCACTTCTTGTCTCGCATTTTCGGCAAGGATGCTATAGCGGAACGTAAACATCAAAGATGGTTCCACAAGTTGCGAGACGTATCTTTAAGTCTCAAAGTATTGTCAAACTTCGCAAGTGCAGAATTATATTCTTCGAATAATCCTAGGTGATTCCTATTACTATACTATTTACACATTATTATTATCATAACAAAATCCTTAATACACAAACCAAAATTCGGTTCTATTCAGATTTTTCATAAATATTAATGTCCCAAATTGTCAAAAAAAAAGTCTGACACAGAAAATAAAACGTCGCCACAACTACGTATTTCACGGAACAGGTGTTACGAATCTATTTTTACACATCGTCTTCTCATTCGATCCGAATCCTGGCCATCTCCTCCGCTAGAAAGTAGCTCGCGTTCCAGCCGCCATATTTATAAATTCCGTCGTTACGTAATCGGCTCGGAGAGCAGCAAGGATCGTCGTGCTCGCTCGCGAATTTCACGACGTCGTCGCCGCCGCGCCGGTTCGGGCTTCGTCGCGGCGTGGTTGGCCTGATTTCAAACGGAAGTCGCAGCCCCGTCGCGTTTTTTCCCGGCTTGCTACTTAATACCAACCTTGTCGCGGCGATCCATCATCGGTTTCGTGTAAATCGATCCCCGTGAAATCAGACTTGCTTGTGCAACTATGTTCCCCCCGTGTCTGTCACTGTGTGGGTATGCGTGTATTTGTATATGCCCGTGAAATATGCGAAATATCTGTGCGCTGATGACAGGGCGGTAACGCGGATTAATTGGACCAGTCGACGATAATCTAAGGTTTGCGTGACGCGAAAAACGATATTCGCAGTCAGAGGTAGGCTGAAAGCGGCGACGATCCTGACCACACGAATGAAAATACCGTTCACCGTTTGGATTTCATCGAATACCCGTCCAGAACTTGGCTGGAAACAGTATGTTCGTTGAGATCTTAATCGATTCTTGCGACGGTCACGGGAGATTGATTACTAAGCCACAGATTTTATGCAGTTTAAGTGTGTACAGTTGGACGAAATTTTATTCGGATAATACACGATGAGAAATAGTAATGTCTAGCACCGTTATCCTGATCTTTAATTTTTATTTCTATTGGATCGATAAACACGAAAAACTTTTGAAAATATAGTAACGTATATATTAATTAATTTCTTCACTTTCATATTGCATAAAAGTTGTGAAAGATTTTAGAAAATTCATTGTTATAATAATTTAATTATCGTTAGGAGAATGTACTGATCAGTAATTTTAACTTCTTGGACAGTTCTAGTCTTGAACAGTTAATAAGATTAACCCTTAGAACGTGGATGGTTCTGACGATACTACGAAGAGGGAAGCATGAACCCATTTGGCTCCTCATACATAATTCCTTCTAAATACATTTTTCAACCAATTTCTTCGTGAATTAACTTTCTCTTTATTCGAATTAGATAAACTCCAAACTTAAATTAGTTTTCGGAAGCTGTTGAATTAGACGAGGTCTCGAAAACTTGGATCAAAATGATGCAGTCATCTCCAAGGATTAAGTTTACCATAGCAGCTTACTAAATTCAACCGAAACTCTACTATTACATACTTTTATTTACATTCTCCTTCTTCAATTTCATTTGTCTCGCTTTCCTGCTCCTGCTAATAACTTTCTATCTGCGTAATAAAGTCGAACTATTATTAATTGTTAATTATGATAGGAGGCCTTCACATACACATCTAATTAACCCTCACGCCAAAAATTAGTTTCCCAGGCGGGTTAATTAAGCGCCGAGGGAAAAGTCGCTAGTCGACCGGATCGAGGAAGATAGATGACGGAAGAAGAAACGTCGACGGTCTGAAGGTTCGGCGATCGAAGATATCGATAGCCTCGGGTTCGATAAACGTGCAGAATCCTGAAAGCCAAGGCTCTGATTTGCTGTACACTGGTTCGTGGTTTAACGTCTCACTAGCGTGCTCATGCGAACGCCAGAGGAGCTAGTAGGAAGTATGCTCTACAAAGTTCCCGTATCCTTTTCTCTTTCTAATCTCTGATCCCCTACTTATCTTTCTATCTAGCGATGGGACCAAGTCCAAATCGTAGAGTAACTTACCAGTCTGTATCCCCCTTACATCAATTGGTTTCCTTAAACTTTTTCAATGTTTTATTACATGCTCTCATTTTCAATCCTTATCCTTTTATTTTTAGTCACTGTTCCTTCTTTATTCTTCTATCTAGTGATGGAGCCAAGTCGTTGGGTAATAACGGATTTGTATCCTCCTTTTATGAATTTGTTTCGTTAAACGTTGTCACATGTTCACATTTTCAAAGTTTGTCCTTCTATTTCTAATCTATGTTCCTTATTTACCCCTCTATGTAGTGATGGGGCTAAGTTTGAAAACGTAATCGTAAGGAGCGAGTTTGTATCCTCCTTTCATTAATTTGTTTCATTAAGCTTTATTGCTGTGTTTCTACACGTCCACATTTTCAATGCTTATCTTTCTATCCTCAATCTTTGTTCCCTATTTACACTTATATTTAGTGATGGGATCAAGTTAGGTACATAACTGCGAATAACGAGTTTGTATCTTCCTTTTATTAATTTTTTTAATTAAACTTTATCATTGTTTTTCTACACGTTCACATTTTCAATTTTTATCATTCTATTTCTAATCGATGTTTCCTATTTATCGTTCTCTTTTGCGATCGGGACAGGTGGAAAACGTACTCGTGTCTAACGAGTTTGTATTCCGTTTTCCTTATTAATGCACTTTGTTAAATTTCAAAGTTGTTTTTCAATTCACAATGTTTACGGTATTCTGGTCGTTCTTCGAAGTACTCGCAACGGGTTCTGAACGTACATATAGTGGCTGTCAAGAAAAAGTTTAACAATGATTGCCCAAATATTTACTATTCAACTATTAAGAGAATATCAGGATAAAATACATCTATTTCAGCTTTCGTGATTAACATTTATATTTCGAAGATTGTAAATATTGCTGTTTAAACATAGCATATATTTTTTTCATAATTTAAAGACGTCGATCGCTAGTGAACGTGCTAATATTCGTCCTTATAATAAAATATTTTATGTTACATATAATTATCGTTTTTCTGTAGGCAATTTTTGGAACCTTGGCAACCTGGGGAACCCATTTATTGTTTGTGATGGACATAACTATTTATTGCCATGAAATAAAGACAAAAATAAACATGAGGTCCATTCGCGATAACAATAATTTATGGAAAATATTAATAATGAGTTTCAGTTACGCTTGTTATATCAGCTCCCATATTACTTCTATAACTATTAATTGTTTATGCTAGTTCCAAAACGGTTACAGTACCGATTCTCGTAACGGTTGTACAGAATTTTACAGTAAATGAAATCACAACACATAACGCTTACAGATTCCTGTGTACGTATGCGTACACATACAGTGATTCCTCGATGAATGAACAACACGAGCAACGGCATTATTCCCACCACTGAAGGGGTCCCCATCTAGAATTCAATCAAAACAAAGTAAACAGAAGTTAAGCAGAGGCTCGGCTTCGAGTAAAAAACAAATTTATGAGGGGCTGAAAACCCTTCTGCCTTGCCACGAATACTCCAAATTTGACCCGAGTTCGTCGTTCTCATCGAGACATTAACGTATATTGAATTTCAGACAATTGATTTACAAATATATTATCTATTAATCACAAATATAATAGTTGAATGTCTAAAATAAATATTATGTTGGGGATATCCAAGGTCTATGGACAAGATTATGCTAATCTGAGTAATAAAAGTGACTGAAAATATACATACATACAGTAAATCCTCGATGAATGTTCGAAAGTTCCGCAGTACTGAACATTAAATATTTTATCAACCAGTGGCCATATATGGTTGTAACAAATATCATTGTCTCCAGAATTACAAGCTTTACTCTGCTTGTCAGTACCGAAAAGCCTTCGAACACTTATCGAGGATTTACTGTATGTGCAATTTTTATGAATCATGTTCTTCATACAGATTAAGAGCTTCTTGCACAATAATTTACCAATTAACCTTCTAATCCACCTTGCCATGAATGCTCCGAAGCGGACCCGAATACGTCGCACTCATCGAGACGTTGCTGAACCTATTACAGTAATGTCTCGATTCGTGACAATCTCGATAAATTTGTTTTTTACCCGAAGCTGAGCCTCAGCTTAGCTTCTGTTTATTCTGTTTTAATTGATTCCACAGGGGGACCCCCCTAGTGATGGGAATGACGCCGTTGCTCGTGTCGCATTCACCGAGGAATCACTGTATTATTATTTTCTTTAAATTTTGCTTATACACAGTAATCTATAGGTTCAATATGTTGCAGTTTCATTTGGTGTAAAATTCCCTACAATCGTTACGAGAATCGATTCTATAACTCTTTTGAAACATATAGTACCCAAAAAATAACGGTAATAGAACTGACGTGGGTGCTGGTATAGGAACCGCAAATGAAATTGATACAGTTTGAAATATAACTTTTTCATAACAGTTATTTAGAATAAAGATTCTACAGAACTGTTTCAAGAACCTAAATCGATATCATAACAGTTTTCAAGCCCTGCTGCATGCAGATTTCAACATTGCTTGTGGCGTATTTGGTCCCATTACTACTCTTACCGCCTTTCCCTATTTCTGATCGCGAGTATCTTCATCTTCGCCACCTTTCCTCTCCATTCCACGTTAATACTTCTTTCTCTGTCCTTCTCTGATGAGTTTCTTCGTTGGCACCTCGCCATATTACTTCGTTGCTCACCGCGTAACGCTGTCTCTTTCTTTGGTGAACATTTCTTTTTCTCCTCTTCATAGTATCTAGGCTTCGCCAGTGTCTACCCGTTTCTATCGGTCTACAAAGTTGCTCACTCATAACCCAACACAACCGTGAATACCAGTATCCGTGTCGATAGAAGTAGGCGTTGGAAACGTATTACGGATACGCCTTTGGCGTTCACGAAACGGTTCAAAGAAACAAGCTCACGTGGTTTTGCGGAGAAGGATGATGCTACACGCCAGATGGTTAAGGGGGGAGTCTTCGAAATTCTGATTGGATGTTTCCTCGACCGTGGCGTTTCTCGAAGAATGCCAGAAAATGATAGTAATAAGATTTTATGGCAAAAATAAGTAGCAAAGAAGAATAACACAGGATAGAGCCTCCCATATTCGAACTAAGAGAGAGGCGTAAGTGTTCGAGTAACAGAACGTTCGAATATTAGAGTATTCCTCAAGCAACAAGAAATTTTAATTCAGGTTTACATTTATTTTTAACTTAACGATTCCAATAACACGGAGAATGAAATTCTGTTTATTCCAAAGTTTCACCAAATTTATCTCCAAAGATATATACATTTTCATAAAGATTTGCAATCACTAGTTTACGACAAATTCCGCGCATTATACTTTCATGGCACTGAAACGACCTTGAACGTGAAAAATTATATTTTTATGGACCTTAAGATTTCTCCCAAAGTAGAAGTTATATATCGTTATCTAATTATAGAAATAGCGACTATTTCGCTTAAAAACAGCCTATAAAATCTGTGATTAAATCTATTTGCAGGAATAGTACTGTAGACTCGCGATAATTGCTTGCTGGATAAATACCCGTTACGAAACCCACTCTCCATCGTCTTCTGTACCCAATAATTGGTCGGATGACCTCGGTGAATCGAGCTACGAGGAAGATCCAGCATGCTATTGACTCTCAATAATTATCCGTTCGTAGAACTGGCCCTCCCCTAGAGCCCCAAATGCGGGTAATTAACGCGAGTGTACTGCATTCACGCCTTGTCTTTCATACAATTAAAACGAGTGCCCAAAGCGATTTACCCTACTACTCAAAGCAGCTGAGATACATAGATTCCGATTCCGATTATTTGGGACCCATTAGAACTAACTTACAAACAACTAGGAAACAAAAACAAAAGAATTTAATTTTAATTTTCTCACGTTGTTAGCTATCGGTAATGTTGAAGGAAAGTTCTCTGTGTATATGTTTATTTGTTCATGCATTTCTAGGTCGGCAAGATAGTTTTGTAGTCTACCAAATTTTAAATCTGACTTCACAATCCTAATCAGCGATATCAAAACCCCCAGACATACTTTAAATAAAAAGTTGAAAATCTTTCAGGTTTTACTATCGTACGCTGCCAGAGATATCCCGTTTGAGACACCGACAAATCTCAAGATTCAACCCAGAACGTATTTTATATACATACGAAAATTTTTGGCAAAAAAGGACCACGTTTTTTATGAAAAAATTCCAATAGTCTGAAGGTGTAGCAGCTGTCCTAGTTGTACGAAGTATCACATAGGTAAATACAGTACATACACTCGATTAAATGTTTGTTCTTTGAGTTTTGTCTAAAATAAAACTATACGTCAAAGACGTCACCTGTTAGCATTGTTTTGTTTTAATGGAAGTTATCCAGCGCGTCTGTAAACCTGGTATCGAAGTATTAGCAAATTTTGAAGAAAATCAGCATTTTAATTTGGGGTAAAGGCAAACATTTTCTTACCTAGTCATACAAAATAGAAGAATCACTCTGGTGTCTGAGCAGATGATTGCGCCATCTTCATAAACTATGTTTCAATGATAACAAAAAAGAAATTCGGAACTACGACCACAAAATTTGGTTAAACATGGTGAATGTATTATTATGGTTTGCGGGCAGCATGGTAACCTCTGATGTAGGTTTTTATTCACAGTACTATGGACAGATTTGGATATTTAAATATTTCAAAATCAATTTAGCTGCAAGCATGAATCTTTCAGCGAGAGTTCATAACTCAAAATATGTATATAACAAAGGTGATGAAAAATTGTTAGCTGGAAAACATTTTCCATCAGTCAAGACCTACCTCCACAATCAGCAGATTTCAATGTAATAGAGCATCTATGCGAAACGTTAGGTTCTACAGTGAGAAACTAAATATGAATTCAAAAACGAAAGGTCTAGGAGAAAATAAATTAAAGAATATCAGTAAAAATTGCTGCGTTTTCGGTGGTGTCCTTTTCACTTTAAACATTATTTAAATATATTTAGATTTCTAAAATATAGCAATAATTTATCATCATTTTGTTCGGAAGAGTCCAGAGAATTATTTCGTGTCAAAAGAAATTGCATAACTATTACTCTAAAGGCACAACACAGTTCCAAAGTTGAAAATTTGCAATTTTTTTTTAAATTAATTTTTTCAAAACCTGGACGTGCTGGAAACAGTTTGCAGATTCGCATTCATCTCATGAAGATTTATCAGAAACGCTTATTAGAGGTCACAAAAACGAAAAAAAGTTCAACTTTGTTAAACAGTGTTATCTGACATTTTAAAAAACGTGGTCCGTCTCTTCCGGACTTACCCTAAGTAGTAGTTCACCTTGTATAATAGCGTGCACATTTTTAGCTCCATCGACAATGGAGACACGATCCTCCGACAGCCCGAATGAATTTCCATCGACGTACTTCTGGACTCGTGTTCTCTCGCGCGGCGCATCATAAATTCATATTCCTCTTCTGTAAACGGTAGCATAAATTGATGCTGATCCGCGAAAACTTTATCCACAAGCATCCTTCCAAGGGACTTTTTTCCACCGGTTCGACACGAAGATTTCTCCTCCGCGCACTTTTAGAACCCGATCCCTCGCCGCGGGTTCAACGGTACGCTTTCTAAGCGGCAATTAACGATAAGATGCTCGCCTGGAGAATTTTTCGAGGCACCATGAAGACCGCCATGGCGTCCGCACCGAGTTTCTTAGGCCTCGCATACGCTGCGAGTTTATTGCCGGGATTGCATTAACCTTTGGTAGCCTAAACGACAGAACCGTTTGACGGCGATGGGTATCCATTAGTAGCGTAACGCGTCAGCCGACTACTTTTCGGTCCGTCCCTCCCCACTGTAAAAATCTATGATCTTGTTCCTCCTGGTGTCGATTACCGATTTTACGCGATTATACGGGTTTTCTGCGTACATAGGATAGCGTGGAATTGAAATGCAAAACGGGACACTTGTGTGCAGATTGAAACAGGATTCGAGTGGTATGATAGAAAGAAAAGACACCAGTTCTTTGAGTCATTGGAGGAGAATGAATGAAATGTGTGAATATTACTAACACGGTATAATACGATGTAACACGATATACAGGGTGTAACAAAAATGTTGTCCGACCCGGAAATGGGGCACTCGGGGAGTGAATTGGAACAAGTTTTTCCTCAGCAACAATGTAATCTGAGGCTTCGTTACCGAGATATTAACGAAAAACCCCGACCAATCGGAACGCGAGTCTGCCAGCCGAGTTCCTGCGGTAGCGTTGGCTACAAATCGCAGCACCTAGCCAACGCTAGCGCGGGAACTCGGCTAGCAAACTCGCGTTCCGATTGGTCGGGGTTTTTCGTTAATATCTCGGTAACGAAGCCTCAGATTACATTGTTGCTGAGGAAAAACTTGTTCCAATTCACTCCCCGAGTGCCCCCTTTCCGGGTCGAACAACATTTTTGTTACACCCTGTATAGGGTGTCCGATTATAAACAAAACATGCGAAGTAGTTACTGGAAAATTATCCACTGTATGAAAAATTGGTTCATACAGAAAGTGAATAGTTTCGAGGGGAACATAATTTGGTGTAATTAGTGTTTTTGTAGATGGCCAGTTAGAGGTCATATGAAGGTGACATACGTTTTTTGAAAAAATATAGTCTTAAGTACAAGAATCGATCGTTCTCGGCATCCCCTATAGAAAAATGTTAAACTATGTCGGAGAAAAGTATTATTTATATCGAAAAATCATTAGTTTAGAAGATATTTTAATGTCACTATTTGCTGCAAGGTCATTGTCATTCAGGAAAGGTGCAGACATCTGTAGGTTTACTAGTATCACTTTGCAATATTGAGATTAAAATATTGTTTATTTACCGATTGTATATTTATCGATGATCGAGGGATGTCAGACCTTAGTTGCACATTATGTGTAGGTAATAGTAACATCCTCTGTCCTTGACCATCAGCAGCCATACCCCACCTCAGCATACGTAAACACCGCTATAGTTCTAATTGAGATTTTTAAATTTTGACGATTAAGTACTTGAACAGAATAAAAGCAAATTGAATTTGTCATATATCTTTCACGATAAAATTTCCTAAGAAATGTAATGGTAACAATTGCAAAAGTGAGAAATAATTTTTTATCGTAATGGAAAGGAAGCCGTTATGCTATCCAGATAGAATGTTACAGATGGAACCATCTTTCGCTGGTGCAAATTCGTACTAGTGTGGTGCCTGAGGGTTAAAACAGTTATTTATTAAAGATCGACGCTCATTTAAAGGAATTCTAGAAATAATACACATCGAAGCTCTGATTCCTCATCATCGTACAACCACACCCACATCGATAAAAAAAAATCAAAATTCCCACTACCGCAAAAATACACATCACCAATGAGAAATTGAAGAGCTCCAAGAAGCGAATAGCTACTCCAACATTCACCAGAACACACATCTTTCCCAGAAAATATGTACATTCAGTATTAATTCATACAGGATATAAGTGCATACACACATACATCATAGGTTATTATATTTATTGAAGTCTAAGTGTGTCACCAAGTCGAGTCGAATTATTAGAAATCACACATCATCATCCTACATTCACATTTTCCAGCCAACTCCGCGATGTTAAGTTATCAAACGAGCGCACAATCGTCTGGAATGAAAATTTAACAGCTCTCACGTTTATTTAGATCAAGCAATAAAACATGTTGAAACTTATAAATTTTATCCAAATAGAAGTGGATAAATGAACAAATTTTTATTACTTTTAGGGATCCTTTTCAATGACGTCATCGTTTACTAACAGTATTTTCAATATCTTCCTGGAAGTTTGAATGTTTAGGGAATATTTTCTTCTATTTTTAACTAAGACTGATAATTAGACTGAGGATGTTTATGCAAAATTACAATTTTGAGCATTAATATATAAGAAACAAAATTGTACATAATTTTCTTTCTAATACTAGGGATCTTCGTATGTTAACAGTAACACAGAAATACTATTAAATTTGACTAGAATCTACGTTCTGCAACTGAGGAGATGTTATAAATGCATAAATATCCACAGTCTGTTGATAATACGAAAGGGTCTGAGAAAAACAATAATGCATAGAACAAATTTGCCATGGTCAAAAATAAATCGATGTACATTTTTTGGAAGATAAAAGAAATTTTTGTCAACCATTTGAGCTACTGAATTTTGATTCTGGATCACTATGGACCAGTGAAAAATCGTTATCGAGCCGCAACACCGTTCTATTGTATGATTAGTAAGAAACTCAGAAACGCAGCACAAAGTTTGACACAATCTAGTGTGTTACGTATTGGTACACATCGTATCGATAAACAAATATCTAACCGTCTAAATAATGTCTGAAAATACACTTAAAACCTGCACGCAGAGTTTAACTTAATTTCACGAAGAAAAGAATCGTTATCCTAATTTGTCTGAGCAAATGCTTGAAAATTGAAGACTACTTCATCTTTCCATGGCCGAAGCATAATAGATAATCGCGATAGAGCTAGAATCGTTCTTTCATCGACGTGTCTGGGAGAAAATGTAATTACAATACGCCATTCTCAACCCTGACAATTCGAGGAGGACGAGACGAATGAAATTTCTCTCTCACTCTCTTTTCTCTTTGTCGAAACGTGTTTCGCGAATGTGAAGATTGATGATTCGTCGCAGTCATCGTTAGCTGCGGTTGTGTACCGCTTACGGCGAGGCGAACAAAGTGGCAGAATCGCGAAATTTATGGCCGTGGTCGTGAAGTACACTATCTGGCCTATACTTGCAGAAATATCGGGATGATTTACGAGAGCTGGAAAACTAGGAGAGGAAACTGAAAATCGTGAAAACGTTTTCGACCTATGGACATCGTACGAGATGATTCTGTGAAGAACGAACGCTGGGTTGGTTCTGACCCCGTGATTTGCGTGTGTCTAAGTGTACGTTTTAATATTTTAAGAGGTGAGAGCTGAAACGGAACAGCAAATGAATTAAGGCAATATCCAATTTGCTAACATCTTGCGGTAACAAGGCCATTAATTCCTGTGATTTTTTTTACGCTTTCGTACGTCGAAGTTATTTTACTATTAATAATTTTCCAAACCCAAATTCAATTCCATATTCATTGTACGTGTACACTTACCTTGAAAATTGAACGTCAAAATCAGAAAAATAATATTTCACTTCGATTTTAAGCAAATGGATTGAATTCATGATTATTAAATCCAGCTTAAAATTGTCATGCCGAGTCTGATTCGTTATTGTAAGGGAAGGGGTTAATGTAAGGGAATAAAGTATTAGTATTATCTATGATTTTTCAGCCCTCTCAGACAGTGTAACGAAAAAACAAATTATTAACCAAAATTTGTCTGCTTTAAGTGGACAACATTTAAAACGCTCAAAGTGACTGTGGTTTTACTACGGAAAAAATTTATTTTCAAAATGTTTAGTATCGTTATACGTTGTCCGCTTGGGGTAGAAAACTTTTGGATGAAAATTATTCTTTTTATTTAGTTAGAGTGAATATCTTGTATAACATAATTCTGGGACACCCGGTACAAAAAATGAAATCCTGATCCTGATATGATGTAGCATGCAAATGATTTACTAATGTTGTTAAGTATTATTAGACTGCGGATTTTATGCGTTTATAGCTTACAGGTCTCTTTGAGAAATGCAATAAAAAACCAAACTTTGGTCAGATGCAATAAGTTCTGTATTTTATTCTTAAGTGAATGAGATGTTTAAGGTTAGAAATAAATGTCTACTTTCGTTCGTATCTTCGTGAATTGCTGTATAAAATGTTGGTTTCCATTAATATTTCTGTAATCTTGTATATAACATTTTCCATAAATATATATAATAAAATTTTCCGTATATAATAGTTATTAGAAACATGGAATGACATTCCTTCAGGTACATTTACTTTGTTGCTTCAGCCAGGTAATAGACCTTCGGAAAGACACTGTCGCGGAAGGTTCGTAGAGTGACAAAGCTACCTGTGTTTATTATCAACGACGGGGTATTAGGACAATGAAGGCGTTGGGACCAGAAGTATAAAAGTATTTACCTCGTGGTCCGAGGAGTCAGTCTCGGGTGAACTTCTGAGTGACACACAAGTGAGTGCATTTACTGTTTCCTTTTTCCGATTTCTCGACTCTTCTTCTACAACGTGAGTACAAGTACACTAGTAGGTAATTTCATATGAAATATAGGCTTAATGACACTTCATTTGTTATTTAACCTCAAAGAATTTTGTTGGTTAATAATTATTCACGTTCCCCAATGAAATATACGTATGTTCGTACAGTTATTGCGTAACAGAATACACTGCTCGTAAGTAAATTCCTTAAACTAAATCTAATTTTTTGCAAAACATTATTAATCGTAGACTTTTGACTTATTTTTGTTCGAAAACAATTTATACCGAAACTGTAAATGAAGTTTTATCGAGATTACGGGGAGACAAGAGAGAAATTACTGAACACGTATTTTATATACAAAATAAGGTCTTTATATGACAGAAGATGCATTCCTTTCTACAATATAATTGTAGCTAGATGTATCTCCTTGCATTTCTTTCATTGCGTTAATGCTGCAGTTATCTGTGTTTTGTTACGAAGCAATTGAAGAGGGACCTTGTAGGAACAAAAGAGGGTTGTAAGAGACGATTGTTCGTGATTAGTGAATATGAGACACCAGATAACTGCGCCCCTCGATAACTGCGTCCTTCGATAAACGCGACCACGGATAGTCGAGGTCCTACTGTAGATATAATCTACACAATATTTGGTATGTTTTATACTAATGATTTCAATCAGTACCATGCATTAACCCTCAGACACCACACCAGTGCGAATTTGCATCAGAGAAACATTGTTTCATTTGTTCGTTTTGAAATTTACCATTTCTTTATAACGAATTGTCATAGTTAAAAAATTATTTCCCACTTTTGCAATTATTACCATTGGATTTCTAAGCAAAATTGTACCCTACAAAATTTGTTACAAGTTCACCTTGCTTTTATTCTGTTCGAGTTCTTAATCATCAAACATTCAAAATCCCACTTCGAACGAGTGTGGTGTTCACGTATGCTGAGGTGAGCTGTGATTTATAAGGGTTAAATATTGAAACGTTAATAAAAACTACATTATTACGTTTTTAAAGCCACTTTATTATAAGATATTCCAACAATTTACCTTACAAGGAAACACCGAAGCCGCACACGCCGATTTTAATGGAACTTCTATAGGACATACTCTAAAAAATATTTGTCACGTATTTATATTTATCGGCCATCGTCCACGGTAAGGTGATGATAACAGCTCCCAAAGTTGAGGGATGAAAATATACTTTTTTAAATATCTCGGAAACTAGAGGGTGTAGGAAAAAGTTTTGAGTGGGGAATTTAGTCACATAAGAAACTTTAAAAAAAATTGAAACTATGAATACACTATTTAATCAAATAATAGTTTCTTAAATTTTCTTATATAACTAAATTCCCCATTCAAAATCACACAATTGTAAAAACAATTCTTCCCCCTCCCGCTAGTTTCCGATATATGTATATATTCCAAAACTATATTTTCATCCCTCAACTATGGGCACTGTTACCGCCCCCTTAACATGGACTACCACCAATTGAAAAAAATACTTGTCAAATATTTTTCGAAGGATCCCCATTAAAATCTACGTGCGCAGGTTCGGTATGTTCCCTTGTTAGATACGAAAATATGAATTTTGTCCACACAATTCTGTAAGGATTTGCCACTAGTGCGTCGGTTAACCTCTCGCAAAGTGAAAGATCCCCATGAACGTGGATCGATGGAGTCGGTAAATTAACAGAACGCTCCGCCGTCTCGTTCGATTGATCGATGAGGATCTCCCCGGTGATATTGCTCGGCAACGGCTCTCCGGGCGTAAAACGGAAAATAAACACACGCGAACGAATAAATTACGTTAAGACACTCCCCGTGCCATTTAGCAAGAAGGCATCTTTCTCTCGTTTCCACGGCGACTTTGTTGTCGGTCGCGGAACCGTTTGAGATTCCGCGAGCCGATAAAAACATGGACGCATTAACCGTCGTCGCGGTTTTATCGAGCCTCGATTCGTTTCCAGGCTGGCTCACGCGGAAGTATCCACGTTAACGTCCCTATCAATTATGACGTACTCCACATCTGATCGCTATTCGCCACCGTTCGCAGACGTCACTGAATTGTAACACACGAGCGAAATGGACGAGGAACGCATTAAGATTCACGACGATATCGCGTTAATCAATTCCCCGTTGCTAGCTTACTCTATATTTCCGAAAGAAAAGAAGAAAAGAAAACGTCACGGATCACGTGTTACGTAGTTGTAAAACATAGATATTCTTGTTCGATGTTTCGACGTGTAGCTTGAGTGCTGGCTACCTTTCTTTGCGACTTGTTCCAAGCTTTCCTGTTGTAAGTTTCGTTCGTTTGACTTTAAGTTTTTTGGTTGTTGGTGAACGGTCCCCTTTTTCTTCATCGGTTTGTGATTCGAAATTGTTGGATCGATAACCAGACGGGAGTTTATGCAAATTCACGATTTCAGTGCGAACAGCCAGTTCAGGCGATACTGTTTTTTGACCGATTCAATAATTTTGCTGAAACGATGATAAAGCAATGTGCATACAATTCCGTATTTTCACTGAAAACCCAACTCCCACAAGAATGCTTGCTTCCTTTGTTTATACGTGTGAATTATCGAATCGGTCAACAAACCTTGTCTGAACTGGCTGTAATGGTATCTGAAAATTCAAATAGGGACTGAATTTTGAATTCTACACTAGAAGTTGTTTTATGTTAATAATGACACAAATAGTATTAAACATTATTGATATCTTTATTTTATTGTGAATCACATACGAAACATTGCTGTTTTAACTTCAATTCGGAAACTTTTGGGAAATACCGTGTGCTTACGAGAGCAATTTCAAAATAGCAATGTAACAATTTCAGGTACTTTATTTAAAAGTCTCTCTAGAGTTGATAAATATTTTACACGAAGAATTAGAACGATTTATTATTATTCTGTAAAAATTGCTTACCAATGTCAGAGGTATTACATTTCTAAACATAACGTATAAACATGAAACTAAATGCTCAAGTGATCTGTCGATAGTATGTATTTGAAAAAAGTGAACAGATTTTTGCGGTAAACTTCATGCTTTAATCTAAACAACAAACTGATATATTCAGTTAAAAATATATAGGTAATACTAAAAAGTACGTGTTGTTATTAACATTCTAAGGTATAAAAGTATGTAGATGTTACGCTGAACCGCTCCAAGTAAATACAGGTAAATAATCAATACTTTCGTTTCGATACCGAGTATCTTTAGTATCGACACTTTCGTTTCGATACCGAGTATTTTTAGTATCGACAGTTCGTTTTGATACCGAGTATTTTTAGTATCTACAGTTCGTTTCGATACCGAGTATTTTCAGTATCGACAGTTCGTTTCGATACCGAGTATTTTTAGTATCGATAGTTTCGGTTGCGATATATGTATACTCGTTATCGGAAAAAAGTACTCATTTCGAAAGGAGCGAGTAATCGATATCAAAGCTAATAAATACGAAGGTGGTTGTCATCCAGTTGTATCACTTTGTTGATAAATGTTCGTTAATAAAATATGTCTTCATTAATAAAATATATCTTCGTTAAAAGCAGGGATGGGCAAATTCATTATCAAGAGAAAGAATTATGCATAACGAATAAAGGATAAAAAAGTACTTTCTCATTTTAAATACTTTAAACGTGAAAATTCCAATTTTTAAAAAAAGTAATGCTTCTTCCTGAATGTGTTGACATTTGACAAACAATTATTTAATCTCGTTAAATAAAATTTTGCTCAACTCTGGTTAAAATACATTATATTAATAAAAAAGAACGATGTATTCGTTCATATTCCTTCGATACAAGCAGGTATCTACACTTTTGATGCGATACTAAGAAGATATTGATACTTTTGACGTGATACTAAACAGATATCGATCATTTTGACTCGATACTAAGTAGATATTGATACTTTTGATACGACACTAAGTACATATCGATATTTTTGATGCGATACTAAGTACATATCGATACTTTTGACGCAATACTAAGTATATATCGATACTTTTCATGCGATACCAAGTACATATCGATACTTTTGACGCGATACTAAGTATATATCGATACTTTTCATGCGATACTAAGTAGATATCAATACTTTTGATGTGATACCAAGTAGATATCGATACTTTTTTCGATACAAGTTATGAGTAAAAGTATCGATATCTTGACTGTATCGATTCATCCTTATCCAGAGATTTCAATGCGATCTCCAACCGTACGCGGAACGTTGACCGTAAATAACATCTGTCGCGCGACGATACACGGAAGAGAACACGTCGCCGATCTGCATCGCGGAGAGCCTGTTTTCAATGCGATGTGTATCAGTGTAGAGCGTAAAATGGCGAAAAGATCGCTGTGATAATAAAAATTTCGCAGGGTTCGAGTGACTTCTCTTTTTCGGTCGTACCATTAAATGGGAACTTGGTCTAACAACGGAACTTCGATACGCTAAAAATTCCTATTTTTTTTAAACTTGCAGGTTTACAATGAACTTTCATAGAACCATCGGCCAATTGTCCGTTTTTATTGATATTTCATTCTTCAGGATGAAACTACCCGTTAAAGGTATAAACACCCGTGTGCTCCTATTTTCCTGTATATCTTGAAAACTATAATAAATATCGAAAAACTGTTAAAATGACAATTTAAAGGACTCTTATGCTCTATAAATCTGTGAAATGAGACTGTTAAACATTTGTTGTTTAATTAAATAAGTAGATAAACAAATTTTTAAGAATTTCAGTGCTCAGTTTTATAGAGAAGAAAAGGCCATTAAATTTTCATTATAATCATTTTTTGATATCTAGTATAGCTTTCGAGATATACAGGAAAATAGGAAAATACACGTTAACATTTAAGGGGTGGTTTCAGCTTAAAGAACTGAATATCAGTAAAACCAGAAAATTTCCTGATGCTTCTATTGAAGTCCCTTCAAAACCGACTGAGTTTGAAAAAAGAAAATATTCGGGGTAGGAACCGAAGTTCCCTTCTAAGTGAATGATTCTGTAAAAATTGAACGTGTCACTTATCTTTTTGTCATTGGGTTATTTGGAATTAAACTACGATTTTGTAACTGTAGATATTCAAATATTAGATCATTGCTCGAAATCACTTTTCTTGTCTTTATCGACAAATAACAAGCTTATTCACTTCAACATAGTAGAGCTCTAGAATTTTTTAAAACTGTTGATTTTTCCAGAGGTAATGAAAATAGTTTTTTCAGACTTTTGGTCGTCAAAAGTTAGCGAGATATACTGGAAGAAGCGATGATCAACGAAGTGGGAAATATCTAATGGATAAGTACGACGAAATAGAATTTCGTATTTCTATTTATTTAGCTTTGCAGCATAATTTTGAAAAGTGTGGTCAAATAGGATCGTGTAAAGGAATACAAATCTCTCGATCGATTAAAAAAGATGAGTCACAAAAATCCATACCATAAACCTATTCTCTTCAAAACTTCAAAACCTTATCGTGACAAAATGAACTTCACTCTTTTCATTTTTCATCTAAGCAACGATAATTGCGTTCGTTTCGCTTATAATTAAGGAAACTAACACGTTGACTGTCACAGTGAAAATGGCCGTACGTAGCCAGACGTACTTTATTTCAATTTTTAAGTCATAAATCGTCGACAATATATGCGTTTACTTAATAGAGGATCCTGGTCTTCCTTTATATTATACTGTAAAACTCATTTTACAGAAAAATTGTATAAAAGCAATTAAATAATCCAGCCTCTGTCACATATATGACGTGTCAGTCCAGATGTAATAATAGTATCATTAGAAACCGTAATTTCTTTCCAGAGAATCAATTCTAAAAAAGAACCATACCACGAATCGTTCAATAGCTCACAGGCTCGATTTTCCCAGGATTATCACCTTGAAAAGAAAGGAAATTCTACCGTTTCGTTTTTGGATCTCTCCGTTTCCGCCACTCGTATATCTCGCGGACGCTCGTACATGCGCGACGATGATGAAAAACCTGTTACGCATCCACCAGCGTCCAATATCTGTATTCCTGGGTGCTTGTCAAATTGCCATGTTACGAAGATAAAGATGCGGACGCACAATGCATGCCCCATGGTTACGCGGACGCAGCGAATATGGTGCAACTGCGCGCGGGTAGCATGATCTATCAGGCATTGAAATCTCAGCGCGGCGCCGATCTATCGTCGAGATTACGCCGCGTAACTATCGAAGTTACCGGGCTAGGAAACGTCTTCGTGGGCTCTGGTGTACACTATCGAAGAGGATCTCGGGCTCGTCGTGGATAACGTACGAACTAATTAAAAGAAACGTGAACCCTCTACGAACCGACGATGCACCGTCATCGACTGCGTATCACGGGGTAGGACGTTTTTCAGAAATGGTTGTTGACCCTTTAACGTCCAGATCCTTGAAACATTATTTTAAAATTATGAGACTAACATATATGTTGTATCTTGTTGTTTTGAAATCGAAAATATCGATACTAAAAAATTCCTTCTATTTATCTTTGACCCTTTAACGCCCAATCACCTCTTTCGGGGGAAAACAATTATTTCTCGCGATTAGTTAACTCGAAAGTGGACACAATACGTGCATCTCATCTGGATTTTCGCGAGAAAATCTCTGGAAATATGATTTTCTAGATTTATATGAACGTCACACTGGGCGTTAAAGGGTTGACTCATAATTGGACTGTGGATTTTTATGCAAAATCACGTTTTATAGTTATTCATGAAGGTAAGAACAAAAGTTGTAATTTCTTTCTTCTTTCAAGTATCTAATTAGGGTAAGAATAAAGTAGAAAACACTTATCATTTATTCTATTTCACACCGGTTTATAGGTTATAAATGCATAAAGATCTGCAATCTTTAACTTACACAGAAACTTGTAGTCTTTAACTTATACAGGGTGTAACAAAAATGTTGTTCGACCCGGAAATGGGGCACTCGGGGGGTGAATTGGAACAAGTTTTTCCTTAGCAACAATGTAATCTGAGGCTTCGTTACGGAGATATTGACGAAAAACCTCGACCAATCAGAGCGCGAGTCTGCCAGCCGAGTTCCCGCGGTAACGCTGCCTACCAATCGCAGCGCGTAGCCACCGCTAGCGCGGGAATTCTGTTGGCAAACTCGCGCTCTGATTGGTCGGGGTTTTTCGTTAATATCTCGGTAACAAAGCCTCTGATTACATTGTTGCTAAGGAAAAACTTGTTCCAATTCATCCTCCGTGTGCCCCATTTCCGGATCGGACAACCTTTTTGTTACACCCTGTATAGAATCTAAAAAGTAACAGTTATACAACTGATGTGGGCGCTTAAATAAGAAGAACCGTAACTGGAACTGATATACAATATATCCTCGATGAATGTTTGAAAGCTCCTCGGCACTGACAAGGAGAGATCCCCAGGTGTAACTCTGCCTTTTTACTCCGGTTTAGCACGATGATAGATGTAGGAATTCTGAAGCCAATGATATTTGCTTCAGCTGCATATGGGCCTTAGTTTATGAAATATTTAATGTTCAGTGCCGAGGAGCCTTCGAAGACTCATCGAAGATTTACTATAGTTTTATAACAGTTATTCGGAATAAAAGTTTTTCATAACTGTTTCAACAACCTAAATCAATATCATAACAATTTTCACACTCTGGTTAAATTTTGCCCACGGAATACGTGGCTAAGAGGATCCAAGACAAATATGTATTTTATTCTCGCTGCTCGTTCAATGACAGCCCTTTCCCTATAGGGTATGTCCCCATCTCGGAGCGGTCATTCGCTCGATAAATTAGCCCATAATTAACATGCACAAGAGCCTCTCAGACACGTGAACCTGTTGGTATCGCTTGCAGACGTTCAGCGTAAACCCAAGGCGAGTTAAACGTCAAAATCGGCTGACGTGCGACGCGGCAAATCGAGCGGATCTCATGAATATTCAGCCACACGGATCTGCTCGAAATGCGGAAATATTACGGTCGAGCAGGTGAAAGAGACGAACAGTCCCGTCGAGCTAAATATAAGGGTCATTTTTAACCCTTTAACGCGCATATCTTTAAATCGTTATTTCAAAATTATGAAACTGATAATTATGCTGTCTTGTCTTTTAAAATGTATTTTTGGAAAGGAATACTTACTTGAGTTTCCCAACCGAAAACACTGAGATCTAGCTACTGTACGGTCAGTGAAATTACGGATTCTTGCTGACAAAAATTGGATATCAACCGGCGACCGAATTTAACGCACTTTTAAAATGAGGATAAAGCGTTAAAGCAAGAATCGTTTTATCATGAACTGATAACAATTTATTGTAATTCAAGATTCTTATTTTTACAATGAAAATATGGACCGTTTATTTTGAAAGTGGTGCAAGTCCATTTTCCAATTCCATTTCATTTTATTTTAGTTTACACTAAATTAAGCATAAATTACGTCATTGACCGTTTATTTTGAAAGTGGTGTAAGTCCTTTTTTAAAAAAAATGAGATATGACGTAATTTATGCTTAATTTAGTGTAAACTAAAATAAAATGAAATGGAATTGGAAAATGGACTTGCACTACTTTCAAAATAAACGGACCATATATCTGAAATTATTTTTGGCAACGGACTCCCTGTTCACATCCCGGCATGTTTAAAATTCGGAGAAGAGCTTTTCGATCCCGTCGCTGAAAAACACTGCCGTCTATTCTTTGAACCACTCAGTGACAGTTTGGTAGACATATTGTCATCGGACTGAATGCGTTTTCCGCTGAAAAATTCCTTCACTTTTAGCAACAACCTGTTTCTGAAATTAACACGTTGATTTCCACAGTGAAAAAGGCCGTATGGATCCAGACATACCTGATTTCGTATTTAACCCTTGTGTAGGCAACCAGGTATCCAGGTACCCATTTCTAAATTTCCTTTCGCAATTTTTAATGTTCTTGTCTAAAACAGCACTTGGTATATCATAGGAAGGGAAAACTACGAATTTTAGAAAACTATGAAAGTAAAATTATCTATGTTGATCTAATCTGACAGAATAGGAGTATTCCGATGCTCAATAACCGTGAATACGTTGGTTGCCTACAGAAGAGTTAAGTCATAAATCATCGAAAATATATGCATTCAGTTAATAAAGGCTGTTGGTTTGGTTTTCAATTATACTGCGATAGTAATATTAGGCATAAATTTTGTAACAGTATTTAAATAATCGAGACCTCTTTGCAATGTACATTGTCATCTATAAATACTAGAACATTTACCGAATATGAAGCGTGTTTGATAAGACATTACGATATTGTTGAATGTCTAAAATACATATTTCTCATGGGATATTAAAGCTCGTGGGACAACGTTTATTTAAATATGCAACAATGAAAGTAGCCATAATCTATAACTTTTATGGTACATCACATTTTCTCCATACAGATCAGGTGTCCTAATACTTGTGAACGGCCATATATAACATATGTCATCTACATTTGGATGACATGACAGTCAAAATGTTTGTCACGGAATTTTCAGGCGTGAAACACATACAAACCGATGGCATGACGTCTACCAAACTCTCACCGACTGGTTAAAAAAACAGGTTACAGACTTCTTCAATGAGAGGATCTGCTTGAGGATAGCTTGAGATATATTTTCATTGTAAAAACAAAGAATTTGAGTGACAATAACTTACCTTGAACAATTAATACAACTCAAGTGTATCGAATAAACTTTAGAGTCGGTTAGATTTATGGCTAGCGCTATATCTTTGAAGCAGCTACACGTTAAGGGACATCATAGTTAGTTAGACAAGGAAGGCGCTTAGCTCTCCAAACGGCATCTATAGGTCTTTAAGAAGTCACAACCTTCGTACAATGTAGAAAACCTGTAAAGACAGAAGGAAAATAAAATACCTGTCTATCTACGTACATACAGTGAGAGTCAAAAGTGTGTATACACTTTGAAAGTATGGAATTCATTTATATTTATTTCTCTCGCTTTAAAATGTAACATTTCGCGTAGATGCTCTATTACATTGAGATCTGGTAACTTTGGGGGAGGGCTTGAATGATTGAAAGTTTTTTCCAGCAAGCAATTTTTCACCACTTTTGCTATATACATATTTTGGGTCATGAACTCTCACTAAAAGACCCATGCTTGCAGCTGAATTTAATTTTTCAATACTGTGGACTCTAATTATATTGCCATGGTTGGGGCTGTAGGGGAGTAAAATGGCAATGAGTTCAGAACCCCCTCCATGCTAAGTTCTGTCGTCATAGCTTCGACCTCAGCGCCTGCGCAAAAGCTGATTCATGCTGGTGCGCCGGCGTACGCAACGTGGTAGGAGAGCGAATTTATTTGGCTGAAATTACGTGTGAGGGGGAAGTGCCTCGCGTGGTATTATGTTTAGTGGCAATATAGTTAGAGTCCAGTGTATTTAAATATCCAAATCAGTCCATAGTACTATAAATAAAAACCATCTGTCTTACATCAGAAGTTGCCATGCTACCTGCAAACCATAAGAGTACATTCACCGTGTTTAACAAAATTTTGTCGTTAGAGTTCCGAATTTCTTTTTCTCGGACATGTTGACTGCCTATTTATCCCAAAAACGTTAAAAAATATATCCAACTGTATTACTACTATGATCAATAGCAAGATGTTACAGAAGTATTACCACGAACCTCACATTTTGTAAGGTGTACATTTAGTTTTGATTCTTACTGTACGTTTCAGGATAGTATATTTATCCTGGTCCCGTAGTTTAGATGCTGATCTGCTCTAGACCGCTTGCTCTCGCTTTCTCGGCCGGATCTGCGATCGACGCAACTAAGAGGCATGGTGGGGGAGGCGGAAAATGTTCCGGGACAGCGCCACGATTGCCTTAGAATCGATGGTTTGCTGGAAATGTCGGAAAAACACGCGAACCTCGTCCTTGGACGTCTCGCGAAGTTAATCAGCCGCGGAGACTGGGGGCCGCGCCTGTGTTGGCTACTTAAAATCTGATGGAAATGCCGTGGGAAGTGTGGAGCTCGCGCAGGGTGGTGAGGTTTAATTGATCCGATAATATATGGGTTCTGAGGAAATTTATGGTGACGATGTTTCACCGCCGACTGATCCGGGAATCTTGAAGAGAACACCGGGGTTGTAGATTAAGTTAACCCTTTGCACTCGACTGTCGCCTTTGAAGCGACAAAATGTATGGAAAATTAGAAATTTCGAGTACAAAGGGTTAATCATCTATTGGCAAAGAAAACTAGTGTTGCGTAACAAATATGCACGACACAGGTATACACATTACTGCATGTTTATATCTGCACCCCAGAGCCAGAGTGTATTAAGTCATACTTTTCGAACTTTAGAGGAGAGCAAGTCAAAGGTGCGAAAAATTTGTAACTTCGGAACCGTGCGGTCAAAATTGAGAAACAATCAATACCTTCGAACTATTGAATGGATTTAAGGCAAGTCTCTATATGCCTAAATGGTGAACTTTACATTAATTCCCCTATGTGAGATGAACTTTACACTGTTTTAGAAATATGAGCTTAATATTAGTTTTAAACTATTATGTATCTACAGGGAGTAACAAAAATGTTGGAGTACCCGGAAATTGGAGACTCGTGAGGTGATTTGAAACAAGGTTTTTCTTAACAACAATGTTATCCGTGGCTTTGTTAACGAGATATTAACGAAATACCCCATTTCAAAAATCAACAAATCAAAAATATTGAAATTGAGAAATTTATAGAATAGAAAGTTGACCATTATGGCTTTCGAAAGATAGAATTCTCTCAATAAGTTACACTTTTTAAATCTGTAGCAATTAAATGAGAAAGGAATTAACGGAGAAACTGGAAGACACCGAAAACTAAAGCATCAACGTATAATTTAATGTACATGTATAATGTGGAAAGAAGCAAATTGAACGATTTAATTAGCGTTACCTCATTTTTGTCAAAACGTTCTTTCACAATTTTTCCAGAATAATAAAATTGTTTTCCTAAGAGTCTAAGACGTTTTATCGTGCAATTTACCGTACAAAAATTAATTTAACGACTGAAATTGATTTTATGTAGTACAAAAGAATACTCAAAAGCGACAGATTACGACTGTTCAAATTTTTACGTCTTGGACGAATAAATGCAAAAGCTATGTAGTATTACAATCGTGTCCCAATTTTCATGCAATCGAAGTTTCACCGTTATCGATACAAGCATCGATAACCTCGTGATCGAAGTTCCTTGATTAGATTGGAAGAAGATTCGCACACGCGATTTTCAGCGACGAGAAAATTTACAAGACGACCGTCCTCCTCGACTTCGATTACAACGAACGTATGCACACGGATACAAACCGGGCTTTGTATTCAAATGGTAAATGGTCATTATTAATAGCCTCAGAGGCGTTTTAACCGCGTTAGGTGGATAAACGGGGAAATGTGCGCGAGAATATAGCGGGTGATCGTAATGAAACGCATTTTGGTGGCTGAAAATATTCAAACATTGGACTTCAAACTGGTAAATATGGTTTCTAAAACGCAGAAACGAAAAAAAAAACTAATTTATTAATTTGTACATTTTGATAAATATCACTGAAAAATCTTAAAGAATTTAACGTTGCTCGTATAATATTTATAAGAAATTGGAAACGAGTCATTCCAATTGCTTTGGTTGCTGAAATATTAAATTCATTGACATGGGATTTTATAAAATTTTTTTCTATCATTCAGAAAAATAGTATTTTAAACAGAAAATGTTTTAGTACAATTTAACTATTTAACATTAATATTAATATCGAAATTGTAAGACACAGACGAAGTGATACAACAACTTTCGTTCGTATTAATCGCAAAAGTCGATCTAAAAAAATACTTGTTTCACATTTTGCAACTCGATACGCTTTTCACATACACGAAGGTCTTCGTCTGGGGTCATTAATAAGTAGAATGGACTTACGAAATGAAAATATCAAAGCAAATAATACACGAAACTAATAGTGCAAATGTTTGCTACAATTTACAGGAAATTCAAACATTGGTGCGCAGCCGTGTGTATTAAAAACATAAAACTGATTATCGGATAGAGATAATAGAATCGTAATTCATTACAATTATGAAACACCTTCCGACAAAGTTGGTAACGGTACAGTTTACACTGGAAACCTGAAATGTTACACAACCGGAATAATAATAATCGTATATTTATCAGTGACAAAGTTCATTCTATGATCTAAATTCCGATAAATTAATGAATCAGTCACTTGAATTTTCACAGAGAAAAGAATTGAATTTATTTTACATTTACGTATATGCTTATTTAATATTTGATAGATAACATTTATGTATGTTTGTTTCTATTTTTTTACGTTAGTTTACTTGTTGAATTCTTCAGTACGATAGGACACACCTTACGGTATTTATTTTTTCATTATTTTACTGTACAATAATTTTCATCCATTATTGACGAACACTGTACACATGGTGTAGAATAAATTCAAAAAGATGTCTAGTTTACACATTTAGAGTCTCATACATTTAGAACATAACACATACATTATGTAGCAACCAGTTATCAACTGGCATTGTCTCAACTGTGACACAGAACAGTTTCAATGTATAAGTGATCCAGCGTTCGTTATCTAAAGGTAACCACATACAAGTCTGTTTTGTCTAGCTTCTGCCTTCTTAAATCATTTACTAAGAACATTATTCTAAGCTGTTTTCCAAAGCATGTTACTCAACACTGTGTCACTTCCCACTTGTAGACACACGGGTTGTTAAGGGACTAAGGTTGTTCTCTTTCCACCAAACACTATATCATATATTTGCACCCTACAGGCAGAGTGTATTAAGTCTACTTCATAAAAAATAATATTTTACATGTTTCGCGTATCAAATTTTTCACTTCTTCCGATGGTAAAAATGATTATTAATATTTAGTTTCTAATATAATAGTGTAACAATGATATCAAATCCATATCTTGTTTCGAGCTAAACAGTGTAGAGTCCATCCACATAGGGGAATTAATGCAATGGTCACCATTTCTACAAATCGAGACTTGTCTTAAGTCCATTCAATAATTTGAAGCTGAGGATTCTGTCTCGTTGAATTCTCACTGAACGATTCCAAATTTACAAAGATTACTGTACATTTGATTCGCCTTCCTCTGAAGTTCGAAAAGTCTGACTTAATACACTCTGGCTTTGGGATCTAGATACATAAGCTCTCAGAAAACCAGGAATCAGATCTGATTTATTCAGGAGACCCGTAACAAAGCCTGTAATAATCTCAATCTTGTGTTAGATGCCAACCAGTCGCGACTAATCTTTAGTAAACGCCAGTAAATTTTAATTAGACCGTAAAGTTCAGAACAACTTACTCACTAAGTCAAAACTACCCCTAACCCTTTGCCAGTCCTTTCCAGATCACTCTCAAAATCCTCTATTTGCAGGTGTTCCATCTAACGTGAACACCTTAATTATCTCACTTACTTTTGATTTTAAGAAAAAATATTTTAGCAAATGCTTAAAGTGATGCCCATCAACTTAGATACATTTTTGCAATAATTCCACTATCGTGGTTATTTTATTATTGAAATCTACTCCCATACATTCGTGGATTTTTCGTACTCAAGTTTACGTGAAGGCCGTACTAGTTAGGTCAATGGATTAGTCTTGATTCAATTATTACACCATGATGATAAAAATATGCAGTCCCATTTAAACAAATATCAATGAACTCGAAATTTTGAAAAGTATGACCTTGAGAAAAATGTTCATAGTGGTTGCTCCTTCTAACCACATAATACTTTCCCCTCGCATTTTTTGTATCTTCAAAAAAAAAGTGAGATATTGAAGGTGCTCACGTTAGGTGGGACACTGTATATGACCGTATTTCGAAAAAGCGCAATCAGCAGACATTTGACAACTCCGAACCGTATAGCAGAATAAACCGCAGCTTAGATGCTTATACAACTCCATTACGACAATTCTATTACGTGTAGTAGAATAAACCTTTTCTACGATGTTCAATAATTGTTGTACTCAATTCCACGACACTGAGTCCAACGCCTGCATTACAGAATATAGAGATTCCTCGATGAATGCGACACGAGCAATGGCGTTATTCCCAACACTGGGGGGGGGGGGAGACTCCCCTCTGGAGCCAATCAAAACAGAGTAAATAGAAGTTAATCAGAGACTGCTTCGTGCAAATAACAAATTTATGAGGGGCTGAAAACCTCTGAATCTTGCCATGAATGCTTCGAAGCGGCCCCGAGTACGTCGCACTCATCAAGATATTACTGTATTCAGTCATGTCCAAACACAAGTCTCTTGTTGTCAACCTTGCAATTACCGAAATACAGTGATTTCATGATGAATGCCATACGAGCAACAGCGGTATTTCCTCCACTGGGGGAGTCCTCTGTGGAACCAATCAAAACAGATTAAACGGAAGTTAAGCAAAGGCTCGGCTTGGGACGAAAAACAAATTTATGGGGGGCTGAAAATCTTCCCGCTTTGCTATGAATGCTCCAAAGTGGACCGGAGTATGTCGCACACATCGAGACCAGAGACTTAATTATATGCCATGAAAACTATATCGAAACTGATATATTACCGAAAAGTGAAAAAAATACCGGTATTTGTCGGTTTCTATAAGTGTAGGGCTTATATAGGGGTATACAGGGCGAAGGTACAACCGAAAATACTGGTATAATACCGGTCTTACAATTATCAAACTTTATTTATTACACTGTAATTGGTGTATTATTGCCTCGCCATGTTTCCAAGACCGAGAAGAAAAATTTGTTTTTTCTATTTTCGTCACATGGACGTTGTCCCGTTCCGATCACCCTATATCCACTACGGTTAGACGACCACCCCGTTAAAAGCGTGGGCGCAGGAGAGAGACCTCTGCACAATAACCTCGACAATCGCCGTTGATCGTTCACCGATATCACGCACGAGCCACTCTCTCACCTCCTTCTCCTCCTACTCGTGGTGGCGGCGGCGGTTCTCTTTCGCCAAGAGGCGGGAGATAAAAGCAGCAGGCGGCGGTGGCCCGTACGACAAAAATCATCGGATCCTCTCGCCAGCCGGGGGAGTGACCAGGGCCCCTAACAGGCGCGAACGAATATATTACGTCGGCCACACAGGTGTGTGTCTCTGTTTGTGTGTGGGTTAAAGTGTGTATTAAAGGGGATATCATTCTCACCGATAAATAGCTCGCCACGACAAGAGAGACTCACTTTAAAGGGTATCTGCGGGTTTGATGATTAAAAATGATCACATTTTTTGGTAATTTCTCTTTACGTAACCGTACAAGATAACTTGATGAAAGTTTTCACGTTGTTATTAACGTATCTTTAGACACTAATTTCTCATTTTTGAGGGTGCTGATGTAGACCCATTAAAACAAAGTTCGTTTGCGGTGTGGAACATTGCAACCCTGTTCAGTCACACGAAATTGAACACTCGAATTGTTTTTTAAAGTATAAACCTGAAACTAGTGGACCCACTTGAAAAGTTGGAAAGAAATAAAAAAAAACTGGCGCGCATTTGAGTAAAAAGTTACGATTTTCCCTTCGTTTTAACACCTATGTCTTTTAATTTAAAAGAAATGTTATCGATAAGTGTGTACTAAGAATTTGTACACAGGGGAGTCTATTAGTTTTAGGACTAAATTTAAAAAAACAACTTGATTTTTGGATATCAGATGATTGGACGTGTTGCTCTTTTTAAGGGGCCTAGATCAGCGCACTCTATGATAAGAAAACAATCTTTGTATGAGTATAGAAAATTAGAAAATTAGTGTCTAAGGATAAGTTAATAAAATGTAGAAAGTTTCATCGACATATCTTGCATAGTCATTGGAAAAAAAATTCCCAAAATTCTGACCATTTCTAACCGTCAAATTCGCAGATACCTCTTAAGGAGACTAGCCAGTCACTTATAAGCTTAGCCACAGATTTTTTTTCTTTTTGAATAAGATCAGTGCAAAACAGGTATCTCTAGAGAGCCAAATTTTCCAGGATATTTCATGACTCAATTTTTTACAGCCAGGATAACTCTGAAAATCCACAGCGACTCCATAAGAAAGTCTTTACACATTAGACTACTATTGCAGTGCCGTCATATACAGGGTGAGTCACCTAACGTTTGCACCTCAAATATCTTTGTTGTTTTTGAAGATACGTCAAATGTCTTAAGGACAAAGTTGAATGGTTTGATGGGGTCCACACGATACCAAAAAGATTTTCGTTTTTATGTCATTTGTTGTAGAGATATCAAAGTCACCTTCATTTTTTAAAATGGAATCACCCTTTTTTAAACACCTACAATGATAGTCCCTTTCATTAGGATTTGAGTGACTATAATTATTAAAGGATATTCAAGGTCACGCACAGAGTCTCAGACAAGGTCACATACCACTTAAAAACATGAAGGTGACCTTGGTATCTCCAAAACAAATGACATAAAAACAAAAATTTGTTGGCATAGTATGAGCCCTATTGGATCATTCAACTTTGTCCTTAAGACATTTGCCGTATCTTGAAAAACAACAAAGATATTTGAGGTGCAAACGTTACGTGACTCACCCTGTATACATCATCCGTATATGTATATAATATTCAAACAAAATTTTTTACAGTTCATAGCATGTATTAATAAACGTTGCCCAAACATACTATCCACAATTAGTATTAATTTCCTTGCAATTAATTCTCAAAGAAAAAGTAACATTTTTCGCCAATCCGACTGCCTACTCCCCTTAATGGTCGGACATTAGTCGACACGGCTAACTATCCGGCCTGGGTATGCGGGCGCTTTCTCGTTATAATTATTCGATCGTTTACTTTTTGCCCGGCCCGCCTCGGCGATCTGCAAAGGTCGCGGCAGATATGCGACCGG
The DNA here is from genome assembly GCF_001272555.1 of Dufourea novaeangliae. Taxonomy (NCBI): domain Eukaryota; kingdom Metazoa; phylum Arthropoda; class Insecta; order Hymenoptera; family Halictidae; genus Dufourea; species Dufourea novaeangliae. The sequence continues at coordinate 2,405,313 of NW_015373900.1, read as the reverse complement.
TAACAGCCACCTGTGTGCGAACCAACCGACCGACGTTCGTTGCGTATCACCTCTCTGGGAATATCTTGGAAGTCGGTACCGTAACATCGCGATCCACGAAAGACGGATATCGTCCAGGTTGTAGCAGCGATTGCGCGACTGTAAGATCATCCTGAACCGAGGGGGAGCTACCACGGTGTATTGCAAGTTTATAGGAACACGGTTGGTCCAGATGTGTCCGAGCTGGTTGAAGCATTGTGGAGAGATCCGTTTGAGATATCGCTGGGTGTGAGATACTGCCGCAGGACGAGATTGATCGACTGGAAAAGCCTCGAGGTTGAAGTGAACGCAATTTAAATGTGAATATCGAAGGGGGGAGCGATAGGAGCGCGCGATTAGTCATTGCTTGATCGAGGATCTTGATGGATAAGGACAGTTTGTAATGTTATGTTAAAGGATAGCGTAAAGAAGTTTCTTTGGTTTCTTAGCAGTAGGACAGCCAGCATTGAATGTACACTAGTGTAAACGGACCAATAAACACTTAAGGGTGGAGTCTGGTGTAAACGGGAAAAAATGAATGAATTTTGGGAATTTCTTGTGAAGAAAGTATTAAACCAATCTCTTTGAAACTTTGAGAATACTTTATTATGCACACAAACTGAATACAAGAATTTTTATTTTCGCGACAAATTTATAAATATTATTGTTGTAAGGGCTTGTGTGCAGCCCGTGAGCAAAAAAAGGGTTTCTCGCCGGGGTATGTAACGAAAAGAATATTCAAACAACTATTCCAGCCTTGCATGTACATATTCTTAAATAACTTCTTCACAGCATGAACCTATTTTAAAGTTAGAAAATGATGACAGTTTAAGAAAGAAGTAACTTTTTTCAAGGAAAAAATGCTAAAAAAATATGATTTAGTGGGACAATAAAATTATAACTGTAGGTTTGTGTTGTGAAAAAAATGTTAAGAAGTATGCACACGCAATGCCGGGTCAGTTGGTGGAATATTTGTTGAGTTACATTCTCCGGCGCGGAACACATTTTTTTGCTCACCGGCTGCACATAAATCCTTATAACTTAGTATTTATGGATTAGTCGTGAAAATAAACATTTTTGTATTCAGTTTAATTTTACAATAATGTATTCTCAAAGTTTCAAAGTGATTGGTTTAATAATTTCTACAAACAAATTCCCAAAAATTCGTTCATTTTTAGCCCGTTTAAACCAGGCTCCCCCCTTGTAACTACATACTAGAGTTGAATTTCAAATGATAATGATATTACTAAATATTTGACACATGACAATTAGATTTTTTAATATTTGTACCATTTTATAACGTATAGATTTCAGTTTAAAAAATTTAAAAAAGGTAACCAAGGGCGCGAAAACTGGTTGAATATGAAACAGGGAATGGAAAAAAAATCAATATTTAATGATTAGCTTATTTTAGTAAGTTCGTTTACTAGTTTTTATATATAATGTTCATTCACTAGTAAATCCATCTTAAATTAAATTGTACAATATAAGAATTCGCATAGTATACAAGTAGAGAGCGTCACACGTAAATGGTTCATTCGTCTGTTTTGCATAATGTCAGCTTGAATGCTATTTCACGTGCAAAAGAATATGCATAGAGGCACAAGAAGATCATTTGCAACATCTTTTGTAAAGATTGATGAATAAAATTAAGTGTTACTAAAGCGTTTGTCATTTGACAAATTTTATTTTAGCAGATTTCTCAGATATGTAGATTTGTACTTAACCAGTGAATGGGACAGGTTTCACGTTGGACACTGTGTCCAATTTAGTATAATATAAAGTTATTACAATAAATTAAATTCAATATAAACTCCGACAAAAGCACTATAGACCCCTTTCGATTATTGTCCTGAATTCTTTATTCAATAATTTTATAGGGAGAAATGTTTTAGACCTTCGTAAATTCGTTTTTTTTCCGAAGCCCGAGCCTCGGCAACAAAAACAGAGGGGCAACAAAGTATGCGCTTGACAGGTTCTACTGACTTCCCCTCCCCCCGTCCAATTGGTGGGAATATGGCTTGGACAATAATCGTGTAGAAAAGCAAGGCGATAATCGAGAGGAGTCTGTATTACAATTTCGCTGATCGTAAAATAAGAGATCTGGTTATTTTAACGGATAAAGTTATTTCTACTATTAATAAGGTGTCCACTACAATAAAAGTTTCATAGTCTTGCTTTAATATTTCAAATTTAACATTCTTGTGACGTTTAATTAAAAACAACGATGAAACTCATATCACAGCTGGGTTTAATTGAAATTGAAAATACTTGCCCAATTAGTACTGCATGAACATCCTTGTTTTAGTGGTTTTATCGAAAGGAAATTGGAAACAGGAATCTATAGCAAATATAGGCCTAAAGTTCATGGATTCTATGCATGCTAAGTTTCATGTATTTCTTTATAAACACTTCTTTTTGTATAAAAAGAATAACGATTATTATCAATGATCATTCTCACCACGAAGATCACGATGTGTTAATAATTTTTGTGACTTCAGAAAGACTCGTTAAATCTGACTCATGATTTGCATTTCCGCGTATTTTGCACAGTCATATGTGCTATGAATGCTTAAAATTTAAAGTCCAGTAACAGCAATAAAATGCTACTATTTATAATCGAATATTTTTAAGGTTGATAGTAATAGTTGTATATTAAATTAACAAGGAATATAGGGTACACAGGAAAGTTAATTGTCAGGTGTCTCGATGGGAATGAATTTATGGAACGAAGATGTTTCTGTTTATGATTGGACTTAATGCACCGAAAGTGTAAATGCGATGTCGAGACGTGCGCCAATCAAGTGACTTGAATGCGCGGTAAGAAGAGCACAGCCATTCCGGTGAATCGATGCGCGGCAAAAACGTATATACATATATTTGCTGTCCTATATATTTACCATAAACGCGTAAAATCTGCAATATAGTAGTGACTAGGCGGCGGATTTTATATATTCATAACACACGACAGTGTGCAAAACGATGCAAACTAGAAATCTTGATCTAGGTTATATAAATGTTGTTTAACCCTCGAAAGACGGACGGTTTCGATGCCGTGGGTCCGTTTAGACACCCGTGCATCATTCCTTATAAATGCAGTTTGAAGAAATTTCTTCGTAAATTGACTTTCTTTTCATTTCAATGAATATAAACAGTTCCTAACATAAATTAAATAGTCATCGGAAGTTGTTCAGTTGGATGAACGTTTTTGAAAACTCGAGTTATAACAACCCAGTCATCGTCGGTCCAAGATTAAAATTTTATATTGCAGAACTATGAGTACAGTAATGGCTAGAATGCAGATGTTTATGCATTTATATCATCTTTTAACTTGGGAAATGCAGTAAAATAAAGGTTTTAATAAAGTTAAATAGGTTAGTTCAAACTATTGGCAACCGTTTATAAATTCGGACAATGGTTTGAAAACTAGAAACTTGTTAAATTTTATTATGTAATAATAATTAATAAAATTGTTAAAGAAAGTAAACGATTTTTTTTAGGTACAAATGGACTTATACCATTTTCAATAATAACAAATTACGAAAAATAGGAACAATACCAATTGTAAATTTATATTTCAATTGAAGTGGGCTTTTCTCAGATGTAATTTTTTAATTGCAAAAAATAATAATTAAAATGAAGACATGTACCTACTATTATACAGTTATTACTAGCTGTTTCCCGTGTTAGATACTAATATTATTTCTATATCTTTTGGTGTTGAATTTTAAGAAATCGCCTTAAACATGAGGATTTGTTTGAAGAGCCTATTCTCTAAATTTCACATATTCAGCTTCAATGGATTTATGGATACGGTTATCCTATGGGAAAACAACTTACCCCTTTTTCACCTTCATATGGGTTAAATTTCGAGAAACGCTCGAACACATGTTTATTGATTTTTAACGAGGAGTTTCTATGCCGAACTTAACGTCTCCAATTTTAGCGAAAATTTAAAAAAAAATTGACGCCTTTTTTACCCCTTTAGGATCCGTTCTCATCCCGTGCCTACATCACAAAAAAGTATGCATACCGTCCAATCTTTCACATACAACGATTTGGGCCCGACTTTAATGAGTAAGTCACCTAAACCTTTTATAGATATAAACTAACGTAGTAAAACCTCTAGCAGAGAATTAAAAATTCTGTTCCATTTCAATTTTTAGATATTAATACTTGAAATTGTGAATTCGCAGAAACTTCCGCAGTCTAGTAACGACTAAACCAGAAAATAATCTTACAGTAGGTGGTCCAAATACAGGCTAGGGTCTAAATATGGTCCAGTTGAAAATATAGGGTCATATTAAGAGTTTCACCATAGCAAGCATAATGTGAAACTACGACTCAGGAACAAAGTAACAAAGTAATTTTATCCCCAATATCAAACATATTTCAGATACATTAAAGTACATCTTAAAAATCTTCAACAGATTTGGCAGTAAGTCCTGAAATAAGAGTACTAGTCCCTATTTGAACCACCTTTTCTACAAGTTAATAATCCCAACAGATCTTTGAACAGTGAAAGTAAACAAAATCGTTCAGAACTCAATGGAACTATTATCATAAAAAAAACATCGAGTTCAAACATTCCCCTTTACAACAACCACAGAAATACACACGAAAGGAAATCCACTGTTCCGTCCTGGAAAGTTGAACATTTCAAGTATCCGGCCCCTGCCAGTCTTATCAGTCACGGGTATCTCGTGTTCCCATAAACCCTCTGAAAATTATTCAGTTTGTTATTTAATCGGCCAATTATCCGGGATAATGCTCGGTTCTACCACCTGCAAAACCGCGGCAGCGCTCGTTTTCTCTTTGCCCCAGCCAACCGGCGGCCCTCGAAAAGCGGGGGACGCGAAGAAGGTACGTGTAAACCGTGTGCAATCCGCGCTATTAGATATCCGCTCGGTTTTGATCGATACCCCGCAATTTCGAGCGAGCTCGGCGCGAAGATACGGCCGTAATTCCAGGAATACGAGTGCATCGGTGTATAACGGAACGTGGTTGGAAACGAAATATCGTCGAGACCATAGGCACAGGGGATCCACGGGGCAACGGGCACCGATATATCGACCGGCATGGTCATGGATAAATCGAGAGGGAGAGAGAAGGCCCGACATCAGGCGCATATCGCACCTAGAATTCCTGAGCACTTCGTGAACTCGGTTCTTGAAGTACTGCCGGCGGAAAGTAACCAGCAATCGGTTCTACCCATTGATAACGAAGTTACGCTCGGCGTTAGGGCAATTAGCAGCCGTGAAACACCGTGGATAGGGATTGGAGACTTCGATGCCTGGTTAGTGCTCGACGACTTGGTATGTCCAGCACGCGTTAAATGCGGATGATCGATAAAATCTAGAAGATATTAAGTGTATCAATGAGTAATCTACATGTTACCTTCTCTAATAACATGGCCACATAGGTTGAGTTTTGAAAATGATGGAGAGTAGTGGAAAACTTATTGAGGAACTCTACAGACTTAACTTTCCTCGAAAAATAAATATTATATCTGACGGAATATAATGGATTACTTAAGGGGTCATGCTCAAAGAGTGTTCTTTGGGAATTTTTTTCTCGAACATTATAAGATCTTCCTCAAAAAATGTGTTTGTGTTTCGAAGATTGCAGTTTCTAGATTATAAGGTAATTTTTTTATTTAAAAATATTTGTTAGTAAATAAATGGTGAGCGATCTCCTGGATGTCTCTTCACAAAAAGTGGTTTGCCGTGATCACTGTAACTTCGTAACGGTTCATCTGAAATTAAAAATTCAGTAAGATTTATATAATGGAAGAACCAATCTAGTCCTTGAACGTGGAGTTTTTTGAAATATTGATTAGGAACAAAATAGCGGACGTTTTCCTGAAAAAGTGCGATTTTCACCTAAAAAATCACTCGTTTTTGGTCATTTAAAAAAAAAAGTATGGAACGAACAAAAGAATCCTTCGTTGAAGGACAAGTTTTTCTGATTTGAAATAAGGCGCGAAAGGCTTCATGTAAATCGACACAGTAGTTTTCGAGAAATATTGATCACCGATTTGAAAAATGTAGTTTCGAGAAAAACGCGTTTAAAGATTCAAGTCAAGCTTACACTTGTATAAAATGTTCATTTTTTAACGCCTGTAACTCTGTCATTTTTAATTGGATTACCTTGAAACATGCACTGAATATTCTCGAGATGTTATACTTAAAGAAAATGTAGAAAGTGAAAAATCGATTTTTTGAATATTTCTGACTGAGCATGACCCCTTAAGAGTAGCAAAAATATTTATTTCAAGTACTATACAGCTTATAAGTATTAGGACACGTAGTCTGTGCGAAAAAAATGTGATGTTTCGTAATATGTAATTCCATGTTTTGGGCCACATTTATTACTTTATTTATAATAATCCTTAATACCCAATAAACAATACATATTTGATTCAGATTTTCGGGAATTTTATAATGCCTAGTAACGTTTACTGAAAATTCGATAAATATCCTACGTTATTACGAGTCGGAGTGTATTATGTGTATATCGATTTATTAAAACGAAACAGGGAAATAAGCCAGGAGACTTCCATGCATGCTTTCTACTCTAATATGTATGTACTAGATATGCCCAGCGCGCGTTAAATGGGGATAATCGATAAAATTTATGAAATATTGACTATATCAATAAAATAATCCACTACCTTTTTTAATAACATGATAATAACTATTAGTGTGAATTCACAGTGTATCTCGCGGTCCTTTTGAGTTTTATAAATGGCGATGAGTATTGGAAAACTGGATGGTGAATGTTATTGAGGGATTATAGAATTTGCATTTCTCTAAGCATAAATGTTAAGTCTGACAAGATATGGTGTATTATTTATTGATACACCTGGTAATAGCTAAAACAGTTATGTATTCCGATTTATAAAATCGAAACACGCGAATAAGCCAGGGAGACTTCGATGCCTGGGTACATATGTATATCCAGCACGCCTTAAATGCAGACAATAGATAATATTTTGACGTTGATCTAGGAAACATTGGGTATTACTCATAAAAAATCTATTACCTTTTTTAGTAACCTGGTCGCGCAGCTTCGATTCAAAACATCATCAGCTGTTCCCTTTACTGTTAAAACACGGTGAAAGGTATTCAGGTACAATTACGAATGTTATTGAAGGAGTTTCGATTTCTCTAAAAATAAATATTGAATTCGACAAAATACATTGGTGAACTTAATATTCACTAGAATATTTATTTATTTCACTTCATAAAATTGGAAGTTTATAAGTGCCAAAACATGGGGGTGAAGCAAACTTTGATTTGCACTTATATTCTTAAAAATAAATACTAAATTGGACAAAATACATTCGTAAAGTTAATATTGACTAGAATATTTATTTATTTGAATTCATAAAATCCAAAGTTGTCCGAAGAAGTCATAAATTCGAAATGTCAAAACATGGGGGTGAAACAAACTTCGATTTGCATTTATATTCATAAAAATAAATACTAAATTCGACAAAATATGTTGGTAAACTTAATATTCATTAGAATGTTTATTTACTTGAATTTATAAAATCGGAAGTTTATAAATGTCAAAACATGTGGGTGAAGCAAACTTCGATTTGCATTTATATTCATAAAAATAAATACTAAATTCGACAAAATATATTGGTAAACTTAATATTCATTAGAATGTTTATTTACTTGAATTTATAAAATCGGAAGTTTATAATGTCGAAACACAGATGTGAAGCAAACGTCGATTTTCACTTATATTCAGATCCAAGTACGTTTAGTGCATACAATTACATATAAAATCTTGAAGAAAATACAGAGTTTCATTAAGATTCAAATGAAAAGTTTTACATAAATAATGAAATTCAAAGCGCTTATGGATCTGAAAAGAGAATTCAATGTCTTTTACGAACATTATGTAGGCTGATCGAGCCGTATTTCATCCACTGTTAATCGAAAATGAATGTTTTAATCGCAAGACAATTTACATCGCAGGATTAATAATTTATATGCGACTATCGGCGACGTTTATGGAGAAATTTCGGATATATCTGGGTCTAGTAGTCGAGAAGCGTGAAGATAAGAGCGGTCCTCTGTCGCCATTAAAAAGTGACAGACGGGAAGTCGTAAATGAATGTTTAGTGTGTCATAAAACGTTGGAAAAGTCGTTTCCCATCGTGTAACCGCTGTTTCGATTCCCCCCGGATATTCGGTGTAATTAGAACTCCTTAAAATTATACGATGTGTCTTTCTACGATACAAATTTTTTGTCACCGCTAGAAGACGAGGTACTTAAAATAATTTTGCTCGTGTCATTGCATAAAGATTAATTTATTGTAAAATATTCGAAAGTCCAGGTATCAATCTCAATAACTAATTAAATAATTTATAGGTATTCTAAATTGTAAAAATGGTAAAATTCTATTTTTTCCCTGCCTAATAGCATTTCTATTTTCTATTCCAACGCCTATTTTAAGTACAAATAAAATGGTTGTCTTTCGAGTAATTTGTAAAGAAATACTAACAATGCTATTTATGTTTTCGATTTCTAAATCGTGTTATACAATTCCAATGAAAGATATAGTGTGTGACGGGCAGTATTTGTCGTGTAAACTAGCATTTGAATAAAATTTACATCGAGCTTTCAGCTAGATTTCCGTGATTAATGCCATAGATAATTCCAGAGAAGGGAATGATTTATTTTTTGGCCTCTGCTCGCTGGAGTGTCCGATCACTATACCAATGTTCCACCTACGGAATTAAAGTGTCGTAGGACATGTTTATGTAGGACAAGACGTCCCCGAATAAATATGTCGTCGGCTTGTTCGCGGGGACTTAATTTCGTGGCAATTTATTAAAGACCGGTGGTAGTTTACGCGTCAATTAGTCCTGAGGCGAATGTTTCATCGAACATCGGAGCCAGGAATTTGGTGTGGAAATGTCGGAATGTGTTCGAACAAAGAAAGACAAACGTCTAAGTTTTAAATTTGTCCGTTAGAAACTGCGAGAAAAAAATGTCTCGAACCAAGAATTTTTTATTTAATTTTTCGTATATAAGAATATATGAGAATATTTATAAATAAATTGAACGGTTTTATTTTTCTGAACGAGAGAAATTATAGTAAAGGTGGTCGATACCTTTCCTTCACACTTTGAAGATTGAAGGAAACGTTCGACAGTTTAAAATTCGATATTTTGCAAAAGAACAGAGGAGGTAATTGTTACATTAACTCGGAGCCTTACGATTTTCTTTCGTGACTGCAGTCGCCTGTATTACTTATAAGAAAGGAAATTCTATGTTTATCGTAAGTGTACAATTTATTCTATAGTTTGCAAAAGTAAAATAATATTTCACTTCGATTTGTTCGAAACGAATGATACCTGTATTTATTAAATTCAGTTTACAATATTCACCGCGACGCTGACACAGCATTATAGGGAAAAGTGTTAATATATTTTGTTTAATACGTTGATTGACACACAATTTTCGTATGCCTTGTCCACAGTGACGAATCAAAATCAGTACACAATATTATGTAAAATTATCCTATTAAGGCTGTGTTATCGTAATTTGTGCATTTAGTTTGCGATAATGATACAATATTAATATTAGATATTGTAGTTAGGTAGTAAATGTCGTTTTCCAATATGCTTCATTTCAGCCATCTTAAAATCATTAAAAACGGAGGCAAGAAGTTTCTAACTCATTGGCAAGAGTCTGTATCGATTCAGATGGATTTTATTGCGATAAAAAATACTTATTTCACAATAAATCATGATCATTCGGACTCTACAGTTTAAAAACGACATTTATTACCCAACAATCCAATTGAGGTGTATATAAGTATTACTGTTTACTCGATGTGATTGCTTGAATTAATTTCAACATCATCGCTCACCAGTGACCCCCATTACATTATGATCTCTACAGCATTCAACGTGTTAAACATAGATCATCACACTTTCACAACAATTTCATTCAATATCAGTGAGAACATTTTCACTCCCAAATCGCAAATAACTTTCTGATTACGAATTTCAGAACATATCAACATAAAAAGAAGATACATATATAATTAAAAAGTCAAGAGTTACTTAAGCTAAGTACGAAATACAAATGTACATACAAATTTTCCCTAAACTTTGTTTTAGTAGGCTACTAGTGTCTATACTTAATTGATCTAGATAAAAATACTCAATTCACTTGTAAATTTAAGTAGGCTAAGTAATGTACCTGTATAATACTGAATCCTTCACTGGTAAGGTGGAAATCATATTACCTAGTAATTATTACACAAATCTTAATGTACACAAATCTTATTACTTATTACACAACCAATTGGACTGCATTGTCATCTAAGATAACATCAAAATAAACAAACATCTATTGAAGTAACTGTCGAATAAAAATAAAATATTCTAAAAATATTCATGGGGTTCCCAAGTCCCCGCCTACCAGTTAAGGGATCATTCTACTTCGACAACCGAAAAAGATAAGTTACATTTAGAGATGTTTAAGAAATTGCAAAAGAAATTTTATTATATTTTATTTTAAGTTTTTTCATGGGATGAAGGTGACATCTCAAAAAAAAGGTATATCCATTGCGCAGGTTATTTCTCAGCTCAGACTGGTTTGAATAAAAAATTTCAAGAACATTCTTTCAAAGATTTTTCTTGACAAATAACAAAATGGCACGAGTCCAATTTAAAAATGAAAGAAACCCATTTTTTCCGGTAATTTTGTTATATAAATAGCATGAGAAAGTGAAAATATAAACATAACTGTGGTTCCTGTGGTAGCGACACATACAAATTATGAATCTTCATGAATTTTTTGTTTCAGACGAGTCTGAGCTAAGAAATCTCTTGCACCATAAACATAAAATAAAATATAATAAAATTTCTTTCGCAATTTTTTAATATTATGTATAAGGAGTTCAATAAATATTAACAAGATGCATTTGATTACATATTGCATTTACCAAGGAAAAATCCCTAAACATAGCTTAACTATTTCGATCATCAAAGTAGAATGACTCCTTAAGGGTTAACGTAACAATGGTCGGCTTCTAATCCGATTCACCAATAAATAAAAAGAACTGTTCCGACTAACTACTTCTTGCTTCAGAAAAGAAAATTCGTTTTGCAGTAAATGTAGATTATTATTGTCAGTTGGCATAAATAGAGAGGCGCAGCGGCGAGGTCGTTGAATTCGAACCTCGTTCGTTTTCAGTGCACCTGGATGGACGTACTTGAAAGACGGAGGTTATCGGTGATTCTAACCGGCACACAGGATTATTCAGCGGAATAATACGTTCGTCTGCCTTATTAAATTCGATGTACTTGTAGGTATGTATATGTAGACAGTACTGCTCCGCCGTGGCTCGCGTACGAGAAACAGTGCGCCGCCGCCACAGTCGACCTTTTGACGCAACGGCTCTAGCTCCCAGGCACAAAAATATTAATGCAGGCATTAGAAAGTTCCGTGCTCGCGAGATCCTCGGCCGTCTCCTGGCTGCACACGGCGCGCATGCACGCGGTGCAATACATGCGGTCGCGCTCCAACAGTCGGTTTACATTCTTCTTGGGTGCATTTTAATTTCACCCCGACGTCGACGCATCCACGTGCGGTCTTGTTCATTTAACACCAGAAACCATAAAATCCCGTCAAAATGACAGATTGGAAATTTCTTGTTTTACAATTATCGATATCATAAATGACGCTTTTGATGGAATTTATGTGGACTTCTAGTTTGCATTACTCTATATTGTGTTACATTGTATTACATCTTATTCATGAATGCATGAAATGAAAATTATATAGTAATATAGAAGGTAATAGATAACGGAAAGTAAATATTATATACAGTGATCCGTATGAGAAAAATATTATATACAGAATCCGCCTTTGGAACCAATCAAACTAGAGTACAGTAAATCCTCGATGAATGTTCGAAGACTCCTCGGCTCTGAACATCAAATATATCATAAACTAATTGCCATATATGGCTGAAACAAATATCATTGGCTTCAGAATTTCAAGCCCTATCACTGTGCTAAACCTCATTAAAAAGCCAGTGTTACACCTCTTCTTGTCAGTGCTGAGGAGTATTCGATCACTGATCGAGGATTTACTGTAGACAGAAGCTATGCGGAGGCTCGGCTTCGGGCAAAATATAAATTTGTGATGGGCTGAAAACCATTCCAGACGAATTATAAAACAAACGGAACAATCGTGCAATGTTAAGCTAGAAATTGTACTAGGCAAATAAGTCTTATTACAATAAAAAAAAATAAATAAAAATAATAAATATGTAATTTAGCATACATCGAACGCTAGTAGTTCTAGTGCTAAGAACTAACAATAAGCAGTGAAATAATACGATTTTTAACACTGGAAGTACCAAACCAGTCAAAACAATTGACTGCAGATTTCTTATTTTATTATTCCTGAAACTACACTAGCGTTTTTAACGGAACTTATATTGACTTCTAGTTTATTATACAGTTTAGATTATACAATATTATGGTGTAATGTATGATATGTTATATATATCGATATAGTATTCAATTTAATTTAACATATATTGAACACTGATAGTTCTAGTTTTAAGGACCAAGCAGCGAAACAATAGATACGATTTTTAACACTAGAACTATTGAACCCGTCGAAACGAGAGATTGTAGATTTCTTATTTTCTGATTACTAAATTATTATAGTGCTTTTGTCGGAATTTATATTGACATTAATTTGATTTACGATACAGTTTATATTATACCATATTATTCTGAATTGCACTATACATGTATTACGTGCACTGCCTACTGTATTATACAATTTAATTTAGTACCGTGAAATTGAGTGAATACAAACGGCGAAGTGAATAAAAACATTTCTTTAGGTAAAAACAAATAATTCATTAAATATTACTGTTTGATAAATATCGTCCGTTTTTACGTTTTAATCAGACTTTAAGGTTACTAAACAAGAAATAGCTCAATATTTAAACGGTTTATTTTTTTAATGGTTTAACCGTTTTATAAGTAGTGTGTTTATGGAAAACAGGAACATGATCTTATTAGCTATAATACATTTCTTTCGAAACTTTTTCTGTGGGTACTCTGTTTTTAAAGTTACATCGTTTGCAATTGTGGTAAGTTATATAGCAATATTAATCGTTTCAAATAAGGAATAAAGTAACTTATTGATTACTGTATATTAATTTCATAACTTCAGTTGTATCACCGGAGATACAATATCTTTACACCGTGAGAGGAACAGAAACATAAACGGCGTGACATGTTTATCCATTCCATGACTACGTATACTTCATTTGATGATGATTCGCAACTCTTTAAATTAATTTGGTGGTCTTTCTTTAATGTTTGAAGATTTCCATAAGTTTTCATAATGCTATGAACATATAAATCTACAAGCGCAATGTGTGATTTAAAAAAAATTTGTTAAATCAGCAAATAATGTAAAAAATGGCACGCTATTGTTAAGCAAACCTGAACAAAATATAAAATACATTATAAATACTAATAATATACGTTATATACATTACTAACGTTGTGGCTGGAAATAGTGTTGGTCCACTAAATGAGTCCTCTTCCTCAGGATCTTCAAATTCAGTATAAGTAGAATAGGTTAGAATTAAAATTAGTACTACTATTAATATTAATATTGTTCTGACCAGAGTTAGTTACAGTTTCTGAATTCTCTAGCAAATTTTACAAGTCGACCATTCCAGGTCGTGTCATATTCATAACGCATCTAGAATCCTTGAATTATTTTTATTACAATGCATGAAATAATTATATCGGACAAGAGAAATTAGTAAATAAGTGTCTAATAAAATATTTGTTTAAACACAATGTTCTATTTATTATATTTTTGTATTACAAACAAAAAATTATACTATCACTAGAGTACATTATTTCAATTTTTTGTTAACTAAAAACTGAATGTTTTAGAACAGTGAATGAAATAATTATACCAGACAAGGTAAAAAATTGGTAAATATACATCTTATACGTTTAACCGCATAGTATAAACAAAGACCAAAAATCTATAGTACAGTCATATTTTACAATTTTACAATTTTTTAAAGATAAAACAGAGAAATTCATTCGTTAAGGAAGATCTAGAACTATTTTCTCCGATATAATTACTCCTTACACTGTACCTATCAATCGTAGCTATAATTTTTTTCTAAATTATTTCCAAGCACTGCTATTTGTCGATCCTCGGTAACTAATAATTTTATTACTATCATCGACTGACATCGATACACTCCTCGATTCCGTACGATTCCCCGACCGATCGGTGTTTTCGGTCGCCCCGAGGCCGGTAGTTTCCCGACAATTAAATTCCATCGACGCTCACGTGAAAAACTCGAATTGCGCCTCCATGACTCGAGAAATCGCATCCTAGTTCTTGCCAGGCCGTGTAACCGGGCACGATCGCCGGCTCATCTCGCCGCGCGCTAACCGTTGAATTAGCAACAAAACGAGAGCCCGCGAGAAAATTGCATGCCTCCTTGCGCCCTGAACGCCTTGCACGATGCAAGGTCACCGGGACCCCCCGAGAGATCTTCCCTGGTCGAAAGCGATCGTTTCATTTCAGATATACCTACACGCGCTGGAGCAAACAAAATGTCGTATCACGAGAGACTTACACTATCATGCAAAAGTAACGAACCGAGTTCTTGCGATTAAACCTTAGTGAAATGTTCAGTTAGGGTAAGTCCAAGAGTGATGGACTATGTTTTTTAAAAGATCCGATAATCGAATATTTTAGAAGTAATGGATATTTTTATTTTTTTTATTAACACTTTGACTGCCACGTCACCCAAATATGGGTGACACGTACATTGTAACGAAGCTGGATTATTTAAATGTCGTTATAAAATTTTTGCGTAAAATTAAGATCGTAGTATAGTTTAAACCAAGACGAACAGCCTGTATCAACTACACGCATATATTTTCGACGATTTATCACTTAAAAAATGAGATAAAGTTGGCCGGCTACGTACGGTCATTTTCACTGTGGCAGTCAATGTGTTAACGCAGTTTTAACCTCCGTGGGGAGATTATTCTGCGATGGATTGTTGTACTGAATGCTTTGTGTAGTCGATAATCGTTTCTAGCACATGTAATTAGTAGACCACGATGTCTTTATAAATAGCTGTAGCATAAAGAAAATAAATTTTTGGGCTCTGGTCCATCTCTCACTAACTACTAGGTATTCGATGACTTATGCGTGGGAAAAAGGAAATAATGCCTGTCTGGCTACGTACGGTCTTTTTCACTGTGACAGAGAACGTTTTGAAATGGAAAGTTCGTAGCGTTTTTGACGCAGAATTGCAATAATATAATAATATAATGTAATAGTAATTGTTCGATTATGGATGTTTACATAAATTTACATTTTCTTAGATTATCTTACAAACGCCAAAATCAAAGGAAAGTATTACTATATCGACTAAGAATTCCATCGTAAACTATATTAATTCTTCTTAATCCTCCGTTGGCACATCTCCTTTTTCAAATGTAGTTGTTACACTGGGTCAATTTAGCCCATGCTAATATTCAATCAGCTGTTGTCTAAAAATGATTTGTTAAATTAAGTCGTAAAACATGCTGAGATTAAGTCTGAACATTGTAGATTATATTTTCATGGTTAAAAATTAATATTGAATGTATAACCATGTTTAAAAAGAGTCTCGAAAAAAATGGTAAAACTAATTTCTTAGGATACCTGAAATTACTACTACATGGCGCCGCCAGTAGTACCATGTTTAATGATGCCTCAAAGTCATTTTACTTCAAAGTCAAATTCTGAGTCAATTTGACCTAATGTAACAACGGAGGGTTAAATTCTTTTTCTTCATTAGGTTTTACACGATTGTATAATACTATTTATAAATGCGTGCAAACCACAGCCTAAATAATTCTTATCGCCAAAACACAGCGTATTTTGAACGAACTCAACAAGTACAGGGGTTCAAAAAACGAGGTCTAAGACCTTAGGGGCTTATAATATTACCCGAATGGAGTAAAAAATGTCTAATCATCATAGGTCCAAAATGAATCGTTTCGATCTAAAGTCACGATTTATATTTTTACGAGCATTCAATATCACGAATCTTTGGTTTGGTTAGAAGTGGATTAGAAGTGGTCATATTTGGTTTAGAAATACATTAATTCAAGAGATACGGAAAAAATATTTGCAAATGTACGTCGATCTCTGAACCATAGATCTGAGTTTTGTATTGAAATTGAAGGAAGATATATCGAATGTCTGCAACAAATGTGCAAATAATCTTCTGTATTAGTTCATTTCAAAAAATTGATTTTCGGACGTATGTTGGTTAATAGACAACGAATGTTTATGAAAGTTCAGAATTTTGGACATTAATTTATAAACATAAAAATCAGAAATTTATTTCTTGTACTAATTATGCGGATAGTAAAGTATAAATACCATTAAGTTTTATTAAAATATTTATGTTACTGAATTTTGCGTGCTAAAATTTGCTATAAATGCATAAACACACGCAGTCTATTGACTAGATATTTTTATATAGTTCCGAAAATGTCCACCCTTCGATTTTCACGAAACATGATGAAATCTTCTGAAATAAAGATATGTAAAAAATTTGTTGGCACAATTGAAAATCCACTGACATAACACTAAAATAATAAATACATCTTTACATACTAAATACACGAAGTGCCGTAGCACGTAGAACGACCCACTCACCTAACAGTTGAAGTTGTGACATGCAACGTCTCGTAATACTGCAATAATCTGTTCTAAAACTGTCCCAAACCAATTACTGTATGTATGACCCACCCACGCAGTACACTACAAAACACACTTTGTATGCTGTTATCATAATATTAACATACCTGTTATGATAATTAATTCCCGCATTATTTTAGCCTCAACTCAGTTAATTTTCAATTGCACCAGAAAACCTTTTATGTATCATCATTTGGGAGTATTGGGGACGATTACACCAAGTTGCATGAAAATCAGAGGGTGGACCTCTTCAGATCTGTAGCCAGACATTTTTAAATTGCGCCAAGAAACCTTTTACATATTTTCACTTTGAAGAATTTGGGATGATTACACCAAGTTTCATGAAAACAACAAGGTGGATCGTTTTAGAACTGCAGCCAGACATTCCTTAATTGTGCCAAAAAACGTTATACATATATTCATTTGTGAGTACAGTGGAATCTAACGATATTACCACTTGGCATATTGCCACGCGAAGCACTTCCCCTCCACACGTACTTTCACGTAAAAAAATTCGATCTCCCATCACGTAGCGTACGCCGCACAGTGGCCTGAAAAACACGTTTTTACTGACCAAAAGTCAATTTTTTAAAATCAACATTTTGAATATTTTTTTGGTATAATGTAACAATACTTGAAATCTTCAAAACCCCAAATAGTATTCATTTCAGATAATTGTGTAATAGAGGGTGACGTTCTGACGGTAAAATGTTGAAAGTCAAAGAGAAACTAATTATTCTAGTTACTAATTACACGACAGTAAATGAAAAATTTGAATTACAGGTTTATCAGTATCTATATTTCGATCATTTAATTGTATTTCAAGCAATCTAGATTTTGAGAAAGATTTTAAAAAAATGATTGACAGTGATAAGCATCAGACTTGTTTTATATCAAAGGTTAAGCAATTGCGTCTGGATAATATCCAGGCACTTAGGCCGCTTGATATGTTACATTTCTTTTATATTAGTTACACTAAATAAGTATAATATATTGCGTTAAAAAAAGACGATATGTGTGTTTTTAAGTTTGGCCATGAAAAACGAGTTTCCAGATTATAATATCTGCATAGTATTGAATCTGCTATCTTGAATTTTGAATTTTTGGTGTCAGATTCGTTATCAGTGACCTCCAAAACGCTAGATCACCAACTTTTGGAAAGTTTCAATGACATTTTCACTTTTGGCCAGTAAAACCGCGTTTTCAGACCACTGTGCGCCGGCGCTCCAGCACGATCTAACTTTTGCGCAGGCGCTGAGAGGTCTATGACGACAGAACTCAGCGCTGCGAGGGCTCTTGGCTCATTGCCATTTTACTTTTCTACAGCCCGACCATGGCAATATTGTAAGAGTCCACTGTATTTGGTACAATTTTACCAAATTCATGAAAACCACTACATGGACTTTCTCGGGACTGCAGCCAAACACTTTTTACTCCATTTAGCCAATACTATAAACACATGAATTCTTGGACCCTTTCTTTTAAACACCTTGTATGTATTGAAGACAATGATTGGAGTAGAGCACGATCATAAATTACATCTTCCTCGCCATCGCTTGTAGCTTCTTCTAAACGGATCCTTGGTTTTGCTCTACCTCGGAGAGAAACAGCGTAATCAGACGAATTCAACCATATCATCTGTTGATATACTATCTATATATATAAATATATACTATGCATATGTATATATATATATATACACATATATCGTGCCGTGTAATTGTCCTTGATAACGGTATACTGGATGCGCCTGTAACGGGCTACCCTGATATATTATTGCTTTGTTCTTGGGCGAACGGGTGAGGTCGACAGATCGTCGATAAATCGTTTAGAGTCACGCCGCCACCAATTATAAACGTTACACGCCCTGATTCAGGCTTCATTTTCGCACCGATATCGCGATGGAATCCCACTGTTTTCTCGAAGAACGTTGAGAGGATCGTCGTGAAATGAGGAGCGAGACGTTAGGAATTGTCGCGTACCAGTCATCAGTTACCTTTTGTATAGGAAATTGTAATGAAATTTTAAACAGAGATATATGTAGTTAGAACAGACACCACAATTTCTTAAAATTCCCTTTTAATCGTTTGGAAAATTGTAAAGGGTTTTCCAATAAGAACAATATTATTTTACAATGAAATAAAATAAAAACTATTTTAGGTACAACCAATCTTTTTATATTCTTTTAAAGTACAGTTTACTACAATTTTATTAAAATATTCAACACAATCTTTTCGTAAAATATGCCAAGTTGTCGTTCTTCTAAGCCCTAGTTCTTGAGCATGACGAGGTATCGATAAATTTTTGACCACTGCAACACTATCTCTTACAGCAACAATGTTCAAATTCCCTTTCAATTTTTTCAACGATTCGACGAATAGCAAGCACAGAAGGGCGATTATGTGGACCATAGTTTTCGCGAAGTGCACGTTGAGTACGAACGACTGTTTTCATAAAATTTTTAGATAATAACCAAACGTTCTTGAAGCGTGTATTTAGCCATGATAAATTGTCAGGGTATACTAAACACAAATGACAACTAATGACAGTTACAACATTTTAAACGTGGTTGCCATTTCATTTCAAAATCATATCATTTTTATTGGAAACCCCTTTATATATGTATATTTGAAAAAGTATAGTTAAATTTTCTATTGAATTCATGACATAGAAACGTCATTAAATAGAGCTGTGACTGATTCATTGGTTCGATTGAATACTGGAACCAATATTTACCAATCATGTCTCAGAAGAAAGTAATGAGTAGACTGCGAATGTTTATGCAAAATCACAATCTTGGATACTAGTATATAAAAATAAAAATTAAGCAGAATTTGATTTTCGGCATTAGAGTTTTTTATATGGTATTAATAATAAGTTAATATTATTAAATTTTGTTAAAGTCTTTATTTTTTGCGACCTGGGAATGCCAAGAATGCATAAATATCTGCAGTCTAGTAATAAAGAACATTGGAACCAATAGGACAGATTATATAATTTATTGATTTAATTCGTTTAATGAAAATTTAGTAACACGAATGGAATTTTCTTTCCATTAGTCGTTGCTGATAATTATATTCGATAGGTTTCACGTGTTTGAAAATTTATATAAAGTATGTTCTTGTTATAAACTCCACAACTGCACAGGTATAAGATTTTTTTCGCATAAAAATATCTTAACTGTATAGATGGCAAAGTATATAAGATTATGTAGATTACATTATCGCTCAATTGAAATTTCGGTCCTTGTAGACGCCAGCTTTCCAGCTCTAAACAGTATGAATACAGTCTTTATTGAAGCACTTACGTGACTTCGTACGGAGACTTCAATGCGTGGTTAAGATTTTCAGCATTGGCTTCTACAGGTAAACGTTGTGGAAAGCCATTAAAAAACTGGTATGTACCTACATATGCAAGTAACTGACCGCAATTTTTGTTAAACACTAAATTCTGTGAATGATTATGCAACGAATAAACCTGAGACCAAAAATAACAGTTATTTTAAATATTTTTTTGAAAAAAGTGATTGAGTAAAAAATTATTTTTATTTAAATAGAAACCAGGTATTAATAAATCTCGAAGAAATTTTTCAAAAAATAACGTGAATAAAAAAGATGCATTTTCAACTATTCTGGTTCCCAGTGACTATTATAAATGATTAAAATTTTGTGTGGTCACCAATAATAATTATAAATTGTTTTTGGTTACACATAACCATTATCGATGACGAGCATTTTATTTTGGTTACCGATAACTATTATTGATGAAGGGAATTTTTTTTCGGTTACACGGTAACCAAATACCCATGACGAGAGTGTTATTTTGGTTACTTTTGACTATCGTCAGTTTTTATTAACGTATGTATCAGTGACGCAAAATGAACTATAGAATTTATATATTTTAAGTTAAAATATAGATACAATATATTAATAAAAATTAGCGATGGTCGATGAAATTTCGCGGTTCTGCAAGAGAAAGGAGACACCCTGGGAATTGTACGACGTGAAACCACAGTGAGCTTGAATTTTGACTTCTGGGAACGTCGTTTGTGTAATGATACGGTGAGGCTTTACGAGCCACAGAAGGAAACAGTTTAATCCGTGAAAAAAAAACGAATTCGGCATCCTTGATTGACCGTCCGTTTCTCTTCATCCGCTGTGGATTGGTCGGCGGAAAACTTTTATGAAACTTATTTAGTGCGTAATCAGAACGTGCACACAGGGCATCACGAGATTAATTACAGATCTGCAATGTGCGTTAAGCAGCGTCTCAGGTTTCCTTGAAGTAATTCCGGTAACAACCCGTTAGTACCGCGGGAATTAAAGTAATTATAAAGACAGACACCGGAGGCAACCGGGGATTGACGAGCTTTTTATTGAAGGCGGAGCCGGTGTAAGTGCGAGATAAACGAAGACGTAATTAGAATTCGAAATACAAACTAAAAGATATTAACACTGAACCTGCCGAACCCTTCAGACAGATAGGAATTAGTGTTAAAGTTAACATTAGAACTACCAAACTATAGGGCTCTGTAAAATACAGTAAAAGATAACATTTTTGTCAGAAAATATAATACTTGTATCGTGTATTTTATCATCTCGATCAACGAGTTTTCTATTTTATCCTGGACTCAGTAATATACTCAAGGAAAAGAAGAAATTTCTGTTTTTGTTCTTGTTTTTATGATTTACTTTATTAAATGTCATTTTGCATAAAAATCCGCAGTCTATTAATAAAATTCCCACCTGACCAGTTAAGGGTTACAGACACCAATCATCTTCCAAATAAAATGAAAACCTAACATTGTGTTAAACTTTTTATTATAACAAATTTTTTCATGATCACTAATTAGTAGACTCCGGATTTTATGCATTTATCACGTACACGATCATTTATAACAAAATGCATTAAAAAGTTTAATAAATAACAATGATGTTTTCATATTGTTTGGATCCTAATACAATCTTTAATAAGATAAATATGAATTTACTTCATAAAAATCTGTATTTACATTAACTACCGCAACTTACTTTTAATTTGCAGTCCATCGATAAAAAATACACAATACATTATTTTCTTAACGAAATTACAATTGTCGTCATGTAAAATCGTAATATTTCCGTTGAAAACTCGAACGCTAAAATTAAATAAATTAAATACAATCGTAAATTGTTATATATTTTTGTAAAGGAGGAAACTCGAGGAAAAATAGTATTCGAGGAACTATCAATAGAAAGTAAATCAGATCAGCCATTGTCGAAACAATTATCCGTTTACGAACCACTCGAAACAGGATATTGGTCGGTTAAACAAAAACGTCGGTTTATTGCAAACTATGTCTTTCGTCCGTCTCGAATAAAATAAATAAAAAATTCAGCAATAGCTCACAGTTTCACTTTGATCGTTCACACCTGCAAACGTCGCCATTCTACTTCCAGTCATTTCAATCGTCGGTTAAATCGCGATGCTCGGTGAAGTTTTATTGGAAAATGTGTCTCTTCCTTGCGGCTGGTTTGATAGAAAATTCATGGACGGTAACGGTACACCAGTGTATAGCTTTACAGGTATTTATTTCTATCGAATGTCCATCAAGAACAGCTGACGAAAGTTTTATTGCCGAGAGATACGTCTCTTTCTATTTATGTAACACGCGAATCGGTACTAATTTATTTACACGGAAGGTTGTGTCTGCATCCGAATACTACTTTATTTGTTTCTTTGGTTTGAAATAATTTTTTTTTCGTTTATAGAACATTTTATTTCCTGTACTAGGATTTTGATGCATTAATAATTAAACATTATATGGTTGTCCAAAACTTAGTTGGGTGTTAAACTTTCAATAAAATTTACCAAAGTTTTCAGTTTCCTTAATTGGACTATGACATTTCTATTGGACTGGAGATATTTGCATAAACATCCACTGTCTATTGATAATACTTACATTCCGATAAATTTTATTAAAATCTCTTATTTTATTACATTCTAGGGGGTTCGGGATACTACAAACGCCGTAAACATTCGCAATCGAAGCTTACATTTAAATTATTATAGCTTGCAGTTATTAAATATTATAATAACGTTATATAGAAGTCTATTTTCACCCAGCTACAGAAGATCAGAGCATAAATCACTCACTTAATCATCGTACAGATTGTCTTTGGAAATTAAGTGGACATGTTTATACAGGTGAAAATGTTATGGGTCGGAGAAGACCCAGCCACCGCTGCCTCTTCAATCGTTAATCATCAATAAGCCGTAAAAGTTAACGATCAATTCACTCCTGAGTAAAATTAAATAGATGATTGTAAAGGTTTTCGAGGTAAAAAAGTCTCGTCAATCCTTTCTTATGGATCGTACAGCAAATTCTACTACTTCAGTAAGCTACTCAGCGAAAGTTTCATATATTTAAGAGTTTCTGTTGAGCTAGTGCTAATTGCAAGTCTTTAAACGAATGAATTGAGGCCATTGGTGGAAGAAGTGCACAACATAGGCTAACGTGCCCTGTTTCCGAAAATCGTCTAAATCGACACAGATATATGTGGTAATTTGTATGTTATACACTGGCCGAAATTTCTATAATGTCACTATGTTTTTTGGTGAATTCTTATAATTATTCCATACCAATGAAAAATTTGTGTTTGGTAGAATTTTGGGATTAATTGAAGAAATCGATTTTTAAACACATCGGTTTCAAAAAGTTAATATAACATTTGTTTAAAACAAGAAAACGAAAATATAATTCAACAGAAAACAAACTGCGCAATTTCTATAAAGTCATTCGATTTTGACGTAAGTAAAGTTGAAATTAACAATTGTTTTTCACTATTTCTATATTAATACCTAGTGTAACATCCATTTTTTTTAACGAAAATACAAAAACAGATTCGATGGAGCAATAAAATTGGTGGTATTTCGGAAATATTTATGAAAATGAAGATGACTTTATAGAAATTTCGGCTAGTATATTTTCAAAATACTAATAAGACTTCCTTAAAGAATCAAATTTTTTGTCTATTATTCCATTTAATTTCGTATTGTTTTATTTACGCAATACATAAACAAGTTATAAACTTAATAAGTAATTATGCTTAATTAAATCAATAAAAAAAACATTTTTTTACGATTTTACTGCATTTCTGCGTTACTACATCGTTAAAAAATTGGTTTTTTTTGCATTACTTTCCCTTGAGTGTCACTCTAATGAAAACTTTGAAGTCGTTTTTCTCAAATTAGCGTTTTGGCGTATGTGCCCCTTTTCCATCAATGGCCTCAATTATATCTTCACTCCTATTAACATTTTAACCCTACGTGATATTTGCTGGAAACGATTAAATTTACATTTGGAGCTTTCCATTCGATTCAGAGACAATAGATTAGTCCAATTTACGAAAAGCGACCGTGCCTTTCTCCAAGGAAGATCCACCCGTAGGACCTGTCACCAGCCTATGAAAGTTTACAGAAACCCCGATCGCGACTTTTACGAGATCGTTATCGTCTAATAACAACAATTTCGTCAATACCTGTCGTGATTGGAAGCAATCTTCGTTGGACGAGTTTCCAGCCAATTTTCGTGCGATAATCCAGCAGTACGACCGACTTAATTTCAGTTGCCCGGTTATACGCCCGATACTTACACTGTTAATCACGGAAGACTCGAATTTCCATGTTGGCTACTTTCCTGAGACTACGAATATAATTGGTCACGAGCTACGATATGTATCGATGATATCGTGTCCCGCGGGTAGAACCGTGAAAAATACTGTCTCCCTGATCATTTTTTTCCTAGCAATGACGCTTTTCAGCTGCATCGTTAGAGTATGGTCTAGTTTCTCGGTGTAATAAGGTGAGCACACGTTGAACGTGCTTCAGAAAGGAACGTATGAAAGTGTAATTTGCCAACAAAGAAGATCAATTTAACCACTTGGGTTCGAAGAAGTTTTCTCGAACGTGATAGCTAAGATACTTCGAGCTACAAGTGAACTGCACGTGTCCCAATCGTGGTTTCACAAATTTCACTTTGATAGCGGTTTTATTTATTTATTTTTGTTGCAACCTAACGCAGGTAGGTAAACCGTCATAAACGAGGGTTCTGGGACAATTCTGGGTAAAATATCTACTTACTGTCATAAGAACGATTGTTTACTGCATTTCGACGCTGACTTCAATCCCAGAAAATAATACATACACCAAGCTCCATTTCTTCTAAATGTAACTGCTTCAAAGATATAGCGTTAGCCATAAACCTGACCGACCCTCGAGTTTATCTGTTTCGGTAGCCTAATCCTATCACTCGATACCCTTGAGTTCTAAAAACTGTGCTCGACCATCGTTCAGGGGCGTACAACGTCAGTTTGGGATCGGTTTTCCCGTTTTAATGTAATTAAACAAGTTCTTATAGCGTACTAATATCAGGTTTAAAATACTTCTGGCCCTTTCATTCTTGATGAAAGTTTACGAAAACGTAAATTCTTTCAAATATTCAAGTCTTTTTAGTTTTATTCCTTTGAACCCCAGAGCTGAAAATGGCGTACCTGAGTGAGCACAATGGACCCCCAATGGTCGAATAGTAATGGTTTAAGTGTCGGCCACATTTATGGCTAACGCTATATCTTTGAAGCAGCTATACCTCATACAACCACTTCTTCTAAAATTTACACCAACCAAAATCCTGCATTTTCCATCAGTCACGAGTCGATCCATAGCCAACCAAAACTCTTCATTTTCCACCACTACAGAAATATATTTATCCTATCACAAGCCGACCATCAGGAACAAACGTCTACGCATACAGCCACTAGACAGTATACATTTAACCATCAAGGAAAACACATCTATCAGTCAGTCAAACACAATTAGTACACACATACACGTACATCACGTTTCTGTTGCATTTATTACAGTTCAAGTGTATTGCAAGTTGTAACAAATTATTTAAAATTACACCTACCAACACCTACAATCATATTATCTTCCAACGAGCTTTGCAATATTAGTTTAACAACGTGCAGTGGCAAATCGTGAGTTTTGTGAGTACGCAGCAACAGTTGTTATCATTATCAGTTGTCACTGAAATTCTTAATTATTTCACTTGTAAATATACCATCGTTAGAATAATATTGTGAAAAAAAATAATAGTGCTAAAGATTTGAGTGACCTTTTGGAACATGATGTTGAAGACAGTATATTGCGCAGCGATGTACAGACTTTTCTCGAATATTGTCCCGAACTAGGGTCCGCGCCGGGACAATAATCTTCGATGGCGAAATGCTTCAGACCCTTGTACATACTTTATAAAATTGACGATTGTACGAATTTAATTAACAATCAGAATAGTGAAGTGTTTCCAACCATTATAAAACGACCAAGATATTCAGTAGTAGGTACCTAATTCAAGAACATCAAACTGATAACAGCGATGTGTTTCCTTGTGTGTGTGTACTTAAATATTACTCTTTTTTATTTTGTGCGTCTTTCAATTTTGTTTACATACTCTCTGTCGAGCAAATATTTATTATATATGTAATGTGGACGATTAATTCTAACTAATAAAATGTTTAATAACGTTTAATGCGATCTTTCTTTAATTTTCAAAGATAATTTCGCATCCATATAAAGTAAAAATAAATTTAGAGATAAGCTTTTCGAATGAATTACATTTGAACGAAAGGTGAAAATTTGTTTCAGTTAAAAAGAAAAAAGAATACACTAAAGTAATGATTAAAGCTTTTTGAAAAACGATCGTTGAAAGAAACAAAGATGGCGGCGAGGGCCATGTTTCAGAAATAGTAGAAGTGGATAGGTATCGTGTTCGAGATAAGAAACTGATAGGTGAGTATAGTTTTAATGACGTGTTCGGTAAAATTGGAATATTTTTTCGAGATCGACAACGTGCATCGAAAGTAAATGCGAACCACAGAGTAGGCGGTCTGCTATTTTAACACGGGCGAAAGTGACACGTTCTACGGCGGTTTTTTTCAGGATTAGAAATCTGAGTAAAACTATTTATCATACTACAGTGATCATTAGCGACGCGCCGGTGTCGTACGGGTTGAGATTACTTTGTCATTTACGTTGCTCCTGAAGCGTCCTGAATTTATTATTTATATCCTCGGTGTGTTAACAACTTCCTTTTTTTTTACTGTCTCGAGTAGTTCATTCGAAGAAATCCAAGCCGAAAACATTCACGATTTCACGTTCGAGGAACAAACTTTTACTGACAGTTATTCACGTTTTATTCGATTACATGACTCGATTAATTCTATAAATAGCACGCTGATTTCACGAATTTATAACGCGCGAAATACAATAAAAAATTCAATCGATTTGTCATTTATTTTTATTTCTAAAATTCTTACAATAATAACATTTTCCACTTTACATTTTAGAATGTAAATTGAACCAAAAAATGTGACTTTTGTAATTAAATTAAATTCGATTAAACTCGATTAGAATTTAGCCATGCAAAGGTATACAAAATATGTACACAATATGGATAAGAAGAATTAATTCTTTAGCTTAATTTAATTAGATTATATAAATTACATTCCATTACATAACATTTAAACTTAAATAGTTTACAGAACTCCAGCATTTGGCTTCTTTCACGAAAAATGATTATAAACAACTCAATGTTTTCCTATATCAGCATTTATCGGAAAACGTTGCCATAATGTAGAAAAGCAACATTTTCTTACACATGCCATATAAAAAAATCGAACAAATTCATTAAAAACGCGCGCGAGGCTATGTAACTCAAAAAAGCAATTAAGTTTCTTCTCGAACGTACCAGGTTCAAAAGGTAAAAACGAAATACAATCTATTAAAAACTGTCCACCTTTACTTTTATCCTGTTTCACTTTATGAATTTGACCTACAATTTACTACATTCATATAAACATACATAATGTGTAAAATATTTATGCAAGAAAAATATTGACTTGTAGCATATAAAATTGCTGCTCGTTTAGTGTTACATATGTATATAGAATCAGAAATACGTTCAAACCACCGAAATTCAGGTATACATATACATATGTATATTATTATTACAAAAATCGAAGGCATGAATTTTGGAAGTAATTATTTAATTAACGCTTTGAATTGCAATTTTGACAAATATATCTTTAACAAATGGTGACTATTTAGGTAGTTACATAAAATTTAATCGCATGTCAAACTATAAATGTCCAAATTTAATACCATTTGATTCTAATTAATTATTATTATATTTAGTTTAGAGCATGTCAAATGTCCCTGCGAAATTTAAGCGCAAAATTTAAACAAATTATCTTACATCGGTTTGTGAAAACATTTCTCTACAATGTTGAAAATATCCGCCTCTGTCTCTAAGTTGTCTACTACTTAAAAAATGATTATCAGGAGAAATCCATGCGTCAAGGTACTTACTAATGGAACTCCGCGTCTGTACGTTACAAAAAGAAAAACCTGTTTTAATAATTGGAACTGGCAGCGCTTTCCTTCTTCAACATTTTAGTGCTACTAATTAGCAGGAACAACGACCTTGATGGACAGAAGTAGAACTTCATACTGGCTCGCGTAGAGAGCCAGATTGGACATAACCTTGCTTTTCAAACGACTTCATTAATCTACGCGCCATTTTTAGACGGGAAATACTCCCTGTAGCATTACGAACGTTCACAAAGTAGAGAAAAATCTGTTTATGGAAATAACAAGGATGGCTACTGTGGATGATTCTGTTGAACAAATTAAACGAAAGAAACGAAACAAATGTTATTGAATTGACAAATTAACATATATTTTCCGAAGAAACGCCTAAAGTTTGTCAACCTTTACTTTTGATTGTATCATAAAACTTTCTAAGAATTATACACTATATTCGTGAATATAGTGGCTGCAACACTTGACAATTTTTCTGAACCCTTTATAACGTCATGTAACTTTGAAGTCACATACAGACTTCTCTCGATTATTGTCCCGAACTGGGGTCCGCGCTGGGACAATAATCTTATAGGGAGAAATGCTTCAGACCTTCGTAAATTCGGTTTTTATACGCCTGGGCAATAATCGTGCAGAACAAGCCAGACGCTAATCAAGAGAAGTCTGTACCACTTTTGCTATTATGAAGCAAATAAGAATGTTTTTCTTCCACACTTGACCAATTTAACTGCTCATTTGTACATGCAGTACTGTCAAGTGTGACCTTAAAATGAAACACCTATTTTAACACTAGAACTACCAACAATAAACGCATATCTTTTTCGATCGATCGATAAATATGGCAAACTTTTGAAAATTTACAAATTTATAAATTATATAATTTCGTTAATCTCGTATCATAATAAAAGTTACAAAAGATCTGAGAAAATGGATTGTTATAACATTTTAATCATCGTTGTAAGAGTGTATTGGCAAGTCATTTTGACTTGCTTGGTAGTTCTAGTGTTAAAAAAAATAAAACCTTCAACATTAAAAATTTAAGTTCCATCTGTTCCACTGGTCAGTAGTAGGCGGCATATACAGTTAAAAGAATTTATGAGTAATACAAATTTATTTATGATGTAAAGGGTTAACACCGAAAAATTGCGACAGCATCTATTAATTGAAATAGTCCCCATCATTTTATTAATTCTTTAGTAACAGTTGAATTTCTCGTCGATGAAATAGAATAATAAACAAAATACTGAATATGAATGCATCGCCCGTTGCTGTTGCATACGCCTAATGGCATTCGTCGTCTCAAGAAAGTCTATTCTTTCGTTCAACCGGTCGGATCAGTATCCAAATTCTTAAACGAAAACCATGTTAAACTGTCAATATAATCCACAATCGAAAATTTGTGGACCATTTTATCAGGATACTTCAGAGGATAGAAGCCGAATTTATAAAAAATCTAATCCGCTTTTAGCGTTGCGTCGTATAAAATAAAAATTTCTTTCCTTCTAAGAAATTTGTCTTCCATTTTATTCAATTTCTTTTTCGTTTAAATTAAAATTGTCAACACTTCCTATACTAAACATTCTTATCGAATTTAAAAAAAAATAATTATATGTATGGAATTTATAAAGTTTAGACAGCAAAAAAAACTGAAATATTGCCCACATCATGGCTCAGTATTCTTATCCAACTAGATTTGTAAAATGGACCACTACATCGCGACGTACTGCATTAACCTACACTGTCAAATTCCGATCAGACAGCAAAGGAAACATAATGAATATTAACCCTTTGAGCGTTTATTCCGTACGTCGTACAGCCAACCCGAGATACTTAAAACAAACAGTTTACTTTATAAGAGATTCACATAGAATGATACATTGTAACAACGAATAAGCATATCAAAATACTGGAACTACGTACTCAATACGTTTTTAACCGTCAAGCAAATCGAAAATGTAGCTTTCTTTCTTTAGAATATTTTATTCACAACATTTGTAAAGAAAGTTGTATCCTTTCTTGCAAAAATGAATACTCCATGTGTATGTTTAAATGAGCAATTTAAAAAATAAGAATAACGTGTAAAACATATTTCCTTAATATTCACAATAGATGCAAGCAATTTAATTCATAAACAAAGTGGACATTCATTTTTACCATATTTGGCCTTATTACCACATTTTACCTTATTTTAAAAACCACTGTCATAGGGTTAACCATCTGTAAACTGAATTTCTTTCTCAAAAATTTGTTTTCAACTATCACTCTGTCTTGTCTGTAACGAATGGGAAACTGAGATTAATTTTTATTCGTGTACTCAAGTGAAAGATATCGCTCATTTGCTGCAACAATGACATAACTCAAAATTTTGAGCTACTAATAATGAAAAAACTGTTGGTTTCTGTACTTTTCATCGGGAAATCCTGTAAGTGAACTTCAGGACAGTCACATTGCTACGATGTTCGTAAAAAATTATAGCGATCAAAACATTCAAACTCATTTTTCGTAAAATCGTGACTTTTGCGTTACGTTGTCATTTTAACAAACGAGCGATATGCATCCCACTGCTTGCCAAAGAGTTAAATCACGTCTTAACAAGACAAAGAGAAATGTCAAAGTTACTTGTCTCGTTACAATACGAGCCCAATACAGTAAATCCTCGATCAGTGTTCAAAGGCTCCTTGGCACTGGTAAGGAGAGATTCTCAGTTGTAATGCTGACTGTTTAATGAGATTTAACACAGTGATAGATCTTGAAGTTCGGAAGCCAATGATATTTGTTTCAGCCGCATACGGCCATTAGTTTATAAAATATTTAATGTTCAGTGCCGAGGAGCCTTCGAACACTTACCGAAGATTCACTGTACGTCCATGAATCGTGTTCAATTCAGTATATTATCGGAAGATTCTGAACAAACATTTGTTAATATTGTAAGATTTGTGATATTAATTGAATTCTGATGCCAATGATATTTGTTTCAGCCGCATACGACCATTCGTTCATAAAATATTTAATGTTCAGTGCCGAGAACTCTTCGAACCCTTACCGACGAATCACTGTACGTCAATGAATCGTCTGTTTAATTCAGTATATTATCGGAAGTTTCTCAAAAAACAATTGTTAATATTATACTATTTGTGATATTAATTGAATTCTGAAGCCAATGGGATTTCTTTCAGCCGCATACGGCCATTAGTTTATAAAATATTTAATGTTCAGTGCCGAGGAGCCTTCGAACACTTACCGAGGAATCACTGTACGTCAATGAATCGTCTGTTTAATTCAATATATCATCGGAAGATTCTGAACAAACAATTGTTAATATTGTAAGATTTGTGATATTAATTGAATTCTGATGCCAATGATATTTGTTTCAGCCGCATACGACCATTAGTTTACAAAATATTTAATGTTCAGTGCCGAGGAGCCTTCGAACACTTACCGAGGATTCACTGTACGTCAATAAATCGTCTGTTTAATTCAGTATACTATCTGAAATTTCTCAACGAAGAATTGTTAATATTATAATATTGTGATATTCATTGAATATTCGCCACCATGGTGATTCTCTCGATGGTCAAGTCGTCGAAACTGCCGTGTGCAGAAAACCCAAAAATCTACCATCCTGACGAAAAATAATGTACCTAAATTGGCCCGTTCGAGCTTCGATTAGAAAGCGCAAGAGAACCTGTCTTATAGACATATTCCACAGGGTTCGATGCAACAATATGTCTGTCCTGGAACGTGTCGCCTGTTTGCCCTTATTCCGACTCCAGGTGAAATCCTGAACGCGGGCCCCGGCCCCGCTAGGAGATCTATGATCCTTAAATGGCGTTTGATCCACGTCCGCAGCGGGCTTGTATAGCCGTTCCACGACGATGTCTAATTGCGATGAAAGCGATGATGAAGTGGACACTCGTGGCCGAGTGAATTACGAGGGGAACGGGTCAAAGCGGAACGGAGCTGACTGGGGCCACGGAGATCGCTCGTTGGGATCACGGGGAAGTTCGTGGATCGGATAGATCACGGGAAAGGTTCGAAGTATGGTTGCCGATTTGAGATCGATTAATCGAAAGATCGATCTTTTGTCCCCTAATTTTCAACTTTTTAGGTCGATGTTCGAGAACAGATCGATTTACGGAATCGATCTTTTGGGAACAGAAATCGTGTTACCATTCTCGACGTTTGCCAGTCACTGGTCATTTTTTACGTCATTGATACTGGTGATCTTGTTCTAAACTCTATACTACAGTCATAGTCTATGACATACTGAGTGAAGTTAATTGCAAACATGACCGTATTATATAGTTTTTGATGTCGTAAGTTATTTGGCAGTATTGTTATTTATTTTCTAAATGTGTAACATATGTACCCTAGTCGCTTTACACTTCATTCAGTTTCATAAAAAGAGGGATTATTATTTTATTTGATTTAATAAATTTATTTTATTAAATATAAATCAAATTATCATTTTTATGGTACTTGCCGAACATCATTTTAATATACTCCTAATGTACACATAAAAGTTGAATCGATTTCTTGAAGATCGATTCTTTAGAAGGGGATTTTTTCCTGAATCGATTGATCATCTTGTGATTTGAATCGATCTGAAAAATCGATACTTTCCGAAAAAATCGGCAACCCTAGATCGAAGTCGGGGGCAGAGCCAGGGGTAAAGACCACTTTGGATTACAAGACGAATCGATTTCGAGACAACTACATAGAAATAATCAGGCGATAGGACGGATGAATCGAGGAGGAAATAAATTGCTGAGGATAGAAAGAATCGTATCTATATCGATGGATCGATTGTATCACGGGGCATCTGGATTGTAAATGGTTCGATTGGAATAATTACGCATCGAGGTTAATGGTTCAGGCGAGGAATCGATCGACTGAGAACTTTTCAGAAGTTCTTTAATGAGTCGATCCTTCGAACAATTATACGTCATGGTTGGTGGGTCTGGAGAGAAATGAAATGATCGTGGGATTTTAAGGGATCCTTGAAGACAAGACATTTTACCTATATTGTATTCATTTGGGTATTTTGTCCTCCTTAGTTAGATTGTCCCATATAACGAGTAATCGTTTTTCATGATTATCCGAAATATTTGAAGGTCTATGTTTTTTTAATTCTTGATTAAAGTTATTAGGTTACGCCATAAATAACTTTCGCGTTCCTTTTTTAAATTTATGTCGATTCAAGGCATTTTAACAATTTAATGGCAATCTATGTAATCTTCCTTATTACCTCCAGGCTCCAAACTTAGTTATTGATGTTCGGTTTAACTGAATCCTATGACTAGTGCTATTTAATTATTAGTTAGTAATTTTTTTAGTGCCGATGGCAGAAGTTATTTGTGACTTGATCTAATACACTGCGTGACATAACTATAAAACCACCCTAAAATTATCCATTCTTATGTACTGTGGTTAACATAAGCATGAACCAAGTATGTCATGTCTGAAACCAAATTGAGAAATAATGTTTCTCTAGAAAAGAAGAGATTATATTGCCTAGAAAAAAAGTTCGATTATTTAACCACAATACATAATGATTGAAAATTTTAGGGTGGTTTTATTGAAGCCTTGCGTGCTTTGTAGAACCCTGGAAACAACCTAATTTATTTGTTCAAGCTGTTTTTCCCTGTAACATCTACTACAATCTGGAAAATTCTAAGTTATCATTTATGTCCAGCTAAATCTTGCATAAAAAAGGAAAAATTAATGATTTCCATTTTTTATATTAAAATCTTCTATAATAAAAAATAAGAACGGCATAAAGAAACGTATAAAACTTTATTTTTTTCAAATGTTTGAAAATATGTATTACTTAGATTAAAGAGGGTAGCATAGCCATTGCAGTATGGCTTTCGCATTGCAAAAAACCAACAGAAACTTCAGTTAAGTATTCCTAAAGCTAAAGAACCATTATAACAATCCCTTAGGATCTAACGGTATCCTATGAAACATCCTACATGTATATTCAGCTGTACGCAACCTAACCTCTATTCTAACAAATTAACCATCATTCTTATTATCCATTAACACACTCAATTACCAGCCTCCATTAAAAACTTCTTCAAAGGAAGCGGCCCTCGACCAGTGCGAACATCATCACGCAAAGCGTCATTGAAAGTAACATATTTTCACCGTATACCCAAAGACGGTCAACAATCGGCCATCTTGGGCCGCAAGGCGCGGCGGGAATTCACCTTAACGACTAGCGCTACAAGCATTCAGAGTACACTAAATTAATTATATAATATGTATAACATGATATACTACCATCTAAAGTGTACAACAAATTAAAGGTCAACATAAATTCCAACGAATATGCACGTTTACGACTTGGGTAATTACGAAACGAGAAATCGGATATCAACGGTTTCGACGGATTCCAACGTTAATCAGCATACCGATACAATAACATCGCGCGTGTAAACTGGTTATCTCGGCTGAAATTCACGCGATCTTTCGTATCGAATATTACAGCGAGGCAGGTTAATTCGTGATCATGAATGAAAACGTATCTCCAGTCTCTAATATCCAACCGATTATGCCCCCCCCCCCCCCCCCTCCCTTATCAATCGGATCGGTTTTCCACGGGCCGGATCCAGATGGATTCCCCCGTCGAACGGTATCTAATAACACTGCGAAACGTTCCAGCAGCGTTCAGAGAGCATAACCGATGGAAATTGCGCGCGTTCGCGGCGTTATCGATAAAAAAGAGCGTTCAGTTTGCTACAGTGTTTCGCCGGCATAATGAAGACGATTTCTTACCGTTGCGATAATACCACGACCGGCGGCGATCGTTACGGAAGCATTCGGGCTTCGTTAAAAGCAATAATTACGTCCTAATGAAAGAAGGAACGAACGAAGAGCTTGAAGGCTGTGCTGACTCCTTTACCGGCTTCTTCTTCGTGTTAAGTCAATAAGCCTGATCGTGCATCAGGTTTCTGAAATTTAGATGTATAGGAATAAAGAAAATATTGCGTCAGGTTATTGAAATTGTTGAAACAATTGCT
Organism: Dufourea novaeangliae; assembly: GCF_001272555.1. NCBI lineage: Eukaryota > Metazoa > Arthropoda > Insecta > Hymenoptera > Halictidae > Dufourea > Dufourea novaeangliae. Next base: position 2,370,046 of record NW_015373900.1, on the reverse strand, counting down.
TAAGGGGACTAGACAATCGTTTTTCGTGAAAAATAAACCTTTCTTTTTCATTTATTTATAAGAAAATTAAAGCAAGTCCAGATGTGTACTTCTTCCCAATGTTCACTACTATCATAAGGTTTAAAAAAAAATTTGTATGAAGTATATACAGACTTCTTTCGATTATCGTCTCGCTTGTTCTACACGATTATTGTCCAGGCGTTATCCCCAACACTGGAGAGAGGGGAGGGGCGGATGCTTTCAAGCAGATACTTTGTTGTCCCTCCGCTTTTGTTGCCGAGGATCTGGCTTCGGACAAAAAATGAATTTACCAGGGTCAGAAGCATTTCTCCCTATGAGATTATTGCTTATTATATGCTTTCGAAATGGCGGTGTAGACTGGTAAACATTTCAACGGTTTTCTGTGGTTTTGCCCTAATATTGGTCTTAAAAAGTGACGTAATTTAATTTAACAAGGTGATTTTTTTGTATTAGATCCGCAGTTTCCCGCTGAACCTAAAAAATCAAAAATCCAAACAAAATTGTTAAATTGGTGGCCGAAAAATGGCGAATTTTTCGAGAAAAACTCGTCGAAAAAACCGTGGTTCTTTAATTTGTTTGGAATGTCTCGAATTTTTACCGACTATATCAGAGGTTCAGCGGGAAGTGGCACATACTTTACATATCTTGTAATTCTTTCAAGTCAATTCAAACCTCCATTCATTGGCAATCAAGGAAAACCCTAGAGAAAGAAATGATTCTCTTTATGTGTTCAAAACATATTTTTAATGGACATCTGTTAGTTTACTTTACAGTAACTGTTTATTAAAAATAGGTTTTGATAGAGTTTTTTATTTGCAAACTTACTTACAATTCCCCAGTAGCCGAATACCTACGTTTGTGACCAACTGTAAAAGTTAAGTCGACAGTTAATCCCAAAATTAGCTGTCAAATCAACAATTTTGCGCTTTTAGTATAAACTAGACAGCATTTTATTCGAAAGAATAGTATTTTCGAAAAATGTAATAAAAATAATATCGATTTTTTTACTGCCAGACCCCTAAGGTTCTCCCGTTAGCGAGAGTACAAGAAAACTGCAAAAATTCAGGGATACATTCCAGGATCTCTACTACGTGATCCAATAGTTTTTAATGTTGAATGATAAAAGGTTTTTTTTAATAACAATACGTTCGTTACGGAGATATGTGAGTAATAATCCCAGGGGGGTCACAGAGGGTTAATATTCTTTCCATTCCGTTAGATTGAAAGTGATATGAAATTATGGCAAGAAAATGAAACTAAAATTATAATTAGAGCGCGAATTTTATGCATTTATAGCATAAAGGACTATGTGAAATGCAATAGGAGACAAAACTTCCATCAGATTTGACACATTTCTCTCTTTATTATTAACACAATAAACTCCTTATAAGGAAGAAAAAGTTTCTGTTTTGAATTCTGCCTTTGTAAATTATTTTGTAAAATTTCATGTTGCATAACAATCTACATTCTAATTATAATACACTGGGTGGACCACCTAAATGAGATCGTCTAAACATCTCCACTACATATTTGTCATTGTATGAAAAAACTTCTGTAATCGGGGTGTTTCGTTAATATCTCGTTAACGAAGCCTCGGATAGCATTTTTTCTAAGGAAAAACTTGTTCCAAATCACCTCACGAGTGACCCACTTCAGGGACCTAGAACACTTTTGTTACACCGTGTACACTTTTTCTTATGACCAGATGTCCTAATGGGTGGCAGAATACATGCTATCTACCTACATCGCAGAAATGAAAGGTAACTCCAGTAATTGTTACTCTCTTCTCAATCGCTGTCTTAAATTGACTGAATATCGCCTCTCGAGAGTACAAACAGTTAATTTTTTTACACTCTGTACAGTAACAAACTCAACAGTCTCGATTCCGACATAGTTTGTAATAGGCCAAAAGTGAATCCCAGTCACGGCTCGGTTGGTGTTAACGGAACCGTCGACGGCAAGCTCCTTAGGTGGCCCCGAGCCAGGTGAAGAGAAAACGGAGACACTGAGCAAAAGGAAAAAAGAACAGTACACGGTGAATAGATACTGGCCCCGGGTGTCCGGGTACATCCCGAGGCAGCAAAGTGTGACCACTGTAGTGCCCAGCTATCGATTCCACCTTGCGTTTCTTCCGATTGTTCGGGCCAGTTCATGCCTGGTATCGGGACGCGGACCAGGCGTACAATGGGACACCGTTGTGTGTCGTCGTTACCGAGCCCTGGTTACTCTTCCATTACCGTCTCCGTTATTGTTGTTATTACCAGGATTATTCTTATTGCGCGAGGTTCCTATTAACGATCGAAATCTGTGCACGGCGTGTTTAGTCATGTTGCTCGGCCATTGGCGTCGAGATTTTTCGTAAAAGGTAAATAAGTATGTATAGGTACTGTTAAACGTGAGAAAATTTCAGCCGAATAAATAGACAAGGAATCAGAATATTGGGTTGTCGAACGATTCAAGTTGGAGAATGATTATAAAGCTTCGTCTACACTATAAGTAATAGCTTCAACTCCCGGAAATGAGGGGTTCCTGGGATGATTTGATGTAACTTTTTCCTTAGCAAAAATATTATCCGAGGCTTTCTTAACGAGATATTAACGAAAAACCGCGACCAATCAGAGCGCGAGTCGGCCGGCCGAGTTTCCGTGGTAACGTTGGTTACTAATCGCAGCTTAATTTATATAAGTATACGCTACTGCTTGTAAGTAGCAGGATATAGTAAATCATCGATTAGTGTTCGAAGGTTCCTCGACATTGAGTCTTCAGACGTTATCCCCACCACTGGGCGCTAGACTGGTTCCACAGGAAACCCCCCCCCCTGCTAGTAGTAGGGATGACGTATGAACACTCATTGTCAGTGCTAACGAGCCTTCGAACACTCATTGATGATGTACTGTACTTTGTTTGTATACAGAGACTGTGATGTTTCGTAAAAATTATATACTTTGAGCCACTTTCGTTATTTTCGGTATAATATAAAAGTTGTTCATCGAATTTTAATGATTTGAGCAATTTCATAATGTCCTGTAACATTTACCGCGTATTCGATAAGTGTCCTAATACCTGTGAGTGGGAGTTACAAGATTCTCGATATTATGTTTAACGATCTTTTTTTTGGTAGCTGAAATGAAACGCGTTGAAGAACGATTATTTTTTATACAACGGCGAGTTAGCACTCGCCTCTCTCAATTAATAAATTGAGTGTCTTAATTCCGGAAGGAAAACTTATCAATTGCATCAATAGAGTATGTAGTCTAATAATTTCTTCGAATTATGATGCGATATAATTAAATATTTAAAGTATTGCAGATAGCACATGACGCCTAGTGACGCCTTGAAGACGGCTTAAAGGCGCCTTGAATCTAAAACAGCCATAAAATGGACATCCTAATTGATATTGGAAAATGATTATGAATATAAACGAAACATTACTGAATCTCGATCTTCACATAAACGAATACCGTTTTCGTCAAGAAACACTGGATGACTTATTGCTACACCTGAAAAGTAAGCAAGTAGACATAGACTATAGTAAAACGTAGAATTCATATTATTACCTAAATATTTTTTAACGATTTTTTATCACAACGTCGGAACTAGTAAAGAAACTGTAGTAAATGTAATGAATATTAGTGTATACAGATGTGTAACTTTGAGGTTACGTTGTAGAGGGTGAAACGCGTGGCCGCCATTTTTTACGAGGAAGTCGCGAGGTCGTTGAAGCGACGGGGATCGACGCCAATGGATGATACGGGGCAATAATATCGAGCGTATCACGTGCTATGCTTATGGAAACGAACGGATTAGAGGAGATCTACTCGTTCCTGCGGACGGTCCAATTCTCAGGCGTGGCTGAGCAAACACAAAAGAGGCATCGTGACGCGGAATAAACGGGCACCGAGACGAACCTTCTTCCGGTTCGACGGAGATACATAAGAAGCGCTGCCGCGATTTCTGATACAAAGTCCAAGCGATTTAGGTTTATGCACCGTTGAACGTTTAAACGTTATTTTCCTATCGGCGTGACGGAATCATGGTCGTCCATGGCGACGTTGCGTCGGCTGGATCCGCTGGATCTTTGTTAAAGCCACAACAAGACACTGGCAGTTCCGCGATGAAAGGTCATTAAATGTATTTGAACGCTTACTTATTGTTGGATAGTAACGTATAGTGAATATACTGTACACAATTAACGTGTAGTGAAACAAACATTGTAATCAAGTACACACGACCCTCCTAAGGTAAATGTCTCAGTTCTTGGACAGGGCCTGATGATTGGACGCTATCGTGAATTTTTATTAATATTAAATTTTTTTTAATTAATATCGAACTTTAGGATAGAAAATAATTATCCTTAGTTATTTTTTATCATATATCATATTAAAATGTTCGCAAAAGCGCGATGTATTATTTAAAAAAAATATTACCATTTAGCAATCATGAACTTAAGGCGACATGAATGCCTTCGTTAATGTTTCGCTAACATTGAGAGCGCATTTGTTGAGCTCGTAAATAATAAATAATTCGTTGGTAGCTCCTATGATGATACGATCGTTCTGATATCTTTTATGAAATGATTTTGAACTTTCACTTCTGAGGGGAATTTTATAGATAAATCATAAAGATATAAGAAAAAATTCCCGAGAAACGTCATTAGTACGTTGATCACTATATGTACGTTGATTTTCATAAGAAGTCCTATGCGCTGGTAATCTTTCAATGTGGCATAATGAACTTCTTGCGGCAATCAGAATGCAGGAAAACTTGTTCTGTATTTGAAAATACCATTTTTGGAAGCTCACACCAAACCATATATACCCATATTATTTTAATATTGAAAATATTTAAATACACTTTGCTTAATTATTAATGTAAACAACATTCTTTTGTGTTGAAAGTAATTGCAGTATCAAATGTTCATGAGTCGATACTCACTCCATTCGATACGTACTCGGTATCGAAACAAAAGTATCGAATAATGTACTCGTATTTACTTGTATCGATTCATCCCTAATGAGGGGCCCCTATGTTGCCCAGCGCTGTTTGAAAACGTAACCACGATGAATTATATGTTCCCCACCAATTAAATTTTTATTTTGGGGTGTTGCACACGCAAACTTACAAATTTCGTTTATGGAAAATCGCATTGTTCTTTCAATTCAAGTCACAGACATCCCTTTCAACATTTTAAAGCTGTTGTGTATTTGTGGTATGTGAACTATAAGCAACTATAAATTCGAAGGACCTACGGTCAGTAGTTTTCCATCTTACCACCAAAGGGCCAAAATCTAAGCCACGCCTCCACTGATTTTCCCAATACATATAACGGTAATTCTCCGTTTATGTTAACCAGAATAGTGTAATAAAAAGAATCGTGCTATTTGAAGGTGGTCCACGTCTATTAAGTCGTGCTACGTGGAAACTGTGTTATAAGAATATCATGTTATAGAAGGGTTGTCGCAATTTTTGCGACATGTTTATATCAAAATATTTGACACGTATTTTTTTTAGTTGCTCCTAGGCATGAAATAAACCAATTAAAGGTTTTTTTCATCATTTCAACGTGGATAAGAGCAGCTAAAAAAACACAATTCGGTATGCTCCCTTGTCGGTACAATTAGTCGATTAGATTTATATAAATTAGCTGAAAAAGAAGTTACACACAAAAATATGTCTCCTAGGCACGCCTCAAAATCGTTTAAACTATGCTATGTAACATTGTTTCGCCGTATTCAAAGGCAGAAAAATATAATTGTAGAGGGTCAAGTTGACCTACTTTCTAATTGTTTTACATCGGCAAAAAGGGTGTTTTCAAACGAAGGGAAAATAGTTTTGAGACATTATTTGTTGTACTCATCTGCTATCAATTAGGGTATGACAACAAAAGAAATACAGAAATTTGCTTACGAATTGGCAATAAAGTATGTAAAATCTATTGCTGACTCCTGGCAAGAACTGAGTGTTAGTATTACATACATACATGTTTGCATTTTTAAAAATTTTAACACTTTATGTTACTTTTATGTTTATATTCATTTTTATATCTATGTTTATGTCTATCTATAGACAAAATAAAAATATCATTTAACAGCCTCTTTCCTTTTAGTTGGTTTTGTTGAATTTAGATACGGTGTTACAACCATCCCTAGGGGTAGAGACAGAAGTAACAAATGAGTGATTTTAAAAAAAGTCTTATTTAAAAAAAACTGACCTAATATAATTCTAAGGTTTAAAGTTCGAGTATGTTGTCAATAATCAAAGTTTCTCGTCGCATAAGAATTTTGTCAAAACCCTACAGTATTAAAAAATTACAGACTCAAAAAGAAAAATTGTCACGTTTGTCCCTGATCGCTCCTATATCCGGATATACTCGTATGATTATATCAATTCAGGAAGAAGGGTTTACAAAATTATTTAGTTAAAAAAATTAGACTCAAAATTAGGGGCTTCTCCCTGTCAGTCCCATCGTCGGAACGGAATTCATCCAACATACCGATACCCTGTTCTTTCCAAAAGAAAAGAAGTAAAAAGAGTAACCAAGAACGTGGACGTCGGGTGTCTTTGAACAGGTTTCTAATTTTTTCAAAAAGTAAACGTTAAATGGACTGAAAAATGGTGGTATTTATTATCGATGCGGCCAATGTTTTCGCCTTCGATTTTCACTGTCAACGGAACGTACTGTCGCGTTCGATATTCACGATTAATCGCGCTTTCGTTCGAACTGTACGACGCGCCTCTGTTCCTGGGGCACCGGCCACGGTGATTTACGGGCCACGGAGAGTGTCACATTCCCCGAGGGAGGGCAATCGAGCATATATCCCCGAGATCGCACCGTTATCGCGTGGCATCGCGACCGCACCCAATCACGACCGAAATCGCCGGTTCACGCGGGGTGCATCGTGCACCTGTCGTAACACGGTCGAGCCGATAACGACACGGTAAAAGCGTAACGGGATTATTCGCATCGTTGGATCAGGTGTGTAGCCTAGTGAACAGGCTTGGGCATTATCCGAATGAAATATTTGAAAAATAAACATTTAGATGATATATTATCTTATCTGGCTACATGTGATTTGAAATGATCGTGTGTTAGTTTAAATTAAACAGACAAATGACTTTTCTTTAGATTATTTCGTTATTTGGATTTGAAACGGAATAATATTTCATTTTACTTTTTTATTCGAATAATTTCTCGAATACTCTCTAATTCTACCATGTCAGCAGCGTCAACTGCGCCAGGAATACAGATTTCTACCATCTGCTCCATGTTGAGAGGTCGTTTTCATTTCAGAATGGTAGATTTACCACAATATGGACGTATGTCTGACGAACTGTACGAGACGAGAACAATTGTGAGAGCAAACACGGTTAAACTATAAAAATTACCGTATTTTTAACTTTAATAGTTAATTCAGTTCCATGCCCTGTTGCGTCAAATTATTTGTTATTTGATTTCAGTGAAGTAAAAAATTAAATTGAGAATAGTTTATTTGAATTGAATAGGAAAAATTATTTGAAAATAGGTTATTTGAATTACACACAAAATAAAACTAGTTTCCTTATGTTATTTGTAATATAAAAATAATAAAGGATTTGGAATAATTAATTATTTAAATGATCATTTGTTATTTTATTTCAAATATAATATGCCCAACCGTACTACAGTGTCGGTTCGAAGTTCCGTCGTAAACACGTTCGCTCCACGCCTAGAAGTTCATTGTAAACAAAATCACAAATTTTAAAAAGGGAGACCATGAAAGTAATTAGTTCATCGCGGAAATAATTCAGTCTTTTCGGTCTGTACGATAATGAGAATAAACAACCTTTTGTCAGTAATTAATAGTGGAAGAGGTGACAATATGGACCACTGTTTTGTTTTAGACGAAACAATTAATTGTAAACGTACCGTAATAATTAATTGTAAATGTATCAACAATCATCAGTAGTGTTGGCCAACATATTTCTTGTCATGTATTATTTTATTATCTTTTAGGATACAGAATAAAGCTGTTGAAGTTTTTATTTCATCGTATTTAGGATAGTTCGTATTTAGGATATGTTACTATATGTCTGACTGACTCACCAAACGTACAATTATATTTAAAAGCAAGTAGAAGTGTGTACCGCACCTCTACATTGTAGTTCAAGAAAATTATAGTACAGAATAATCGTGTATGCTCAGCCATTGAGTTCTTCCTTAACTATTTAGTTTTCTCCTTTGATGGATAAGGAGATACTGCCTGTTCCAAGTCAGACCGATTTATCATACACGCCCACGTGTAGTATGTATATTTCAATAGATTGCTAATGAACTTCAATTATTGTTACATATCTATGTATCCAGAGATAATTGAGACGTATAATACTAAAATTGTTCGTAATACCAAACTAATTGAAAAAAAGCACACTGTGCTTGAACAATAATTAGCTACATAATATCATTTGACAGACTGTTAAAATCAGTAACACGCATGAATTATGGGAAACTCTTGTGTATATGCTTGTGTTATATACCAATTTTGTTCATATTGGTTCATTCAGTTTATTCATTTTACATAATACATTCACATGATATTTATATTTCTCTGCATAAATTGAGAGCACTACATAAATTATTCGAAATTTCTTTAACCCAATTAATGAACTTGTTTTATGTCTTTTAACCCTTTGCACTCAAAATTTCGTAATTCCCCATACATTCTGTCACAACAGAGATGAACCTCAAAATGTAAAGGGTTAATATTCAGGGTGAATCGCTCGCTGCTAGGGTCGTGAGGAAAGCCATCTGCTTTGTTGTTTAACTCGCGTGACCATAAATGTGTCAACAGTAGCTTACCCCTGCTGAACAGCCTATGTGTGTGATAGAGACAGAGAGAAAACCGATACTCTCTCTGTCTCCGTCACACACATAGACTGTTCAAACAGGCGGCTTGCCTCTCGACCTTAGCAGCGAGAGATTCTCTCTGTACTCAAATATTTTTCGTATTCATCCCTTTACGTTAGAAACGTACATAAACTATTCGAATTTCATCACTGCAGGTAATGTACACTACCGTGCATAAATATTAGGACACATATCAAATACAAAGGTACTACAAAATTACTGAAAATCTATAATAAATATTTTTTATCGGTTCCTAAAGCTCAATGGACACCATTCATATAAATATAAAGTGATACAAGTGGCTAGAAATGTATCATTATTATGGAGCATCGCTCAATCAAATACTTATGAACGACAGTGTATACCTTCTTTCTTTTATTGAGTGTTTAAGGTCACAAGAATTTTTTAAGGTTATTAGTAACCAAGTCTTATTTTACTGTTTTCAATATATCCACAAAGATTTTCCTATCCCTGTCACCTATTCTCCTTTAGACAATTTAATGATTCAGACTATTTATACTTCTCCCACACATCCTTTCGAACTACACAACGAAAGAACTATCTCACACTTCTTTTCACGATTTCACACACATGGACATCATCGAATCGGAAACGAAACGAAACTCCCCTCGTTATAGAGTGAGGATGGTCGGAGAGGTTTAACAATGAATATTATTATGGTTCTTAACAATAATGTTCTATGTGTTACTTCGCAGTGAATCCTTCCCCGCTGTAAAACACGCATACGCCACGAACTATAATTTTCAATTACAGCGTAGACGTTGATGGCTGAGGCGAGGCGGCAGCGGCGGCGTTGCAGCGCCACGTCATTTCAAACCGACTTATTCGAACTTGAACATCTTGAAAACCATTCAAGCAGAGCGGTCTCGCGCCGCCTATCTTCCGAGATTATGCGTATCGACGCAACGAACGGGCACAAAGGAGGATGGAAAAACATTTCTCGGAATTCTGACGAAAAAATAAAACGAATCGGAGAGGAGCAAAATAGAGGTGAAAGAATATTATCCGAATAGCTTTGTCATCTCTTCAGACGTTTTCTACGCGACAAAAGATATTCGAGTATTCAGGACCATTGAAACAATTCCATAATAATGAGAAATTGTATTGTTGGTGACATTCCTTTAAAAAATGCACTTCAAAACGACACTGGTAAGAATGAACACGAAGCTTTAACCAAGCGGATAATTATCTAATGATGAAGTGACACTGGCAGTAATTAATTTAGATGGATTCATTGTTTCGTAGCGATTTAATACATTTCGGTATTAATATCTTGGGGGAGACCAGGGACAAACGTAACAATTTTTCTGTTTGGGTCTGTAACTTTTGAATACAGTAGACTTTTTTAAAAATTGTGTATGAAATATGTATAAAGAATATACATACATCTATGCAAATAATAAATAATAATTTTTGAAAAGTTCAATATAGAATTAAAAAATTCATTTCAGAAAAATTAGCGTGTAGAAAATTCTGAAAAATTATATATTATATTTTTAGATATATACAACATTGTAGAGTTTTTGTCATATTGATAGTTCATTAAGAATTGCAAATAAACAAAGTAACGTAATTTGTTATAAAAGTTGCATAGATTGGATTCCTAACAGTCTAAAAAGTACTGATGCATGAATACAAATTGCATAATATGTAGATCAGAAATATTGAACAAACTGAGAAAAAGAAGGTAGTAAGTAGTAGTAAATACCACTGCCCCTGAAAGGGTTAAAGTCTTGAACAATTAGTTTCAGTGACACTTTCTGACTTCATCGGATCTTTGTACGATGTACAAAGTCATTTTAATTTTCGTGAAATCCATTTTCTCTAAGAGCATCCTGCGGTGTTGCATCGAAACGAAAGCGTTAAATTTCATTCTCAATTAAAGCCGCAGCACTTGACCTCGAATGTTATAAGTTTAGACAAGTCTCTCTGGAAGGCTGGACGGTTTCTCTGTTGTCGCGATTTTTCCGTTGAATGGGCTAGATTCGAAGCCGCTGACAGGACGGGAATAGCAGCGCTCGCGCGTGTCCCCTCCCCTTGTACGGAATGGCTTCTCCATTGACTCCCTTCTTATTTATGAGCGTGCGTCGAGTTTTGCTCGTTGTGACATTACGATGAAATATTGCATATCGACATACCGGGGGACCCGTGGGCGGCTGAACGAGAAATTCATGTGGGGTTACGATCTTTTGACGTGTCCCATTTTGTCCTGACAGAAGGACGCTTAAAGTCGCGAATAGACGACGCGAGCAGACGACCAGATCCTTGTGGTTCTATCGTTTCTTCCTGATATCGCATCGCACCTTCGAATGAAATACTGTCGATAAATTCTTTTCCTCGTGTTTCTAGTGACAAATACAGGGTGTTCCAGGTAAGTATCGACACCAAAAACACTTCCATAGCTTTAGAAAAAAATTGAATTAAACACGAGTTGAACCATATTTACTTGTGTATAACTTTCGTAAATCAGAGTTTCTTTATCTGTATTTTTTTCCAGAGAAATGAATGTTACCTTTTGTTTTCTTAGATGAAACTATAGAATTTTTTTAAGTATTTCTCATTGGAACAAATCGTGACAAATCTGACGACTATAAATATATTACAAAAAAAAAACGAAAGTAACGTGGGAGAAGTGAACAGAAGTTGTGCAATGTCGTGGTACTCCAACGCGTTTGCTTCAGAAACAATCTCTCAACCGTACAAGTGTACAGCGACGTTATATGTATACATTCTGTTGATTTTTTAAACGTGATTTTTGTATTCTTTGTTCTAGTAAAATTCGTTTCCAATATTTTGTTCTAACAAAAAAATATTTAGCAACTGCTGTAATTTTGTGTAAAAAACAAAAGATGACATCCATATCCACGAAAAAAGAAATGCAAATAAGAGAATTCTGATTTACGAAAGTTGTGCAGAAAATATAATTCAACATTCGTCCAACACAATTTTTTGTATAGCTCGAAGAAGTTTCCGAAATCTCATGGCGATACTTACGTGGGACACCCTGTACATGATACTGAACCGTTCGACAGTTCGAATATATGGTTTTGACACATTGTCCGTCGCGATAGTGTACCTACCTAGCACGCGTTGAAGTCACTCGAGCGAGGTTAGTGTTATCACGCGTTGATGTCGCCGGAGCAGAGTGTATACTGGCGTTATTTTACAGTTTATTTATCTAAAAATCAGCACAGTAATATCGGGTCAGTGCAAAAATTATTTGAACAAATAGATAAGTAAACAAACAAATTTTTAACCTTTTCATTGCACAGTTTTACAGATCATGAAAACCCATTACATTATTACAATTTTGTTTCAACAATATATTTGTGTCTACTATAATTTTCAAGATATACAGGAAAATAAGAAAATGCACATTAAAATTTAAGGGGTGTTTTCATTCTGAAGAATTAAAAAATAGCACAAACAGAAAATGGACTAATTTTTCTATCGAAGTCTCCTGCGAACTACAAAGTTACAAAAAAATCGGAATTTGCGAGTTACCGAAGTTCTTTTGTAAGATTGAATGCTACTCAACACACAAACAAGGAGAGATCCCCAGGTGTAACGTTGACTTTTTGATGTGGTTTAGCACAGTGATAAAGATTACAATTTTGACGCCAGTGGTATATGCTTCATCCACGTGTAATCATTAGTTTCTGAGATATTTAATGTTAAAGTTGTAGCCTACATACAAGCATGTCATTCTACATGTAAAAATAAGTTGAAAATGTAGAATAAAATTTTCACGTATAATGCTTCGTTTTCAAGATTTTCGAAATTCATTTAACGCGTATGTTTCGTGTTGACAAAAAGTAGTAACGGAATGTAATGAACATTAACCAATTCCTATTCCAGTGGTGGTACTATAAGAAAATATTAAAACCCAAAAATCAATTTTTTCAAAATTTATAGGTGGCATAACCCCTTAAGACCTTTGGCGTACCTTTAAAAACAGCAACTATATTTGAGGTGCAAACGTTAGGTGACTCACCCTGTACAAATTCATTTGTGGTTATACAAGACGTATAAATCCCCTTCGCAGTACCCAAAAAACGGACATTTAGTTGAAAAAGTCTGGGCACTATAGTTCCCAAGCGACCGCGAGATTCGCCCAAAAGTTGGGAACTACAATTCCCACCCGTACCGAATTTGTTAATGCTGCCAGTCGAGTATTAAATACACAATTTCCTTCCTTCTTCAACGCGTAACATCTTCACTCGATCCATCTCCGATATCAATCGACCGAAAAAGGAAAAAAAAAGAAGAAAAAAAATCTTTCAAACGGGCAGAACAATGAATCGTTTATCCTCGCTAATCACCTGGATGCCGATTTGTCAGGTTAACGAGTCGACGGCCCTCGGAACCCAGCGAAATTCCCAGTGGTGGCGTTGAAATAAAGCCCCATCGATCCGATATAATGACGATAGGCGCGGCCCGATTTAGTACGGAACGCCGTGAATATCGAGAGAGAGAGAAGCTCCCCGCGATCGAGCCTGGCGCGATCGCGCAGGAAAGAAGGAACCTTTCCGCCGTAATTTCCGTGACCCAGCCGCGTCGGCGCGGGGTCAGATCGATGAATCACTGTCAGGTTTCAGCGATTCGTCCATTGATAACGGGACGATGCAGAACAAGGAAGTCTTTCTGCTGAAAGACCGGACGTGTTTTTCGTGGCCCCCTCGACCCACGAATTCCGAGGATGTATGGTCTTCCATTCGATGAATTCCTGCACAAAATTTCGGGACCAATCCCGTGGACAATAAGCTCGGTGTTCGATGATGGTGGCCCATTAAATGATTGGCCGGTTGAAATTTGAAGGACACGAGTGACGAGAGATCGACATCGTTCGTAGAAGATAATAATGATAGAGGAAAGTGGATAAATATGGAATAGTGTATCTAATGTGGAATAGTACCATTTTTAAAAATCTGACAAATAAATATTTGTCAAAGGGCTATAGGCTACTTGAATCACTTTGGCACTGCACACGCTGTGACTCGTCAGTTGAGTGAACGTTAGTGACATGGCAGGATCGTTTTGTTTTGCTTGTGTTCGAAAAGTTTTTATCAGTGTGTAAATTTGATGTATTTCTCGTAATTGTTATTATTTTACGTTGTTTATTTGTTTGTTTTGGTTGTTGTTAGCATACCTGCCAGTGATATTTATAAGTATTTGCAAAGGTGTGTGATTTGTTTTACAAGCAGAATACCGTGTTTTTAACTTTGTGAAATTCCAAGTATGGAATATGACTAATGTACTGGTGCAGAGTTTGACATCTGAATATGTCATTATTGCAAATAGCTAATTTTTTATTTAATTTCTTGAAAATGTGATTTTATAACCAATGTGCCTTAATTAGTACGAAGAATAAAACTGCTTTTTTGTTTGTTTTCCATGAAACTATATATTGTTACCTGATGACAGTGTTCCATATTTGGAAACCTATTCTATATTAGGTACAATTTATGTTAGTTCAATTACGAACGTAAATATATGACTGAGTACCCATAAAAGTCTTTTATTTGTTACGATTGATTTTGTAAGAATGGCAGTCGAAAAACAGAATGGAATTCCATATTTGACTACGTTCGTCTACTAATTTATTTAAAGAGGGGAACACTTTGGTACAAAAATAGTGGTAGTTAACAAAATTAGATACAAAAGGAAAGAAATAAAAATATCTAAACCAACAAAAATAAATACAAATCGACAGAATCATTTAGATTATTAGCCAACGTGTATATGCGATTTAACGGTTTGAAATTTCCATAATTAGTTCTACGAAATGGAGAATTAAATAAATTATGATTTCCTAACCCTTTCGAGACTGATTTTGTTTAAACGATGAAATCAACAATATAATAGTACAGGCTATAATACGCTCAAATATGAAGAAAAATTTGGTTAAGCATACCTGTAAAAATGGGGTATGTAGTCTCATTAGTCCTTTAAAATCAGATTTTATGTTCCAATAGGTCTCAATGATGACAGAAAAACTCATAACAACTGGGAAACAAGATTGTTTATTGAAGTGTCTCACAAAATCGTTGATAAAATAAGGTAATTAAGTGTAATATCATAAATGGTACGGTGTAAAAAATTTAATACAGAGTCCAACTCTACAGCTTGAACATACAGTTCTGGTCAATTTTTTCCATTTTCCCTCCTGAACATGTAATACATCTGTTCCTTTATAAATTTTATTCACGAAGATAAAGAATTGAATTTGAGAGCATATATCCCACAGATTTTGTTAAACTTACCTTGGGGCATATTATCCCCTTAGTCTCGAAAGGGTTAAATTACATGTGAGTGTGCAAAATTGAATATTCTTATGTAATTCTGGGCAGGCAATGCGTCCATTAACGATTTTAAATAAAAACAGTAAATCTGATATTTTTCTTCTGTTTTCAAGTGTAATTAAGTTTAATTCATTAAGATATGGGTTACAGTCATGGGGCGTAAAGTGCACAGGATTCCTCGTATAAGATGTGACGTTACGAATGATCATTCGTGATCTAACAAGGTGTCGTTTTTCTTTCTCGAATCAGTGGAACTTTATTCGAGTCTAGAAAGTGCTGTTGTAGATGGAACGCAGTGATAGAGCGTGGCTCGTTGATGAGAGTGAAATGAAATGCGGAATAGAATAATGAATTGAAATGAAATTTGAGATGGGGAGAAGGCGCGAGATAAAATGCAGTAGGATATGATAGATCGTTGGAGAGAATAGAAGTCAGAAATGCAATAAAAGGATACATTAGTATTTGTAATCTTGATACCTGAATCGTTTAAGTGCAGGTTTTGAGGATTGAGATTTTTATGATTAACATTAACACCGATATAAAGTAAATAAGACACACAGCAAGACCCAGACTTTTCCAGCAAATGTAATAGTTAGGTTTCCAATTGTTATTTAAGAAGCAGTTATCGCCGACTGTAGGAAGGTTATTTTATCTAGCTTCTATGAGTAAAAAGAAGGCTGGGAAAAAAAGTGTTTGAATTTTTCATTATTGTCAACCAAGGATGGGCAAATTCATTATCCAGATGAAGAATTACGAATAACGAATGAAAGATAAAAAGGGGTAGGTATTTCATTATTTTTTGTTGATTAAACGTTGAAATTCCAATTTCTATAATATAATGATACTTCTTCTAGAGTAGACACTTGGTAAACAATTACTTAATCTTATTAATTGTTTAAAGGTCCCGATGGCGCTCTGAGATACTACTACTTTTCACTATGTACTATTCGAATAAAATTCTACCAACTCTGGATTCAATGCGACATTCTCAGTAGACTGCGGACTAAATACAGGGTGTCCCAACATTGGTGTAAGTCCTGGAAAGGGGTGATTCCCATGGTGATTTGAAACAAGTTTTTCTTTAGCGAAAAAGTTCTCCGAGGCTTTGTTAACGATTTATTAACGAAAAACCCCGACCAATCAGAGCGCCAGTTTGTTAGCTGAGCTCCCACGGTAGCGTGTCGTCAACGTTACCACAAGAGCTCAGCTGGCACACCCACGTTCCGATTGGTCGGGGTATTTCGTTAATATCTCGTAAATAAAACCTCAGAGAACTTTTTCGCTAAGGAAAAAGTTGTTTCAAATCACCCCCAGGAATCGCTCCTTTGAAGTATTTATAACTACTTTGGGACACCCTGTATATTTTTCATTCATATCGAATGTGCACAATGAGATAGTGACCAGTGAGAAGTGTTCAACTATTTTTGTGTTAAAATAACTTTCTGTGAACTGTACTGTCACCTATATTGTTTAGAAAATTACAAATGTTCTGACATTTTATGATATCATTTACACAACTTTGTATAGTTTTCACGTATGAACGAAATGTTTGATAATATAATTCAGTATCCTGTTAATGGACAGGAATACTTATTATTTTACAACCAATTTCTTCAATTAACAAATGACACAAAATAACGATTTTCTGTATGTATATAAATGATTCTAGTGTTTTTATCGCAGTTGATCCAAAACTGCACGAATGTTTCTCACGCGTCACCCTTCGCTCCCCATCATCTTCTCAAACCCTGAACAGCAAACAATCTGCCCCACCATTTCGCAACGATGTCAACCCAGACCTCTTAATCACGACCTTTTTAATTGGAACTCGCCGTTCAAACGATATGATTACCAAAGAATAACACGTCAGCCAAAAGAGAAGGCACCGAAAAAAGCAAGAAACAAAGGAACATCAAAGCGTGAGAGTACGTCATCCAATTACCTCGGGAACTCCCTCCGTAAAATTTTATCTTTCTTTCACCGACTAATTGTGCCCCGACAGGTAGACTCGACTAAACTGAAAAAGGTGAAAAAAAAACGAAAAAAACGAAACACAGGCCGGTAAAAAAAAGAATACGTTCAATAGTAATTTAATTTTATAAAGAAAAATGTTAGTATTCCGCGTTACACTGCATTTGCGAACTGGAATTTATATTAGATTGTTATAAAATCTGAATTTACAGTATTAATGTCATTTTTCAACGCTCTTCGTTTCGTCAGCCTAAAAATTAGTACACTTGGAAACAAGAAGCTTGCAACTCGTTGGTAAGAATCTACCGATAGAAACGAATTCTTGGATTGAAAATGCTATGTTCACGATGAGCTGCAATCGTTCAAACTCTATAGTTCAAAACGGGCTAAACGCTATCCCCACCATCGTCCTGTTTCCGGGAAGTAACAGAGACAAAAATCTGAGCTCCTTTTTCTACAAAGGTACACAAAGATTGGAAGGGGAAGCAGGTGCATGTGGGATTCCTACGTTGCTAAGCGCTGTTATAAACAATTATCTGCAAACTTTCTTTATTTTTCAAATATTTACAGATCCAGAAATGTAGATTCACCCCCTGAAGCCATTGACGCTGTAACGATGTTTAACGAGTATACTCGCCATAAGGAAATGACCACTTTTTGGTTAACGACGAGTATACTCGTCATATGAAAAAATGAAATCTTGCTATAAAAATTGAGAAATACATTTCTTTGATTACAAGAAAGGAATCAAATGGTTCCACATTTCCAAAATAAAATTCCACCGTTAAAAGGTTAATATTTTCGGCACCTGGTATAATACTACTTCACGAAGAAACCACTCACTTCCCGATTGGACCACCGATTCGGTAACACCCTGTACAACCATCTTCCCATCCTAACGTGTGGGGCATTCGCGGCGGCGGGCGACTTTCAACAGAAAGTGGCCGGACACGAGAGCACATCTACTTTCTCATGGAATTCACGGTTATATACCCTTTTCGCGCTTAGTAGGACAAAATACATATCGGCTGGCGGTCGTTGTTGGCGTGTACGCCCCTGGGCCATTGGGCGCCTCCTCGGCCTTTTGCCGTCGAAACGAATGGTGGGAGGGGAAGAAGAAGAGGCGGCCTCTCTCGATCTTCCCTAAGTAGGTCTCGGGAGCGAAGGAAGCGCGAGTCGGACCAGGACGAACGAGGACAACGCAAAGAGACGGGATATAGACCGGCGGAGGAGCATTGGTCAAAAAGGACAAAAAAACAAAAAAGAGCGAGGGGCGGAGGGGGAGGGGGAAGAAATGTCGGAAACGTATGTGAAGAGAGAGGAGGAGGGTCACTCCCCTCTGGGCGCTTCTTCTTCATCGGACCGTGACCAATAACCATTGCAATCGTCCCGGGGATTAACGAGCCGGACGCTCTCGTGATCGAGAGACGCGGCCGTGGAATCGATCCACGGTCGAATCCAGGAAATCGCCGGTTTTCACGGTTTTCCGGCTGTTAGTCTGTTCGAGGCTACCGGGAGGGAATACGTCGCCACTTCTAATTGCTTGTCTTTTGTTGCAGATGCGAGACGAAATAAGGTTCGCAGGCGCTGGATAACGCTGGATCGTGGGTTCGGTTATTGGAATTCTTACTCTTTAGACTGGTCTAAAAACCGAAGGATTACAGGAATAATTTTAATACTCTTAACCTTTTAACGGTGTTTGACGAGTATACTCGTCATGAGGGAATGATCAGTTTTTGGATAATGACGAGTATACTCGTCGTGAGGGAATGAGCACTTTTTTAGTAATGACGAGTACACTCGTAATGGGGGAGTGGCCACTTTTTGGATAACGACGAGTATACTCGTCGTGAGGGAACAAGCACTTTTTTAGTAATGGCGAGTATACTATATAGTTGTGAGAGAATGACCACTTTTTGAGTAATGGCGAGTATACTCGTTGTGAGGGAATCACCACTTCTTGAGTAATGACGAGAATACTCGTTTTGAGGGAAGGACCATTCTTTGGGTAATGATAAGTATACTCGTCATAACGGAATGACCACTTTCTGAGTAGCGACGAGTATACTCGTCCTGAGAGAATGGTCACATTTTAGGTAATGACGAGTATACTTGTGTGAAATAATGAAATACCTTTTACTATAAAAATTAAAATTTTAGTAAGAATTGAAATATATATTTCTTTTATTAGAATAACGAATTTTTTAAGTTTGTATTAATAATATTTGTTACATTAATGAATTCCTGGAACAATAAAGTTATTGATTTTTTTAGTAGACTAACTCGTAGTATTTGTTATAATTTAATTCAAATTTACAGTACGTGCATTTACTCTATTTTCGAGTATAATCGTCGTCGCTTGATTTTAATTACGCACGCAGATACACATTTCCGAGACAAAATTCCACCTTTAAAGGGTTAATGGAATTGTTAATCAAGGGTTAAAGGTACAAAAGAGCAGGGAACGTTCGTTTTATAGTGATTTCACATAAGATAACATTAATGATTTGGTACGTACTGGTAAACTTTAAGGTTATAGAAATTGATTTTCTCAATGAAGCTGTTCGGTGACATTTCTTCTTATATTCCGATACCTCTTCGATGAACCCTTGGACCACTGTACCTTAGTCATTTCAGAAACTTCAATAAAGTTTACAGTTAGCATTTTATAAGAATACTCGCATATTTTGAAGAAATTCATTCAGAAACACATTAAAGGACAGACAAGCAGAAGTTCGTCTGGTCCTAGGTACCACCACCATTCGGTCATCAAAAAAATTAACCCTCTATCTATAACGCAAAGAACTATTGATGTGACATATCGAAGAATATATGAATATGGTACGATTCTAAATTTATTTAGAACGTGTTACGTGCCTCGCCATAGCAGGAATAATGTGAAACTAAGACTGAAAGACTAACGAAGCTTATTTTAACTCCATATCATAAATCAAACATCTTTCAGATACACTGAAATGTTACATATTGAAAATCTTCAACATGTTTGGTACTAAGTCCTGAAGTAAAAGTGCTACTCTATTTGTAGAACACCTTCTCTATTAATTTCTAAAATGGTACCGTTAATCTCAATAATAGACAATAAATGGATTCAACTGATTATAAGTTCTTAACCCTCCTATATTAGCTGGATTTTGAAGTTATATCATCAAGATTATCATGTTCTCGTGTCAGACTTAATCAGCATTTTCAGGGTCAATCGAAAAGGTCTTTGATTTAACGTATACATATTGGGTTGAACGGAAAGCTTTTGCGTTCGTTCTATTTTTTGCCATTATTGCGTTTTTTTAACATTTGTTTGCAAATATCGATATTCAGAAACTTTACTGTGAGCGCAATCTTGCGTTTCTTAATACTTTATCGATGGAAGACGCCATACAGCGTCGATTGAAATACTGTCAGTTATCACGAATGACGCAAAAATTAAATATCCTCTCATAAAATCCCGCTTTAGCTGTAAATTATCAGTGTAACGGCAGCGTCGATAAGCTTGTTAATTACAGTGTTATTTCCTGTAACTGGTAATCTCTTCCTCTATCCTAGACATCCTTCGATCGCACTGGACAATTTAAAAAAAAAAAAAGACCGTGTTTCCAGTTTCACCACGCACACGATGCTGTAACACCAATCAAACACGCCGTACAACACCGATTCAAACACGCGAGATCTCTGTAAAAGCACATCAAGTGTCAAAGACATTTCTCGAGTTCCATCTCGAATCCACCCGGAGAATTAATCCCGACATCACGCGTCCAGTCGCAGAAGACAGATCGATGCCCTTCACGAACTGGTTCGAGACGAGTCGTCTACGAATTCGAGACTGTCTCGTCTACTGTTTTTCTTCTTTTATTTATCGTCGGTCCCGTTTCTAAGCCTTCCCAACCGCCTCCGGACTGTCCGCCCGTGTCCATCGAGACGCGACCGAGACTGACTATATGTATAAATAACATACACTGCCGCTCGGAAGTATTAATACACTTATCGAATGTCTAGTAAACGTTACGAGGCATTACGAAATTGCTGAGAGTCCAAAATAAAATATTGTTTCGGAGATATTGAAACTCGATGAACAATTTTCACGCTACTATGAAGTAATAAAAAGTGATTCAGAATAGGTGCACTACTGCCCACAAGTATTAGGGCATCTTCCTAGCAGCAATTACTATTCGCATTTTGATGGGCCCTTGATGCACTATTAGAAGGCCAAGAGTTACAATTGTCACCCTTTTTTGCAACTGGGCCAACAATCATACCCAACGTAGGGCCCACGTCATTATACTACGAAGGGTTAACTGGAGGTTTCTATCTGTAGGGTCTATTGTCGAGTATCTACAATAAACCAACAATAGGAAGGCAGTTGGCTATACTACACTTCCATAAAATCCTTCATAAATATTTGAAGGAGTATAACACTTGAAATAATATTTATAATAATTATATGCATGCATAATTGTATAAAGTTATCTTTACAATTTATTATGTACAATTTATACATGTAGCTAATTATTACAAATAATTAATATAAGTTATCTCTAATCTTCTGTCCCCTGACTCTATTTTCACGAAATATCAAATGTCAAACGTGTTGCGCGACAATAACAAATTGCGAGTATATTCATAAATAAGAAAACAAAAAAATCAATTTGAAATATAATAACAAGTTTTTGGTTGTAGCAACGTTTCTGACGTCTTTAAGAGGATATTTAAATGTTAGCAAACTTTGGGTGGGCCAATATTGTATTATCATTGTAAATTTATTGTTAATTAACCAACTATAATAATTGTAGGCCCAACATTGGATATTCGTTAGCAAATTGTCATAACTTTTTCGTCGTAAGCCCTATTTTGGGAATTTGTAGACAAAAACACTAACTATATCCCAACTAACTCCCAACTGTTGGATACCGTTGGCCAACCATAAATGCTGCTAGGGTAGTCTGTATAAAAAAATGAGATGTTTCGTAAAAATAATATACTAGGCTGACCACGAAACACGATCAGCTTCGATCATTCTACTGCTAGCTGTTTGAGTGAAAAAATGTTTGCATGCTTAACCATAATTGCAATCGTCATAAATGGTACTAAGCAGTTATTTCTTAATCGTTCATACGAGTGTATTGCATCAGTGATGGACTCCATTTTGAACATCGTTTTAATTAAGGTAAATAATATTTTTTTAATGTCCCTTTGGTTCAGAAAAAAAATTAATTATTTGTTACAATGCTTGCCGAATTCGTCTCAGTATCCGCTGAAAGACAGACGTACAGCAAACTCGGCTTCCGCTAGGGGAAAATCTGACGTATAAGGGCCTCCTACCACTTGGTTTTGGAAGTTACTGAAATTTATGCCAAATTAACATTCGGTTCAACATTTATTTCAGTACTTGAAATAAATTTACCAAGTGTTAGAAGACTTTTCTCCTGCGCCACTATGTCCCCTAGCGAAAGCAGAGTTTGTTCGTAAGGGTACGAAAAAAGATTATAGCTTTATCTATAGAAAAACTGAAGGTAGCCTTGAAAACTCTGGGAAAAGAGGGTTGACAACAAATTTGTTAGAATCATCCTAAAGCTCTCCTAAAATCATATTATACTAGTCAAATAATTATTAAAAGAACCTCGACACAAAAATAACGGTTTATTTATTTATTAGTTCTGAGTCCAAACTCGTGGTATAATTGTGGCTGTGATCCCTTCATAAATTGTGAAAAAGGTTGAAGAACTTGAAAACTATTGAATCGATTTTGACCAAACATAGCTATTAACCTTCCCGGAAATATACACTTTAAAAGAAAAAAAACGCATCAAAATCGGATCATTGATTGATGAACTACGGAGCCACAGACACACACACACAAACATAGGCGTCAAACTTATAACACCCCACTTTTTTGCGTCAGGAGTTAAAAATGTTTCGATTGAATCTAGCAGTAGAATAATCCAAGCTGATCACGCTTCATGGTGCCCCTTGTATATTTGGTCAATTACTTTATAGTAGCAGAAGCGTTGTCCACTGAGCTTTCGTACCACTAAATAATATTCATTTCAGACTTTTAGCAATTTCGTAATGCTTTATATCGTTTACCGTACATTCAATAAGTGTCCTAATACTTACGAACGGGAGTGTATGTATAATTTTTACGAAACGTCACATTTATCTTCATTCGAACCAGCTGCCCTGACATGGGCGTAGCTAGGGAGGACATGGGGGGGACACTCCCCCCCACCCTGAACGGAAGAAAGTAGCTTTTGCCCCACCTTACAAGAAAAAAATTGAACTTTGCCCCCCCCCCCTTCATTCCCAAAGTTACAACATTTTTGCGTAATATTTAATATTGCAGTATAATTTGAAACACGACCAACAGCCTCTATTAACAAAACGCCTACATTTTTAACGATTTATGACTTTAAAAACAAAATAAAGTGTGTCTGGCTACGTGCGGCCTTTTTCACTGTGGCAGTCGATGTGTCAATATTTTTATCCCCCACCCCCTGACTGATAACCTAGCTACGCCCATGTGTCCTGATACTTATGAGTGTTAGTGTACAGAACGTGTCGTGGACATTCGTGACGATTCGCGTGACAGTTATCGAGAATCGACTTATCCAGCCGCGATAAGGTTGCAGGGGGCGCTCGTGTCGTTCTTGTACGTGGCCAATTAAGCTGCAACGACGACACCTTTGACGGGCTAGTTACTAATTGCCCGCCATTACTGGCACGGTCTGTTCGAGCCGAAAGAAATGTCCAAGGAGCCCGTTCCGTCGAGCTCTAATTACTTCGGATATGCCGCTGAGCGAGATTGCGTCGTCATCCTGATTTTCCACGTTTTCGTCGACGATATCGAGCGAGTCGGCCGACGAACCATCTCGAATCGATTATTCCTCTTTGACAGCTTCGCGTCCTTGTGGCTGCAACGACGAATGGTGTCTAGGCGGCCAGACGGAAAGTTCACCGTTCGATGACTCCCCATAATGATGGGCAAAAAACATTTCCAAAAGTATTCGAATGACAAATACCTGCTAAGGTAGTCATTACTAAATTTGCATACTGCATTTGATAGTTGTGTAATTACAGAATACTTTTATTTAGTTTTGTCATGAATAAATAATACATATGTAAGGTCAATGACCCTATTTTTAATGTAAGAGTTCTGGTATAGCAGACATTGATTTTTATTATTTATTTATTCAACAATCGACAGAAAAATTATTAGATGTAAAATTTAAGCCTCGCTTTATAATTAAAATTGGATAAAAGTATTTTTAGGGACAATTTAAATTAATAATAGTTCTCCTCATCGAAAATAGAAGTGCCAAAACTAAACTTTAGCAAACAATATTAATTTTTTTAGTAAAAACGCAGCGTCCACGTGTGAACACACATATTAAATTTATTTCTATTAAAATGCTGCCATCTATTGAACAGCGAGCTAAATAATTTTTTGTATAACTAATTTATTATTTATCTTTTTGCATTAAATAAAAAGTATACGTACTGAGCAGAAATCGGGACGTGATTAGAATTCGGGATATTGACCTTATTTCGTAATCATTTCATCAATAAGTACCAAATACGTCTGGATTTTGTATTCTGCCCCCAACTGTGTAAAAAATACTTTCATTGACATTTATTCTCAGCTAAATACATGAATGTATTATTTGAATACAACTACACCCAGTGCGTAAGAGAGTGTCCTTTTACGTTTAAAAACAGTCGACGAATATGACTAGCTGACAGTTGCCGCTTTATTATCCTGTTAATTGTTGAGTTTCGGGTATCCATAATTTTCACACAAACTGAATGTGATGGTCTCTATATATTTAGCTGAAAATAAATGTGAATAGAAGTATTCTTTATATTATTGGGTACAGAATACAAAATGCTAACCTATTCGGTACCTATTGATAAAATGGTTATGAAATACAAGTGTATTCGAGTATTTGCTCATTATACAATACAAAATACCAGAGTATTCGTCAATTGATCTATATATTCAATACAAGTATTCAGTTCGTTACATGTATTTGAATTACAAAATCATTCGATTGCTCCCATCTCTGCTCCCCCATCGGTGTTTTTTCTATCGCGGGACCACACGTCTGTGCACTTTCACGTCACTGTTTTTTTTTTCATGGTGGACGTTCAGGAACGTTGATTGGGTGTGTGAAATTAACCGACACGCTGTTTTTGATACTGGCTGATCATCCGTTTGCTGCGGTATTCTTAGACTGCTAGTGAATACTAAATCGGAAAATTGTGAAATTGTTATTGCAATTTTGGGTGAACTTCTGAAAAGTACCCACACCCGTTGACCCTGACTTTGACATATGTTATCAAGAACACCCTCCCGAGTAATCTTCAAAGGGTTTAAACTGCCGATTATTGGTTCTTAAAACGTTATTAACACTAGAACTACCGAACCCGTCAAAATGACGGATTTCAGATTTTTTTATTTTACAATTACTCAAATCCTAGAGAATTTCCATGAGAATTTATGTTAACTTTTAATTGTTTATGTACCTTGTATTACACTATACTAAGCTGTATTGTATTATATATTACACGTATTAATATATCACACAATTTACCTTAGCATACATTCAACGCTGGTAGTTCTAGTGTTAATAAAGAAAGATTGTAAAACGTACCGTAATTTTCCTAAAAATCTGAACTTCTGTAACGTAGTGTCTTTAAAGCATTGTACTAATCTCAGTTGGATAAAGCTAGTTAAAAAGGAGAAAAATATACAATACTGTTCAAAGCATTTTACTGATCTGAATTGGTTAGAGCTAGTTAAAAAACAAACAAAAAGTATTGTTCAAAGCATTATACTGATCTGATTGTGAGTTATATAGTTAGAGGTATTTTTTAATAACCAATGATCAACGGTTTAAACCTTTTAAAAGTTACGACGTGGTAAATTTCAGGTTTATTTCAGTTTCTCTTCACGAAATTCACAGTTTAAAGGTACGACAGACAAACGGACGGACAGATAGCGTGAGCATAGTAATAGGGTTCCGTACGAAACCGTAACGAACAGACAGACAAGAAAGCGAGTTAATATTGCATTGTCATTCAGTTCTGAGCTATATTTAAAGTTTCAAGTCTCTAGCTGATCCAGAAGTTAGTTTAAAATCAATTGCAAAATTTTTACCAAACAGACAGACAAGAAAGCGAGTTAATAAAAACATGGTAAAAACTGTTACGTTTCTCCCTGGTATCCCCTACAACAATAAGCGGCGCCGCCCGATCGTCCTCGATCCCGATCGAGGAATCGACGTTCGCCCTCTAATGGCAGGACAAAGGCGAGAGTCCGAATGAGTTACAGTTATGCGGACACGCAACCGCCGCACCGTCAGTAAAATTTAATTGCGGCCGCCGAAAATTGTGGCCCCCGGGCCCGGGGCACCGTTACCGCCCGTGAAAGAATCGCATAAAACGGAGGAGGAAGTCCCCCTCCCTGGTTGACGGGACGACGATCGGCAGGGGTATTCGTTACTTAATCCGCCTGGTGAATCTCCGCTTCCCCGAATTCTCATGCAAACGGTCCCGTTAACCTTTCCCTCGCGAGAATCGTCCCGCCTGCCTGCAGCCGCCTCTTGATTCTATGCGAATTTCCCCTATTGTGCTCGGGACATTTATTTGTTCCGGACACCTGAACGACAGACACCTTGGTCACGACGTTGCTCCCGTTTAACCCATTAAGATACATTGTAACACAAGATTTCACTTGCAATCGTTTGTTTCGGCGAATTTGCATTGTTGAATTCGGTTTTTCGTGTTGTAGTTTATGAAAGAGAATTTCAAAGAATTGCTTAATATTGTTTTCGTCATTATTTCCTCTGCCATTTAGATTCTACGACGTTTTGAAATTTGAAGAATTTGAAGTATTTATAGGAGTATGAAGCTAAATAGGGGGACGTTTTTTTTTGTTAGAGGTTTCTTGAATTTCTAGTAATATACAGAAGCCATTAACACGTTGACTGCCACAGTGAAAAAGACCGTACGTAGCCAGACACGTTTTATTTCACACATATAAAGGGTGTTCCGCCTAAAACAGACCGTCTAAAGATCTTCTCTTTCTGTAATCATACGAGAAATGTTTTTTATATAATTTAAATGATTTCAAGAGATAAATCAGATGATGGAAAAAAAATATATAAGTGAATTTACAATTTTTAGAGTAAACTTTTTATAAGTAAATTTAAAATGTTTAGATTTCAAGGTAATTTTAAGGTCTTACTATTATACATGAATAAATATATAATAATGTTGTCTATAACATACAATAGGAAAATGATGTGCATATACGCATAAAAACATGGGTGACCTTGAAAAAACCATTAAAAAACGCCACTTGGGAAAATTTTTTGCCGCCATCCGAATAATCTCTTGAAACCATTTAAATTGTGTGAAAAATATTTCTCTTATGATCTGTATTTTAATACTTAGATTCTACAACGTTTTGGAATTTGAAGAAATTGAAATATTTATAAAACTATGATAAACCAATTTTGTTTTTAAATCATGGGAATTTGTTGATGTCCCTTTTTCATGTAGTGAGTTTCTACAATATAGTATCTTATATGTAGTATGTTGCATTTTTTTATATCTCGGCAAAGTAATATAGAAGTTGTTTACGTTTCTCTATAAAAAAAATTGCCTAATATTGTGTAAACGTAATACATATTGTGTTACACAAAAGTTAAGTTTTATATAATCGTGTGTATTATATGCAAATGCAAAAAATCCGCAGTCTAAAAATAAATAGTTCTTAAAGTTGATCTCAGGCTAGTGGTAAATATTGTCAAGACAGTATAAGATTTCGATATTCCCATCAATATTGAATATGGCAAGAAATATTGTTGGTGCATCTGGTATTTATAGATATAGTAAAGTAAATACACTAATGAATGAACATACAAGAGATTTTCAAACTATTATAGTTGAATTTTAAATGATAATAATATTAAAAAATATTTGACACGTGAAACTTAGATTTTATAATATCTATACCTTTTTAGAACGTACAGATTTCAATTTGAAAAATTGGAAAAATGTAATTGATTCAATTAAAAAAAAAATACTGATTTCACCAGTGAATGAACAATATTAAGAAAATTGTCTAATCAACATTCCAGTAACATTTCTTATATGTATAACATAATGCAGAAGTCAATCAGTGTAAGTCACTCTATAATTAAAAATGACTTAAGCCGTGTAAATACACTTTCATTATTTATTTTATACGCAACCAGTTACATATGTATGTATCAGGGTTGGGAACATTTTATTTGAAATAAGATAACAAGTAACCATTTGTAATAATTCACAAATAACATAAGAAAGCTAATTTTATTTGTGTTTGACTCAAATAAATTATTTTCAAATAATTTTTTATTTCAGTTATTTCACTCAAATAATATAACAAATCATTTGACATAAGAGGATTAATAATGCTGAAATGATAGAATTAGAGAGTATTTGAGAAATTATTTGAATAAATATTTGACCAAATAGAAAATGAAATAGAAAATTATTTCATTTGAAATCCAAATAACGAAATAATCTGAAGAAAAGTCATCTGTCTGTGCAAATAAACTAACACATGATTATGTCAAATAACATGTAGCCAGATAAGATAATACATTATCTTAACGATTCTTTTGCAAATAGTTTATTTGAATAACGCCCAAGCCTAGTATGTATCCTATACATATGAATAATTTTTTATTTGTTAATAGCATATATTACTTTTTACAATACATCTTCTAAACAATTATCTTTTTTAATTTACTCTGTGACTTACACTGATAATAACATTTCAATGTTCAGTTTCAATAACATTTCTAACCAATGGCATGAAAATAGTTTGAATATAAAACAAGGAATTGAAGGAAATCAATATTTACTCATTTGCTTATTTTAATAACGTAATTTACTCGTTTTCACATATAATGTTCATTTAGTGGTGCATCCACCCTAAAGTGTTATGTTTCATCGTATTCTCTTGTCTCGACGATACGTCCACGGAATGCCTGGAGATCATTGAAAAATATCTTCTTCCCAACTCCCGATCGAAAACGAAATGTCAAGGGCTCCATTTGCAATCTGATATTCTCGATGAAACTTTCATTAACCGCGCGATTACGCATACCTTCTATGTTGTTCCGTGTTTCGCATAGTTGGCTCTCTTTCGTAACGATAAACATTCGAACTCTACGTGAGCGTATAATACGTACTGCGTGCGTTATTCCGCGAAGATTTTCCGAGTGATCGCGAGGGTAAAACGACAGAGGCCTCGATTGTAATTGGATAGCCGGTGAAACTTACATTAATCCTTCCTGTATCTTCATCGTTTTACATTTCAACTGATGTTTCAACTTTCCTCCACGTCTGGAATCATCTGAGCTCACGTTGAAATCATTTTAACCCTTTCGTGGCCAAATTAGTTCCTTTTAAAGAATTGGTTGTTTATCTATCTAATCATTGCTTTTGTAATTTTTGTTAGAAATCTTGCATGTTTTCTACTGAACCTTAAGTATTCTGAATAGGGGAACTAATTTTTATAACGGATATTTTTATTAAAACTATTTTACTCGTATAAATTGTTCTTTACAGATATTACAAATCATGACAGATGTTTCGAAGCATGAACGGAACACGAAACAAAACTTCACCTAAAATGGTCTTTAGCAGTATGGACGCAAAATATCACGAAAATGTTATTCAATTAAGAACTATCTTGTTAAAAAAAACAGAAATACACGTAAATCAGAACGGACACTCACACAAAGAACTCCACGACTACGATTTTATGCGGGAAACTGCGATTTGGTATGTCTAATACAGTTCTAGTACTCAAACAGAACATATCGTTCATTTGTTGCAATAACGACATAGAGTGGATAAAAATAGTATTCGCACACCCCTTAAAACTCTTTTAAAATTGGTCCAAATGACTTGAGTTTTTTGTGAATTTAGATTAGTTTACTAAATAATTTGTCAAAATAATGTTGAAAAAATTGCAATTGGTCGAAATCGCGAAGAAAATAGTAAAGGTCGTTTTATACAACTTTTTTATCTGAGACTGTAATGAAAATTTAATAAATACATTTCGAAAATTTATGTTAGTTATATACATACTGATACTTTCATTGAAATCGGTTGAATCACAGAAACGAGTGACAGGCATCAAAAGAAGTAAGAATTGTTAGATTCCCTACAGTTGTAGGTCGAAAGTCGGGAAAAACTGTGATTTTCAGGATTATTAGTCGTTTATATCTCGTAGCAATGTTAACCGATTTTGATGCAATTTTCAACATGTATATAACATAAATCTTCGATATGTATTTATTAAATATTCATTATAGCCTCAGATTAAAAAGTTGTAAAAAACGACCTTTACTATTTTCAATTGCAACTTTTTCAATTTTATTTTACACATCATTTAAGTGTCCCTAACTTTGCAAAAGAGCTCAAGTCACTTGGACCAATTTTAAAAAAGTTGTTCCGTTTCAAAGGGTGTACGAATACTTTTGTCCGATTCTAGTGAAAGTAGAATAACGACTGTATAATGTGTATAATAATGACAGAAAAGGAATGAGGAATTTATGTGCGTAGATAGACATTTTTGTATCCCAAATGGGTTACTAGGGTCTCGCGACGGTGAACACGCAGAACGACCGGAATTCGCATGGATTTCCACTATTGTTCGAATACTCGAGCCTGAATAAAATACCAAATTCGATTCGTCTCGAAATGTGGTTAATTCCTGTGATACCGTTTTCTATTTTACATTCGCGAAGAATCAGTTTTTTTCTGGATGTCTTAGCTTCCATGACTGAAATGTGTTTGTACTTCAGAGAATTTTTATTCGGTGCTTACACATGCTACCAGGAAAGCAGAAAAATATTTAAGTCGACGTGAATGAGTATTGTTATTGGTGAAACGCCTATTTAGGGTACATTCCTCGACAATTCAAATATTTGTTGATTTTCTGGTTCAGTTTTAATTATGAATTCTTGGAGTTTATGCGAACTTCCTCCATAGTTGACATTTTTCAAACGAGAAACTTCGTTTATATTGTTTTTAAGCATCAGTTTAATACTATAGTTAAATATTTATAATTTATCAAGTAACTGTATTGTAATCTTTCAATACAAATTTAGAATATTTTAATTAACCATGTTGTCAGGATTATACAGTTATTTTGTGCTTACTAGTATTAAATTTATTAATAACACTCGAGAATTTTCTATCGATTTCACAAATTTTGTTAAAACTTTCATGCACATTAATTTCATTCAGTATGCTACAAGATTTATTATTTTCCCATTCACTCAGTTTTCCCAAGTTTGACTTCTCTCGATCTCAATAAAGAAAAGCTTTTGTCTGTTCTTTAATTGGTAACATACGTCAAATATTTCATACACTTTGGCGCTATTTCAAATTGGCGGGAAGAATTTCCCTCAGCTGGCGTTCAGAAAACCATTGCAAAATTTTAAAACTCCGAGGAAAGCAGCAGCGAAATAATACGAGATATCGTACATTAATGCTATCTAAATAAAACGAATTGGAATAACAATTTCTCGTTGATACACTTAATTATGTACGCAGTTAAGTTGCTTTATTAATCCTAGAGTAAATTGAAATACGAGTTTTCGAAAATTCGTCAGAGGTACAAAAAATATGGCTTTGGCATTATTTACAACCAAAGGACCTTTGTGAAATCGTTCTTCTACCTCTAGTTTTCTGGTTTTATGAGGGTCATTGCCCACTGAGCTAATCTCAGGTACACGCAAGAAAAATGTCATACGGAAGTATACTGTGGTGACCATTCGATTTCGTTGAAACAGAAATTGAAGTGAGAAGGTGTCCTACCCTCACCTACCCATCGACCTATCTCGATCCCCCGAAGATAGACGAATCAACCGATCGTGACCAGTCGAAGGAAACCGAAAAGGGTCATTCGTTTCGTAGACACCGAGCTGATAAGACGTGAAATGAACTCACTCGTGTCGAAGTAAGTACATACATCAGTTTTATCATTTGCCACTATATACGAATTATATTAACATTCCATCGTTAATGTTTATGTAAGTCAGATTAAGTAATCGTAAATTATTTCGATAACGCAGAAAAGGATGAATCGGTTATTTATTACATAGGGTCTTCTATTATCTATCGACTCCTATTGTCTACCTTGTTTTTACCTTTTAGTTATTTCTGATACAATTTACAATCTTTCACAATACACTTCGTGTTCAATAATTGTGCATTTGTGACATAATAGTTAATGTAATCTAATTGCTTGGAATAAGCATTATGGTCTGTTTTAGAATAACTGCTGAAAAGTACGCGTTACCGACGCCATGACAGTTGACACCCTTCAGATGCATTTCGTCAGGTAATTTGTGAGCTCTGGTAAAGTATTATAAATAAATAGTAGGGTTTATACAACAACTGACTTTGGAAAAAACCGGTTTTCGAATTCCAATATTCCAAAAGAACCGGCCAAACCGGTTTTCGAATATCTACATAAAAACAAAACGTAATTGAAATAGTAAAGTATTTATACCTATTTTAACATTTTTTTGTTTATTTAATATTTATGGAACTACTAAAATATAACTAACTTAAATATACTCCGTATAAAACTAAACAAAAAATACTATTATAACTAAAATCCTGGGAATTTATTGGAATTATATGGAAATTGTTTTAATATTAATTATTAATCTCGCGAGTCTTCCTGTATGTAGTTATCGTATCATGGATAATTACTGGACTGTGGATGTCTATGCATTTATATAATCTCTTAACTTGGAAAATGTAATACGATAAATCTTTTAATAAAGTCTAATACTGTTTACATGTTATTATTAATGTAGTAAAACCTGACATTACAACAATTACAAATTCTGACTCATTTGAATTTTCAAGTATTACTATCTGAAATTAAGAATCTGCATAAACTTCCGC
Source organism: Dufourea novaeangliae (assembly GCF_001272555.1). NCBI lineage: Eukaryota > Metazoa > Arthropoda > Insecta > Hymenoptera > Halictidae > Dufourea > Dufourea novaeangliae. Next base: position 2,336,848 of record NW_015373900.1, on the reverse strand, counting down.
ATTCTACGAATTACATGTCGAAAATTTGATATTTGCAATGATTTCTAGCATAATTCTTCGATTTCTTACAAGTAGAAAATGCATTAAACGTAAGGTTTATCCTTATACCTCATCTGTGGTATCACTAACGTTTAAAGGACGGGCAGGTATATCACGACTTTTTTACATTTTCGACTTAGAACTTGTATATATTTGTTATAGTGTTGTACTATAAAGAATAAGATGCAAATCTGGAGCCAGAAATGGGCTTCCCATTGTCTAACGTCTAATTTACACCGTTTCAATTTGAATAATGATCGCGGATCATTCATCCACTTACTTGAATTCACTTTACTAGTAATTAATTAGTATTAATTGAATATAACCGCACTTTTAATAGCATGTACACACATTATAAAATATAAGTTTATATTAGTTCCTCCAGATTAGCTTTCACCTGCAAAGCATAAATTGCAAATCACTCATAAAGGTCCTTTATAGACTACCAACTCGTAGCATATCATTGATAGTTCCTGAAGTTTGTAAAGTAATTTATGAAATTTTTTATTACTTTATTCATATGTTCCATTATCTCATTTATTATTAACCCTTTACCAAGTAGTCCTCCCGACACAGGGTTAAAATTTTTAATAAAAAACTGCCAAAAAATAGTAAGAATCGGCCAAATCCATGTTCATTTCATGCGATATATGTCATAGAAATACGTACTGGTCGTTCAAATACGCACTCAGTATAACCATACTTATAACAGCATGCATACACATTATAAAATATACATTTATACTTGTCAATGCCGTTTCACTACAAACAAATTATCCATTCAATTTTTCAAGAGTGGAGACTCGCTGTACTTTGTTCACTGGTCACTTTTGATGATCACTTTAGATGATCATTTTGGATAATCCCTTTGAATAATCACTTTGGACGAAGCACAGATGAAAAGAATGTTTTTCGTTGAATCATCCGCGACGATCCTTGAAAAGGTGTAAATTCGGCATAAAGGCTGAAATCCATCGCAAAAGTTCATCGATCGTGGTCTCGGGGACCGGACGTGACGCAATCGTGGCCCATTTCAGCCGTGAGTCGAGCGTCGATAATTAAATCGATAACGTTACGAAATCCTCCTCTAAGCGTGTCGCCGGCACGGCCGGCCGATTTTCGTCCGGCCAAGGGGCCTGAGAACGGAAAATCGCCCGATGGAAAGAACCAGTGTGTATGCATGTATGTATGTGTGTCTGTGTTATTCAAAATATAAACGTGTGGTACGTACATACGTAGCTCGCCGTGGCGTGTTACGTAAAGGCAATTACGTTAATTCGATAACGATCGCCGGGAACCGGAACGAGACCGGTTACACAGGACACCCGGTATAAACGCAAGGTGGACGGCCTTCGGGATTGGGTGTATTTTACAGTTGCTGGCTGGGCCCCACTCGCATGTACTTACGTGAAACGAGTCCGCCACACTTTGCCGAGAGGGCCCGAACACGCCCGGCTTGCCGTCCCCCGGACCAGATCTGTTTTCCAGATCGCGGTTTGACGGATAGGATTTAGTTGATCCTCTTACGTGAGTCGTTAGCCTTTGACTAATTGTCGCGCACGGTGGGAGGGGGGAGGGAGCATTTGATCAAGAAGATTTTGTCGACTTCCCGTCCTCCTGTCGCGCGTATTAGGGTAAATGTTCCAATTACTGTCAGTGTCCCTAACACTGTGACTGTATTTATTTTTCTTAAGACGAACGTAACGTTTAAAGAACTGTGTACAAGAAATATTGTTATTAATTGGGACTCTGATTTGCATACGAATAAAGAATCATATGTACTTTTATGTATTTGGTACTTAAAAAGAAATTTTGGAAATGACAATTTGAGCGTCAAACACGCGATTACGTAATTAGGAAGTGATTGCAAAATCATGTTACGAGCCATAATTTTATTATTTAACTTATATCTTCTACAAAATGAATTGTTAAAGTATATCAATAAGAATTACTTTTATGTTTGAGGTGATAGTTATAGGGACACTGAGATTATTCGAGGATATTAATTAATTACTAATTGATTCTTCATATTTAATGTATAAAATTATTTTTTCAATGAAATAGACGTCAAATAATGACATGTTTCAAACTGAGACGATTTTTAGTTTAAACAACTTGTAAAATGATTAAATAAAGATACCCTGCAATCTTAAGGTGGCAGTAATTGGGAGATCTACCCTAGTGCCCCCTACTGTCACGGGTCCACGGGTTCTATGAATGCACGTGAAGTTGCAATAGCAAACTTCGTGATGCTCTTTTGGATAACCGTAGAAAAGTCCTGACACCTCGGAACGATCCTCTAAGATAGAAACTAGAGATGGCCGATGTAAAGCAATTGAAACAGAGTTGAACAGAATTTTATTCGAATAATAAGTAGTAGAAAGTAGCAATACCTAGAGATTAAACAATTGTTTGCGAATTATCTGCTCATCCAAGAAGAATTATTTTATTATAAAAACTGAAATTCCCACGTTCAAGCAATTGAAAATTGCGAAGTACCTTTCCATCTTTTAAACGAAACTTCTTATCTGAATAATGAGTTTCTCCATCTCTGTGTTGAAAGTATTTCAGCTGCTACCCCCCACTGTAATTGGCCCGGTTTCTCTGAAGGGCTGATTGTTTCTAATAGTTCATTTGATGAAGAAAATATAACGAACACGTAGAATTACTCCCCTAAGGATCAGGCTGACTACTGTAGAAATTGAGTAGGTATACAACGGAGGTGTACCCTTGCAGACTTAGCAATAATATTACACATTTTATATTACATAAATTATACGTAAAGAGGGTGTAACAAAAGTGTTGTAGGTCCCTGAAATGGGTCATTCGTGAGGTGATTAGGAATAAGTTTTTCCTTAGCGAAAAATATTATCCGAGGCTTTGTTAACCAGATATTCACGAAAAACCCCGAACAATCAAAGCTCGGCCGGCAAACTCACTCTCTGATTGGTCGGGATTTTTCGATACTATCTCATTAACAAAGCCTCAAATAACATTTTTGCTAAAGAAAGTGTTCAAAGAATTGTTGTTGTAAAGAACTTGTTCCAAATCACCTCACGAGTGACCCATTTCAGGGCCCTAGAATCATTTTGATACACCCTGTATATCAAGTATGCGCATGGGGATGCCAATTTACTAATAATGTTACACAGAGTGTCTCAGATCGAGTAATATACCCGGCCAGGAGGCGATTCTATGAGAAAAAATTAGTCAAAAAAAAGAATACATTTTTTTCATACGAGGCATCGTTCTTGATAAAAACCAATTAGGAAGAATATACGTGTATTCGTGGTGACCGTAAGTAGAACAGGAATGTGACGAACGGACGTATTAACAAAGTCCTATTCAATTGCACGTGTGTTCATTAGATTTTCATATTCGATTATCTCAGAAACAAAGCATCATAGGAACAAATTTTATTCTATATTTTCAATTTGTTTTTACATGTAGAATAACCTCCAACTCAGTTGTATTACTCGACCTGAAAAAACCCTGTATAATGTTTATTATAAACCATGCATTATAAAAAAATGTAAAATGAATATTAAAGATATTTCATGTGTTCAATAGTTTCAATTGAACTGTGCAAATATAAACTTATTTACCATGGTATACTAGGCTGTTTACGGTGTTGAACGAGTATTGCCAGAATTTTCCCATCGTGTTATGCTTCTTGTTATATTCATAATGGAAGATCCTTTGTAACGGCCTTCGGCCCGATTAAATGGCAGTCCCAATTATACGAAGCATCACATAGATAAATACAGTATACTCGATTAGATTTTGTTCTTTAACCTCTGTCCCCAATAAACTACCCCCAATTAAATGGCGCAAAAAACAGAATCCACACTATATAAAAGTTTCAACTCAAACATACAAAAAGTCCCGAAAAACCCTGCCCATCCCCTAATTATTAATAAACGACTCCATCTTCTGTAAATAAAATGCAAAGAAAGAATGTCTAAAGATAATTTAACCTTCGAAACGGAAACCCAAAGTAGTAAGGTGGCGCAACGATGCGGCGTGGCCTCCGCAGATTAATCGCCAAAAAATTAACAGCACTTCACACCCAACAACACAATACAAAGTCGCGAAGCACAAAAGGCCTCGCGCAAGTATATGTATATCTCCTCTGTGCACCGACACGTTTAATCATCGACGGGCCTCGTGTCGAAAAGCCATCCGACCCCCACTCTGATCAGCGACCCGGCAATAAATCCCGCTGTCAAAACCAGGCGCGTGCCATTCTTCGTCCCATTTCCGTCGTCACGACCCTGTGAAAATGACGGCGGCACGCGCGTTCGGCCGTTTCAACGGTCGATCAATCTCCGCGAAAATACCCGTTCCCAGGTGTCTCTTTTTTTTTTTCTTTTTTATTCGTCCCTCAGTTTTCCTCTTTTTTTTTCCCACTCTCTTTCTCTCCCCCTTTGTTTCGTCCTCCCCCGACAAGCGCGGGGCGCGGCATCGAGGACCGTCGCCGCACACAATGCGCCTAGAAAGTGTGTCAGAGGTGTACGTTTCAATTCTCTCCGAAGAGATTTTTCGCGGCGAGCCAGCCGAGCCGTTGCCGCACGCTGCTCGGGGCTCGCGGAACAGGTGATTAATAGCACTCCCTGTTTCGCAGTAACGAGCATTGAACGCGACGTAATGCGTGACCGCGCGCATAATCGATCTCCAAAGCAGATATCGGGATCAGTCCCTACCCCCTCTTCCCCCGTTGAAACCTTGAATATTCATTCGTTGGGACCAGCGCTTAGGCTGTTTCCCTCTGCTTAACATGAAAATGTCGGTCGTGGGAAGACTCTCTTAACGAGAGACCGTTCTTCCCTTCTTTCTTGGTTTTCCTCCTCTTCTTCATCTATTCAGATCGTGTCTGAGTCTATCTAGTGTCCAATCCGCTATTTTTCGGATGAATTCAACACTTTACGAGAACTAAAGACGGAGGTAGAAGACCCATTTAATGCCACCTATCGAATTACTGTCATTATAAACTGTTTTACTTAAAATAACAAATAAACGTTGTGAAGTTATACGTAAAGAAAATTCTGCATGTAGTTTAAAGCTGTAATTCATACGATGAAAAAGTTGCACTTAATTTTCTTTTTCTGTTAATTTTTGTAAAATGATTAAAAATTTTTAGTTGACTGGAAGAATAAAAACGACGACTTCCTTAGTAGCGAAAGGGAAAACAGGGTACTAAAGAAAAGGTTACAATTGTCATATTTGAGCTAGTAACATAATAAAATGTAATATTTTAGATAATATAAAAATTATAGAAAATAATGTCGATTGCAATTCAACGATTCGTTAAGTTTTTTAGTTTCATGTTTGGGTGATAGTAATTAGTACAAGCGTTTCAATAATTATTTAATTACTGTCATGGGCGTAATTACTTACGGAAACAAAGCATTACCCTATCATTGTCACCAATACCGTCTGCAGTCACGTGCAACATAACCTGTTTTAGTATAGGTTATATACTTTTGCATACTTATACCTACAAATATGTGTATACTGTAAATGCAATGCTTATAAAATATATAGAATGCTTTTATTTATAAAAACATGCAACATGCAAGCAAGTATCAATAATAATATTCATACATTGTTGTGTCAATTAAAGGTACCTCTTCCGCATATTTCGAGGACAAATCTGTTGAGTATAATAATTTGGCCACCCTCTGTAGTAGTACGTCTTTTCAAAAATAAAAACTGAGAGCGGTTGATATACTGGCACGTCTTTCTTAAATAAGATCTAGAATAGTGAAAAAGTAAGGAAAAATCGCTTTTCCTATATGTAAAGTTTGACAAATAAAAGTTGAATAGTAGTTTCTAAATATTTTTAGAACACCTGAAATTGTATATTTGCAAACACGGAAACCCACCCGCCAGCAAAGTGTTACTAGACTGCGGATGTTTATGCAGATAGACAGTTTTAGACACTAATATATAAAAATAAAAATAAAAATTATGCAGAATTTTATTCCCTGCACTGGAAGCTTCAATATCTTAATAATAATAATACAACAGAAGTATTGGACTTTATCAAAATGTACAGTTTAGTGTTTTGCAGATTAGGAAACACTATAAATTAATAAACATCCACAGTATAGTTATTAATAATGTGTAAATAATAGGGTAAGAGTGCCAAATTTCACCCCCGTGCCTAATTCCACCCCCACGCTATCTATAATTTTAGAATAAACAAAAGCTTTCACTGGTTATAACATAACTTACGACCGTTTGTTGTTTTACACGCAGTGCGTTCTAGTGATTTTATTCGTATAATCTTAGTCTTCAGTTTTTGTTTTATTTTGACTTAATTAAAACATTATTTCTATATTTTCTTAAAAGTTATTTTTATATTGCTTCGTTCTAAAGAGAACAAATGCAATCAAAACAATGAAACAATGCAAGAACAGCGTTCGAATAAAAAAAATAATAAATTTTCTATTTATAATCTTGCATTATACAATAAATCATCGATGAATGTTCGAAGACTCTTCGGCACTGAGTGTTCAAACGTCATCCCCACCACTGAAAGGTCCCCCGTGGAAACAATCAAGTGCCCAGTAGTGAGGAGAACGTCTAAACACTTAGAGCCGAGAAGCCTTCAAACACTCGTCGATGATTTACTGTATTATTAATGTTTCTACGATAAAAATCAATTCCATCCAACCAGCTCAGCGCCCATATCTGAGCTAAATACGACCATAAAGAGTTAAAAATTAAACAGATGCGAGGTTATCGCCTTCGAAAAATCCTTTGAGACCTTACACAAGTATTCCAGCGTCGGATCCATTGATCATCACATTTCTGGTGTTCATTTTCCGGTATCTATTTTAATGCCCGCGATAAATCACGAGGTGTGACAATAAAATTTCAAGAATAATTTTGTTACCCTCAAAATGGACGTAACTGTCTACATTTTTAACATAACTATCCCAGTAATGTCGTTTAGGGCACATAAATTCATTATTAATGTGGGGTCGTAAATATAAACTTCCTGTCGATTTATAGGTACAGGCGCAATGAACACAGCTAAGATTAACAACCTTCTGTGAAACATTCGGTTAATGAATAACAGCAAAAACTTGATTTAATAGTACCACAGGTGCTTCTTCACCCGTTTCATCTTACTGTTCGAAATTAAACAAGCGTAATTTAAAGACTGTTTAATGTTCCATCTTATCTGTTAATTTCTTAATTGCTTAATAGAAATCCCATCGTCTCTCGCAGGCGACTTTATACATTTTCCATTGGCCAGATATTCGTGCTGATAATTACTTTACCGTGTTAATCACGGCGTCCACGCGAACGGCGACTGCATAAGAGGATCACCGAGAAATGCTTTTATTTCGACGTTTTAGATTGGAAGTGTGACGTATGGCGCGAACTGTCCGCTGGTGCACACTGTCTCCCGGCTATTTATAACGTTTGACAAGCGGCGGTGTAGATAAGTAAAGTGGCTTGTACGAACCGCTGTTTACGCCCTGTAATTGCGAAAATTTTGCGCTGCTGTCGGCGCTCGTAATGAATGGACACAGAGCGTGTTCTGTTGTAACAGGCCGGTGACAGAGGGACAATGGAATTCAGTTGATTCCTCTGCTGAAGGTAGTGATTCCGTTTTTTGAACGTGCTCGTCTACGAATTCGAGCTAATCTATCATCTGTGGTCATGTAACTAGTCTGACAGACAATACAGTTCGATTTTGTGTAACAGAATCATAAACATAAGGACATGTTAATGTAACGTCAGAGATATCGATGCGCAGGTACAGGCAAATTTGGACTTTATACTTTGAATGTGCAACGTGGATGATTCGTTCACACTGAAAGGTGTAAAACCGAATTTACACCTTTTCACTTTCGATGATCATCGCGGGTGGTTCGATGAAAAATATTGTTTTCGTCAGTGTTTCATCCAAGGTGATCATCCAAAGTGGTCATCCAAAGTGACCAGTGAACAAAGTAGAACCAATATCTACTTTCCATTAATTGAATGGATGATTAATTTGTAATGAAACGACACTGACAAGTATTAACTATTAACTGATCTACAGTAATTTTCTAAAGAAGAAAAGTTAGTTAATATGTTGGTTTCCTTGTATGTTTGTTCGAGGTAATCTCAGAAATTACAGAACCGATTTTTATGAAACCTTTACAAATGTGTTCCTTGGACCATCCCCTGACATACCGGTATTTTATTTCAATTAACGGTTAGGGAACTGAACAGCGAAGCAATATATTGTAAATGGCTTAGGTGACTCAATGAACGCAACCCAAACCGCTGTACCTACAAACGTGAAATTTGGACAGAATACTTCCTTTAGGGCGTAGGCAAGGGATAAGAAAGAATTGTTTTAAACACGGAAGGGTTAACAAGGGGTCAAATTTTTTTTAAAGGGATACCAATATCTCACGAGTCGCTAAAGGTGGAGTTCAACTTTTTCAATTTGGAAATTCGAACCTTATAGGGGTGAAACAAAGGTTAATTCTTTCTCATAGGATAACTGTATCTCTAAATCCAGTAAAGCTGGAAATGTGAAAAGAAAATAGGTTCCTTAAAAAATCTGCATTTGACGGTTTCTTAAAATTCAATTCCAAAAGATATAAAAATAATTTTAGAAGTTAACTTGGTGTACTGTGATAAATACGGTTATACTGAGTGAGTATTTGGATGCTCGATTCGTATTTCTGTGACATAAATCTATTTTTTGGTCAGTCCTTCATTAATAATGTTAATAATAACTGAAAGATTGGAAGAGGAGAATAAAATGTATTTTTTAAGGGAGGAGCATGGAGAATACCATACTCTGTTTCAAGATCTATTTGATCAACTTAATAAATTTTAAGAATATTTCGGAATGAATCGTCAATTCAATCACTGAATTGGTATAAATGCTCGTTACTAAATAATCGGGGATGATTCAAAGAACTACATTGTTTTCATCTGGAGTTCATTCGAAATAAACATCTAAACTTACCAGTAAACAAAGTAGAGCAAGTCTTTATGGATGAATCATCCGCGATGATCATTCAAAGTGTAAAAGTGTAGAAGTGTATAGGCTTGAAGATTGTTTCCTTTGCATAGCATCTAAAATAAACATCCAAAGTGACCAGTGAACGGAGTAGAGCCAGCCTGCACTTGTCATGAACCTAATGGATTGTGGATAAATCATCCACGATGCACATTGTAAAAGTGTACATTCGGCTTAAGGAAACTGTCGGTGCCTCGGTGATTTCAACTCGTGGTAGGAAGTCGGAGCGCGACGTCACACGAAATAACACTCGTATACAAATGAGTATGTTCGAATAAAACTTTAATCTTATTCGCTGTCGCACTGTCCTGTTATCTCTGTTAACATTATCTCAATGATAATATACGCGACAGGTAGACTATTTTCATATTTGTTATCTTCGGATCGCGAACGTGAATGAATTTACAGTACAGGCGAGTGTTTCAAGCACAGCTCAGCAAGTTCTTTATAAAAGTTTCATGAGGTTTTTGGGTTTATTTGGGACCTAATGGACTCCTTAATGGAGCAAGCATACATATTTTTGTCTGGCTGAAGTTTCTGCAATCTGTAAAAATGACTGTTCGCATGAACATCCGCACTCTCGCCGTTTTGTTTGGAACTGAATACTATGTAGAACTACACAGCACTGAGTGTATACTACATTAAATTATATTGTATAATAAAATATACCCAATCTATAGTACAATTTAACGTAATATAGTATAATCTTAGAAGTATATGCAATATATATTTTGCACAGAATAATATATTTTACGGAAATATAATTTTAACCTAATCTATAAGTAGATAGTGGATCTAATTTACACGAAACAATAAACTTTCCTTTGATTAACTATAAGATTGCACGGATCGCACTACGAAACTTTACACACGTGGGGGAAACGTTGGAAAAGTTTCGTAGTGCGATACGTGCAATCTTCTAATTAATCAAAAGAAAGTTTATTGTATCGTTTAAATTAGACCCACTATCTAATTATAGATTAGGTTAAGATTATATTTCCGTAAAATATATTACTCTGTGCAAAATATATATTAGATATACTCCTAAGAAATTATTATAGCCTAGCATGCTTCCGCTGCGCCACTCTGCTTGTTTTAATGTTTCTTCAAATTTTACCATATCCAACATATAACATAAAATGTGTAGTAAATTAAAAGCCAACGTAAATTGCGCCTAAAACACTATTATAATTTCAGTCATTTTTACGATTTTGGTATATCTAGTGTTAATCACAAGCAACCCCCGTATAACACGGTATTCCCATGATACGGTTAGAAAATGGGGGAAACCCCCGTAGAACATGATTTCGCTTTGCCACAGTTAACTCTTGTACAGTGAAAGCAGGGTCATTGTGACTCATTTGAAGCTACTACGATATTCTCTGTAGTTTATATATAAATGTAATGTATAAACTTAAAATTGTACATAAAATTTGATAAACAATTTTTTCCTGAAACCTGCGTGCAAGAGAAACTTCACTACGGGTCAATATGACCCTGCATTCTTCTGTCGTATCCCTCCCAGACCATTTACTTTCCGAGAGTTAAAGAATTGTGTAGAATAATCTTTAGTATAGTCTTGTCACTCTTTTGAATATAACCCTGCTTTTTTTGTATATACAGTACCGGACAAAAACCGTCTCCTTATTATTTGAATTAAGGATACTATTGACGTTACATTAAATAATCAACGCCTGTCTTGTGTAATTGTTGTTTTTTTAGGTCGACCACACTCGAGATATTTTCTAAATGTCCTCCTCGAACAAATTGTTTATTTTGTTGAATATACCGTCTATTTGGGGATGTCCACATCGTCTATGATATTTTGTTTGAAAATTTTGACTGAACTTTTACCTCGTACTATCCAGGAATGGATAAAATAAAGATAGTATATAATGTTCTTGTAAAGTTCTTGTTTCAGATTACAACTTATCATTGTGCATGAAACGTCCGAATACTTTTGTCTAACTATATACAGATAAAACTTATTTTATATTTTGTGATACGTAGGTGGCTCCGTGTAATTTTTATGAAAGCTTGCGTCGAAAGAATAGTAAACACTCCGGAGGGCAGAACTTCAGTAACATCACCATAACAACGAATACAACAAAAAATGTCTTTGCCTGAATTCATTTGCCGGTACTGTATTTATATACATATTAGTTTCCTATAATAGGAATTTTCATAACACGACACTTTTTGGGAACCTAAGTACCGTGTTTTATGGGGGTTACCTGTATTTGCTTATTTGACTTCTCCAGTAAAATCAAAATGTGGGATATGCTCCAAGTAACTAATTGGTTAAAAACCTCGTTCGTTAAAGCATCTGTTCGTTATAACATTTACATTAAAATATTGTATGTAACTTCACACTATGGTGTGTTAAGAAATGGTAGGGTCATTCATAGTTATGGTAATAACTCATGAAGAAATGTATGAATCAATCTGGAATTTTCAGGGTATTAGACACTTATACTAACAAATTCTCTATGTGAAACATTATTTAAAGATATCGCGTTAAAACAAAATTAGAAAATTTCATTTGCACATAGCCAATTTTTGACTGTTAATAAACGATAGATTCACTAGTTAAAACAGGTAGTTAAGTGATATGTTAATGTCCTAAAACTTAATATATCATGAAAATTAATAAGTTTGTTAAATACTAATTTTTATGATACACGAATTAAGTTTTTGGACATTAACAAATCACTAAACCACTTTTTGAACAAGTGAACTTATCTATTATTAAAGGTAAAAAATTAGGTACGTTCAGAAAACAATGTTTAATTTTGTTTTGACACAATATCTTCAAATAATATTTAACATAGAAATTTGTTAGTATAAGTGCCTAATACCCTTAAAATTTCAGACTGATTGGTACATTTATTCATGAGTTACGATCATAACTATGAATGAACCTATAATTTCTTGGTACTGTGGTGGCTGTAGCACCACGCACGCCAATGCATATTTTGCTTCTAAGAATTTCTTTTTCCTTTTCAACTCTGTTACGCTATTATTCTCTATTTCCTGTCTGCTGGTCGCACATTTGGTGACAGGCCCTTCACTAATTTCCAACGCATCCTTGAGAGCGTCGCCAGAGTTCTGGTTTTCGTTAGTCTCGGTCCTTCGCCTACCTCTTAGCTTTCTCTGTTTATGACTCTTTTCCGCTGTCCCTATTGCTGTCGCTGATTTCTCAGGTTTTCCTTTTCTATTCTCTTTTCTTTTTCTCTCCCATATTTTTGCCTTTTTTAACTCCGGGGGATTTAGGAAATGCAGCGAGCGTAGGCAGTCGATGGTAAGCCTCCGAGGTTACAACATCAACACGGCACTAGTATTCGCGCTTACCGATTGTACCAAATAAACGAAGTGAGGACAATTTCTGTTGTTTTATACCACCTTACCCACTTCAACACAATGTATTAACAAATTCGCATCGTCAAATTTTGTTTACCATAGTTAACGAAGGCGGATTGAGTCAATCAACAGAATGGCCAATTATATTTTCCCGTACTCTTTATAACATTCCTTGTAGCATTCTGATTGTAATAATAAAAACTGTTCGCTGAAACATTCGTTCGCTATAACATACCTCGCAGTATTCTTTCAAATACTCTTTCGAAAATCTTACATTCAGAAAACTCCCGAGTGCGCTCCACGCAACGTCTTCCAAGCTTATAAACGTTCGACACTCTCATAGACAGGGATGCTCATTATTAACTGTGTCGCAGACGTGGTCCAATTTAATGTCTTCCGTGATGCGCCGTTATCACAAACGAGCGGTACATTGTTAGCGGATAATAAACTCTGTGGACGATCTCGTTAGCAAAAGAGAAGCGAAATTAAAGATCGACCGCGAGGCAGTTTTACGAGCGAGGAATTAAGAAACGTTGGGCGCCGCGACGGTTACGAAACGATCGCTCCGCACACGATATATCCCTTCGCTCCGCGACGAGCAGCTCAACGATCGAAGAGGGGAGACAGGATCGTTCGCACAATTGAATTAATTATCACGACGGGACGAAGGAACGATCGAGCCAGATTTCACCGTCGTGTCCTATTAAGATACTAAATCACGTGCTGCGCTCCGGTTACACGAAACTCGCATTAGCGCTCATAACCGGCCATAAATCTGTGGATCCATCAAACCCACGGCGAACGGTGCGCGTGATGCGTAACGATCGTCGAAATTGTATTTATAGTGCATATCATTCCCGAGGGCCGGTGGGGAATACTCGGAAACGAAGCAAACCGGTATATACACCCGGGCGACTCGGAATACACATCTGTACAGGGTGGCCACGGAAAAACAGGTGCCAACAAAGTCCAATTTGCGGTGAACATTTTTATGGTGCTCGAAAAAAATCTCTGGATGTACGCTACTCTGTTGAGGAATGCATAAGTGAAAATCTACGAGTATTCAAGTTTTATAAAATTTTGTACAAAATTTGTGTCTTTTTAACGATATTTCAGATTAGGTGCACTATTTGGATTAATTCGACCCAGGACTGGTATTTACTTTCTTAATTATATATTCTCTTATAGAAATTTTTAAATAAATTTTATACGAATAGCTTACCATATATGATACATATTACAATCTAGCGGTAGGCAAGTATACAGGGTGTTAATAAAAATGTGGAACACTTTCACAGGGTGGATTCTACATCTAAAATTGAGAGGAAAATCAAGAATGACTATAATTGCGTTCGAGGAATCGTTTCCGAGTTATTTATTATTGAAAATGCAGGCGAAGTACAATACATCCTCGATGAGTGTTCGAAGGCACTTCAGCACTGAACATTGTATATTTCATGAACTAATGGCCATATGGAACTGCAACAAATATCATTGGCTCCAGCATTCCAATCTCCAGCGTGATTTTCGTGGGACACCAAGTCCTATAAGATGTTAGGTCTACAATAAATCCTCGATAAGTGTTCGAAGGCTCCTCGGAACTGAATATTAAATATTTCATAAACTAATGGTCATATGCGACTGCAACAAATATCATTGGTTCCAGCATTCCAAACTCTATCACTGTGCTAAACCTCATTAAAAAGTCAGCGTTACACTTGGGGACCTCTTCTTGTCAGTGCCAAGAAGCCTTCGAACACTCATCGAGGATTTACTATACGCGTTAAATACATCTGACACAGCGGGTTATTCTACTTCAAAGGCGCGGTCCTTAATTATTTCATGTGTTGGTGTTATTAACTTGATTATATTTAATTTTAAATTCAGTTAGGCCATCGATCGATACTGTGTACGAGCTGGGACTCGACTGTTGTAATTGTCTTCCAATCATGTTATAAGTAATTATCAACCCATCAAGCCAAACGTATTCCATGCGATTTTGTCTGTATTTTCAACAAATAATAACTCGGAAACGGAGCCTCGAACGCAATTTTATCATTCTTAATATTCATCTTTCAGTTTCCCATGTAGAGTCCACCCTGTAAGGGTGTCCCACATTCTTTTAACACACTGTACACAATCTAGTAAAGAATCTATTCGTAAGTAACATTTTTCACGAGCATTGTCCATTTGCATTTCCAATGATCCTGGGACGGTTTTCTTTGTTTCCTCGCGATCGTCTATCAAACACCTTCGAGCATCGATTAGCCTTCAGGCCGATGGAATACAGGGCCCTATCCAAGACAATTACACGTACGTCGGGTCCGAGGGTATCCGGCTTCGCGACGGATAATCTAACGCGTAATCTGATCTACTTCCATCGGACACGCACAAGAGCGGGTGGTCCATGTGTGGGATTTCGCAGCTGCTTGAAAATTTATAGAAGGTTCGGCATGTTAACGGGTCTCTCGCACACAGTCAAGACAAATTGGCTGGGAGGCGCATAACGCAGTAATACGCGCGCGCGCGCGCGCTCTGTGACACCGCCACGGCGTACGGCCATGTTCGACCGATCGGATCGGTACCCGTGCGACTCGCGTGCCTATAAACTGTGAAAACATCGCCACCGATTTATATACAACGTGTTGAAACAAAATTGCTAACCATTTAGAAAGCACACGTAGCAGTGATCGCTGCGTTGAGTGAAGTAAGCTTGGCAAATGTAACGCGAGAAATTAGTATCGTGAATTGTAAAAAGATCATACTTTAATATCATTACTTTTGAGCACAAAAATGGAACTTATACTTCGACAATTTTTTTTTTGTAAAAATGGTGAAGTAACTGGAAAATCTATTAAAAGACATTTATCATATATAGAAAAAAATGTTTCTTTAGAACAAAATGGCGACGCTGGGACTCAGCCATGTTGGCTGTTTTTTTAACCCTCCGTGACTCCCTTGGGTTTTTTATGGCACAAGTGAAATTTGTCAAATATCTTCGAAATGAAGGGATTGTTATTAATGAAACCTTTTAAAAAATTCAACTTTAAAGATTATTGGATCATGTAGTACAAAACCTGAGAAGAATCCCTGAATTTTTTCAGATTTTCGGAAGCCTATAAAATAAGAAAAATAGGTCTAGGGATAAAAGACCCAGCGCATGACGGAAGCAGACTAAATAACGGGGGTCACGGAGGGTTAAGCGAACAGGATAATCAACGTGCAGGATAACTTGAAAACTATTAGACCTAAAACAAAAAGCGAAACAATTCTATTTTCTACGTGACAATTTACTAAAGGGATTTTACAATATGTTAAAAACTTTCTTTGGTATCGACATTTCTATACAAAATTTTTGGGTTTGAAACGGTAAACAGTATTCATCATTTGCACAAAAAATTATATTTTTAAAAGCCGCTATAAAAATGTTTCGCTTTTTCTTCTAGATTATGCTATTTTCAAGTTATCTTGCACGCCGGTTAGGTGCTCCTTAAAAAACTAGCCAACGTGGATTAGCCCCAGCGTCGCCATATTGTTCTAAACAAAATTTTTTCACATACCCGAAGATACAGTACAATAAATGTCTTTCAATAGATTTCCAATTTACTTTATTATTTTCACAAAAAGAATTGCCAAATATATGTAACTTACATTTTTAGGATCCAAACTGGCCTAACCCCTTAAATCGTCATTTAGCATTCACAGTGCATGTTTATGATCTTTTTAGAATTTACGGATACTAATTTTCTCGTTCTGAGTCTCAAAAATGGGCTAACCCCGTAAATAACCATTTTTAGAGGGTTCCTATAACGAACATTGACGCTATTTCTCGCCAAACGCTGAATATTCCAGCAAAAAGATGCTTATTTCAATTCTCAGGAGGTCGAGTCCTATAATCTCCAGGCCATTATTCCGTAAACACTGATTCAAAATCCGTCTAATTTCCCTTGTATTCGAAATTCTAAAAACGAATTCTGAACGTTCTTAACAAATGATTCGTTAAACAAACACTTTTCCATAACTTCTGGATAATTGGAAAACGAAAGGGTTGAGACAGCTATCGCAAAGCACTTCACGTTCGACAGGCCGAGGCGGCGGTCCGCGCCCCGGATTACCACTGAAATAGGTTCCGCGTGTTTTACGCCGGTGATTAGCATAATATTTTATCGACTCCTGTGCCGTGGAAATATCGTTAATAACGGGCAGTCACCGATACACGTACCCGTTGCACGTATACCGTTTCGGCTTGTCCTTGCGCGATCGCAGCCCGTGCATAAAGCACACGCACGGTCCCACTGCCGCCACACGCCATTGGTCCGCGGCAAACCGGGCGCTCAGGCCCCGTGCTCGAGCGTAGCTGGGCCCGACATGCATCTCGGTCTCGACGTTTCTTTATTTATTTTTTTTTTCCCCGCGCCGCCTGGGATATTTATGCGCTCCCTGGACGCCTGTTGCCACCTAGAATAAGTAGGTGGATAATTGCGTTTACGTCGAGATCGAGAATAGCCCGTAGAAGCGGCCCAAGCGAAAAGTTAATCATGCGTTGCCCACAGTCTCTCCGCGAGCGTTTTTCCAGCACCGGGCCCCGCTGTATTTTCCCGTCGGTTTCAGCTTAACTGCGATCACTGGGTTCGCATAACTCGGGGGTCGAAACGGGCGGACGGGAACACGAGGGCATTATCCAAATTTATGATTTTCCTTGGTTCTTTCGACATATCGTCGCTCTTGTTCTTAATTGTTCTATCTCCACTAGTTTCTTAACTGAGTTTAAAGTTTAAGTTTAATTATTACAATATTTAACAAAGTGGTAACTTATTATCAACATAAATTTTTAATTGTTGTTAATATTTGGAGATACGATCATTGAAGATTTCAAAGTTTCGGAGGTCGGATTTAGGTTGAATTTTCTTTATATTATGGTAAATTTATATTCTTTGGATTAATAACACGCACGTAGATTGATTGACAACAATTTTTTTGAAAAATGAACTTAGAACAGTTAAGAACTCGGGCGACGATATTGATGCGTATTTTTCTTGGCGAACTACTCGCATTGTAGGGTAAAGTTGCCTAATATCAGAACTCTGGGATGCATAGTGACACTGTTTTGCTTCGTAACTAAACGTGTATGTGTTTATTCGCACGTTGGCGTTGAAATCAATTAAGCGTCTTGGGCAAGCACATGTATGTGAAAGACATTGCAAAAGTCTTTGAAGTGGTTCGATTAAATTACAAATATATCTCAAAAATGGTAAGTGTATAGTTGTATATGATTAATAGACTGCTGAATTTTATGCAAAATGACATTTTATAATGTGAATCATACATACAAGAACAAATGTAGGAATTTCTTTATCTTCTTAAGTACCTTATTAGGTTCAGAATAAAATATAAAACACATTGCATCTGATGAAACTGTTGTCCTTTATTGTATTTCACAGAGCCTTATAGGCTATAAATGCATAAAATCCGCAGTCCAATCACTAAATAATGAATCTGTCTAAACATTAATCTGTCAGTCTATAAATAATTTCATCTTTCTAACAGTTTTCCCAAACCATTTGAATAAAAATTCTCCAGTTTATTACACCCTGGAGAAAGAATAGAATAAAGCACATTTTTGATCGACTTCACTTTTTGTAAAAAGTTCTAAAAGAATCTACATTTGCAAAACGCATTTTACACTCCCCTCACTGTACCAGGAAATTAAGTATTTAATCGTACTTTCATTCCTTAGAGGTTATAAAATTCTCAAAAATTGAAATCACGGCCGTCACTTTTTTTTTGGTCAATCGGCACAAGATGGTACGGGCCGACTTCCATTCGTTGAAAAATCGTCTCGAGAAACGGTTGGCAATGATTCATTGGTCCATAAATCAGTACTGTCCGAGGGTTACGATTTTCACGAAGTTCCGCGCGAAACGATATCCTCGTTACGCGAACGCCGCGGGTTCCGAGAACAGCGAGTGTCGCAATAATCACGGAATGTCGACTTCCAACAGGCGCACACACGCCATAATAAGCGGCACTCCGTGTATTTAGCAGGCGATCGTGTAAATTGCATTACTCGTCGAGTCGCTAAATTATCGAAAAGGTCATGGGTCGAACGGTTACTGGTTTTTGATAAAGCTCGGTAATTGCGCTGCAGGTAATTTCTCGCTGCTTTTTTCATCACGGATTCGCCGTGTATGCACAGCTGGGAAACAGAATGGCTAATTGAAATCATTTAAAAGTAACAGTCGGTAGTTCGGTGCGTTTACCCACACGTTATGTCTTTATCGGCGAATCACAGCGAAAATCGTTCGTAGACGTTTGGAAACGGAATATTCTATATGCTATATACGTAAGTCAGTAAATGCTGGCAATTGTGTACAATTTCGTGAATGAAAATTAACTACGGTTGTTGTTTTCATGTAATTTTTCAATGACTGAGGAGGTCCACTGAAATTGTAATTTAAAGATCTTTGTGAAACTACTGACAATCGAAGATCTTCAGATTGTTCATAGGTTTCTTTAAATTCATTATGTTCACATTGAAACGTTACATAAATACATCGCAAAAGTTGTTTTCTATTTATTCTTTTATGTATTTCATAACTAATAATTAACCATTTTTGACAGGTTGTTGACCAGTATGACAAAATATTTTAGACAGTTCTAAGTCTGATGTAATTTTGTCTCCGTGAACTAATATCAGTTTTTTGAGTGTAGAATTCATCTGTTTGAAGTAATCAATAGAGGCTGGTTTTTTATGAATTGTTGTCAGACAATACTGATTACGGTGACCTAATCTATACACACCATTTAAGGAAATATACATATATATGTCCACACTTGTTCTATCAATTCTGTATACGTTGTCGGACTTTCTTGTAACTTTACCCACACATTATCAAGGACTTGTTTTACTGTTTATTGCAGTATCGTTTTGTAAATATGAGTTCAACATGCAAATTTGATTTGTTAACTGCTTGGGACGCAAGTGTTCGAATACTTTCGTGAGAAACTATATTTCAAAAGCAACTCGGAAAGGCATCATCAATATCTACAGTTTCCAATATGGCCGCCATATTCTCTTACATACAGTGATAAATATCTGATTTAACCTTCATAATCACCGACATACGTGATTTATCCATACAAAACGTTCCAAATGAAACAGTGTCGCGTAAGACATCAAAGAAAAGGCACCACTACTGTATCCATGGTTGAAACAAATCACAGATAAGAGACTCACCCGTCGTCACTGCAATTACCCACGAACCCGTTGATTCGATTTTTGCGCGCATCGATCCGTGAAAGCCGAATAAAACGCCGGGGACATAACCATTGATCATTGAAGCACACCTGGCGGGTTGCACCATCACCGTTTTCACGTTAGAGCGAAGCGAAAATACCTCCGTGATAAGCGTCCCGTCGTCCGATAATTTCAATACTGACGAGCCTATCGACTCCAGTATCGTTCGATCTTTTCGAGATTTCGCGACTCGACCGAACGTAATGTTCGATCTTTATCTGGCTGCGCGCGGGATTACGCTCGTGTCACCGAGCAACGGTGCATCTCCGCGCAAAGATAGGTTAGGTTGTCCCGTGTTGTGTCTGTAACGAGGGCAAATTGCAGCTTATCGGGTCTCGAATGATAATTTCGCGAGGATCTCACCGGCCGAATTTCCACGGTGGATCGAAGAGCGAAATCCTCGGTGTACCTGTTTGATATACGAGCCGTTTAGGGACGACGCTCGACAACTCCGAAATTGGAAACTCGCCCGAGCTGCCCTGAGCTGCCCCGGATGATGTTTTCCTCCAGGTGTTCGGATCGTGATACGTTGAATTGTTTTTTGTTTGCGGTCGCGTTCCGTGTCGGCGCCACGAAACGGAATGTTACAATGTGGCGATCTTTCGGCGCGATGAACGGAAAGACGGACAGGAAAGGAAGGACTGAATTGTCTTGGGATCGGTAACTCGAATTAACCCGTTTACAGCTGTCAACCTGTTTATGTATATGGGTTTCGACGGAACGGTTCGCTGCGGACTAAAAACCCGTGTAAGTACATATGAACATCGTCATGCATAAGCATAAGTGTTAGGTCACCAGAGCCCTCTGCACAAGTTAACTAATATTATTAGTAGATTGCGAATGTTTATGCATTTATAGCATCCCTTAACTTGAAGAATGCAATAAAGTAAAGATTTTAATAAAATTTAATACTGTTTCGTAAAAAACGTAGTGAAGCCTCTAGTACAAAATTCAAAATTTTGTCTCATTCTAATTTTTCGATATCACAGTCTGAAATTGTGAATTTGCATAAACTGCCGCAGTCTAATTATTAGTGAAGTTTTACAAGTCACAATAGTGACTAGTTTTTTAATAATTACAAGTCAGCTGATCGTTCTATTTGACGTTTTGAGTCTACTTACTACATTTACTTCGTATACGATAAGTGTCTCAATCACCTATACATGTCGCGATTATTCTCTTAGTCGTCATTCTTGATCACAACCCCTAAAACTATCGCCCTGGCAGTTTTTGGATAGAGTGTTGAGGTAGTTTAATGAGCGATCAATACAACACGTGCTTTGTCGCGAGAAAGCATCTAATCCATAACACAAGGGATGAAACATGGGTTCGTTCGAATACTCATACATCATTCCTTCTGAATGCGTTTTTGAACAGATTCCTTTGTGAATTGACTTTATTTCGTTCAAATTAATGTAAAGAACTACAAACTTAAGTTAGTTGGAAACTGTTGAGTTGGACGAAGTTGTTGAAACCTCGGCTTAGAATGACCCAGTTATTGTCGTCCAAGCGGGCCTGACCATTAGTAATTACTTCTACTCGTACATATTAACTTTTATAATTAATGATCGTAATACATGTATTGTACATTATTCGTATTCCACTTATGCGTTATATCTAATAACCCATTGCACCTGTCTATAGTCATCACAAGTAGAAATATTTTTCACTGGACAGACGCATTAGCTATTTGTGTTCAAAATTATGTGAGCTCAAGAAAGATTTTAAGTTGCAGTTTTACTCGAAAGCTAGGGTTCACACAAAATAATGAATTTCTATATTCCGTTTAGAAGGTAGAAGGTAGAATCACCTTCTTATATAAACGTGGATATACGTACATCAGTGTAGTGATGGTTAGCTACCCGTTTCTTGTGGATGACGCCCAAGCCGCCATAATTGGGTACGAAAATTCACACTCCAATGTGACCGCTTAATTGCACGTTCTCCGATTACAGGTAATTCGCCAAGTGTCGGATCGAATTTTACGGTTCAATCGAACCGATGGTTTGCGGAAATCCTGCGACACGTTCTTTCAGCCGATGACACTATCGTGTGTACAGCAATCGGGAATCGCGTGTTTGCACGAAATCTTCTTTGGAATCTCTCGGGGTTAGCGATGGGACTAAGTGCATCGCAAGTATCCAAACCTAATTACATTCAAAGACTAAAAGTGTACTGTACTACTAGTAATACGGAAAGTAACGTCAGGGGATTCGCTATTGCTGTATTTAAAAAAGGGACAAAGCAAATGATGTGCATACTCATAACGAAAATCATCAGAGTAGAAAGTTACTTTTCAACATGATCACACTGTCGCCGCTCAACAGATTTACGGCGTTAACAAATCTACGATTCGAAATCACTTCGAAAAGAACGCCCAGGAACATTTTGTGTTATGTATTTCGAAGGTGATTTAGCTTCTTCTAAGTTACCGAAGTTTCGTCTTGTGAACATATGCTGTGTAAATATATTTTTTTACCCATATCTGATGAAGATACTCCGATCAGCAAGACATTAAATCAGCTTTCAAACCAAACGGTACGAGTCTACTCTCATGAATCCCTACAAAGTAGTTTTTAATCGTTGACTAGTTGGTAGCTAATTCGTCATTCCTTGTTCAACCTTCTAACTCCTACGCGCCACAGTATAGGGGCTTTCTGTAAAGTGATTGCTTAGAACGAAATATCCTTATAGTGTCCTCCTTCCATATGTTATATTAGAAGCCGTTAGATAGTCACTAATAGTAATCAGATTCATTTGTTTACTACATGAATCGGAGGAACCAAAGGTTCCACCGTTATCACAGCGATCAATAAAAAAATTATATGTTGGTAAGTGTACTCTCTCCACGAAAAAGTGCAGATTTGTGACTTGGGCTACTTTTCAACTAGATCCGCTGTAAACCCTAAGGGATCAAACAATTTTTTTCATGACTTTTTTATAAGTTCTTCATAACTCCTTCAGAACCTTTTCAGAACCTCTTTAGAACTACTTCAGAATGTCTTCAGAACTCCTTCAGAGCCACTTCAGAGCCACTTCAAAATCCCTTCAAAACACCTTCAAAACTTTTTCAAAACCACTTCAGAACTCCTTCAGACCCCCTTCAAAACCTTTTCAGAACTCCCTTACAGCCCCTTTAAAACCCATTTAGAACCCCTTTAAAGCCCCTTTAGACCCCCTTTAGAGCCCCTTCAGAACCCCTTCGGAACTTTTTCATATGTTCTTAAGAACCAATTCAGTACCTATACAGAACTTCTTTAGAACCTATTCAGTACCTGTACAGAACTTCTTTAGAACCTATTCAGTACCTGTACAGAACTTCTTTAGAATCTATTCAGTACCTATACAGAAGTTCTTTAGAACTGTTTCAGAGCTGTTTCAGAATTGTTTCCGAACTGTTACAAAATATTTTCATAACATCTTCAGAATCTCTTCAGAATCTCTTCGGAACCTCTACAGAACCACTGCAGAGCCTCTTCCTTAGATCTTTTCCAGAACTTTTCCAGAACATTGTTCATTTCGTTTTCCATAAAACAATTATGAACCAATAGATACTTATGAGCACATACACGTATGTTGAACTTGGCCCCATCGCTACCCGCGGGCCGTTCTCGATCGAAAGTTTCTCCGCGGGATGGATGGCGATAGTGGCTGATATTCAGCGAGGAAATCCGACACGTCGCCGGCGGTAATCGAGAATCGGGAATCCCGAGAAGTTCTGCGGTGATCCAACGGTCCTTTCCCAGCGTCGTTTATGGGCGTTATTCCTCGTCCTCGCGTGATTTCGAAGTAGGTTGCAATTAAAGGTGAGCCGACGGCTCCCGTACGAACGTGTCAGAGCTGCTTAAGGGCTCGTCAGGTTTGCAGGCTTATTAACTCGGTGCCCGTGCAACCGTTTCCCTCAATCAGGCCTGTAGTACATGTGATTTTATAGCTTGGGCGAGAAATTTTGCCAAACAGAGACGACAGGTTGCACGGATTCGTTTGAAAAATGTCCACTAAACGGAAACAATATTTAAGATTTTTGGTGTTTCGAACCTTTTCAAGAAGAATTTCATCCTTTTAACATTTCGAGTACATGCACAGCTCGATGGTGGACAGAGGATACAAACAATAATGAAAAAAATGTTATATAAACATTTACCATATTAGTTCTTGTTCCCGAATTATGAACACTTTCTGTTGCAATAATTTGGAATGACAGGCTGGGCTGGTATTTCTCTAAAAAAAATGATGTTATTCTGTCAGGTGTAAGTAAATTTAGCTGAGGCTCCCTGACTTTTATTTGGAGGAATTTGCAAACTTAACTATTTATCTGTTCATTATATTAATTTTTTACCAGTGTGTCAATTTGACACTGAGAGACAAATTAAATTCGATAATGAGGGACGGCTAAGGTTTATATAAAATGATCAGACGCTACTTCCTTTAGGAAATTTTTCAAAAATTCAGAAATATCATGACAACAGAATTGCAATCTTATATTCAAGTTGATGACGCTCATTTTGTGTACTTGCCAAAGAGGTAGGCAGCACTACCAATGCATCATACAAGACCCGATAAAATATCTGTTTATATGAACTCGTTTTCACTCTTTACGTATCCCTTGTGTATCGCTAAGGTAGCTTTCTAAAATTGTAATATGAGTGTTCCGTCGTAGACCGAAACGACGGTTATAGAATCAGACGATACCGTTACTTTTTATTATTTTATTTCCTTCATTCAAGCAATTTTAATTTCGTTAACACAAAGAGAATAATATACAAAAGAAGCGAACATTTGGTCTGCAGTCCGCCACATGCGCTCGGTAACCTGGGACCCATCCGCGCCGGGCCTTACCGGGGCGCGCTGACTCGCAGACAATACAGTCATAAACCCTACCGTTGAGAGACTCGAAAATTCGTCGCGGTCAACTAGCACCGTGACCACGTGCGCGATATTTTCCTGACGTCCGCTTCGCCCTGAAGGAGAGGTATTCCACCTCCACGTCGCTTGGAAAAACCGAGCAATTTGCCTTCCCCTTCAGGGCATAACCAATAAGGAGGCGAGTTTTGGTAACGCCTTCAGCGAACTTTGAGGAAGCGCGACGTCACACGAAACTCGAACAGTCAGTCGAAAAGATTCATTAGAAAACACTCGTTCGCAAACGTTCATTCGCAAAACACACTCGTTCGACAAGGGTCACACGGACTCAAGACATTCACGTACTCGTATCGACAAGAGTCAAACGGACTCATTCATTCGACAACAATCATTCGAAAACTCGCACTCGTTACGACAAGAGTCACACGGACTCAATTCATTCGACAACATTCACATCACGATTCGTCAGCTCCAACGGTCGAGCAATTATTAGTTTTTCTCACTAGAGAATATTGAATCAGTTGCCTAATATTAATTTGGCGGGCAACAGTCGCAACCGGACGCGTACCACGACGGTCGAGCCTGGAATTTACAACTCCAGGCGGATTCGAAAGAGAAATTCACGCGGACGGACGCGACAATGATTGAAAAAGAAAATATCGTAAAATTTAGGAACAGTGCCTGAAAAAGGTACGAAGACATTGAATCATACCTTCTTCATAGATCTCGGAAGATTTTCACTTTTTTATATCCAACAACATTTTACGAATTTCAAGACCGACAATAAAACATGGCACAGCTGTTCGCTTGACCTATCAATAATACTTCCTTCTAACCGAATAATATTCCTATCAATTAATTTGATATAAAGCAGAAAAAAAATAATTTACCGTATACATACAATGAAAAAGGAAAGTGCAACATTCATCAGAACTGCCATTAGAAACTTTAATTCTCACATTATCAACGTTGTAGTGGGAGACCATAAAGTTGTTCTATGTCTCTCTACCACTTGTTAATAATGTTAAGTAATTTGTCAGTAACTCTTTGAGCATCTTTATATAAACTTTACTGGTAAGATCAAAGGGATTCGGCGGTCGATATTCCAAACAATCGATCATCGACTTCATCGTTTCCCCTCTCCCCATGGTTCGTGTCGTCGCTTGGAGGATCGATTAATCACATTTCCGTAGGGAACAGCAATTAATCAATCCATTACATCGCATTTGTTATTTATCGATCCGGTGAAACTCGGTGGATCCGTAATTTCTTGTTAATGAACGACGATCGGATCATCGTACCGCCGGGAACGAAACTTAACTCTTTTCAACTCCTTCGACGTGTATGTTTGTACGCTAGGGTGGTACGTAGGTAATCAAACAGATTTTTTCATATTTTTCAACATCCATGATACTTTTAATACGGTATTGTTTAATTTTTTTCAGCCAACATTACGAATTTTTAGAGTTTTAAGAAAAAAAATGCAATTTTCTTTTTGACGTACATATTACGATTTTTTGACACATTTAGTTAACATTCGAAAATTATTACAAATAAATACGTGAAGCAACAACTGTTAAGATTAGTCAATTTATATTTATAAAAATCTGTAATATCAAAACTAATAATTTCATTAGGCTAATGAAGTCGATTTTTTAATGTGAGGACATTTCTGTCGAAATCGCTTGACTAATAGCAACAAATACTTTTATACGTACATTATAAATCCGACTCTCAGATTTATAGAGAGCCTGGTATATGGATTCAGCATTGAAAATATTAACAAATGGGGCGCATCCTCTAAAATATTATGAAATGTAATAAAATTTTAACCAGGCCCGTTTTTCGGCACAGAGAACAAAATGGCAAGGTGCCCAAGCAATATTTTAGAAGTTGAATTTTAAGCACCACCCTAATGTGCACGTCCTCTAGAACGCCCGTTCGGGAAGTGAACTGAATCTCTACGGTCGTTCATTAAAACGTTTCATCATTAAAGCTGTCGTTAAACGAACGCGTATACGCTTTAACTCGGCCCTGATGCTGTTTTCCG
The DNA here is from genome assembly GCF_001272555.1 of Dufourea novaeangliae. Taxonomy (NCBI): domain Eukaryota; kingdom Metazoa; phylum Arthropoda; class Insecta; order Hymenoptera; family Halictidae; genus Dufourea; species Dufourea novaeangliae. The sequence continues at coordinate 2,310,199 of NW_015373900.1, read as the reverse complement.
GTCGTTGGAACAGTTTCCGCACGGTTGCTCGTTTCTGGCGAAGCCTCGGGAACGCTTGATGTTAATAAAATGACGACCAGTTTGGCTTCGTTCATTGCATTCAGGAGAAAGCGGCTCAAGAAAGATCAATATTGCTCACTACAATCCCTACTTGCATTAGGTTGTTGCGTAATCAATCGTCGTTTTTGAACGATTATATTTACAGTAAATCCTCGATGACTGTTCGAAGACTACTCAGCACTGACAACGAGAGGTCCCCAGTTGTGATGCTGACTTTTTAATGAAGTTTGGCACAGTGATAGAGCTTGGTATTCTCAAGTCAATGATATTTGTTTCAGACGCATATAGTCATTAATTTGTGAAATATTTAAGGTTCAGTACTGAGGAACCTTCGGACACTCATCGAGGATTTACTATATCTTGAATAGAGGATGCTTAGTCCTTTAACTACGACTGTCGTCAATAGACGATGAAGAAGAAACTGTTGCATTACGCAGGTATGCATTAAACATTTCAAAGCGTTTGGATAATTTCGTGACTTATTGGAAGTAGATGAGAAGGCTGTTTTTCGCTGGAGTGCAACCATTTTGTTCGACTAGCCCCAGCGCTTATAAATCACCCACTGGACCAGTTAATAAATATATTATTAAGTCATTTCAGTTATCATGTAATCAACGGCGTGAAATTCATGGCGCGAGAACAGGCCGGTGTCCTTTGGATCGGTCCGACGAAAACACCGTCCGAAAAACTGGAAGTCGCCGGCCATTCGGGAAATAAATTATCGCGGGAGCTAACGGTACAACGGAAAAAGTCGGGCGTGCGAACAACAAAGCACCATTAGATGTGAGGGCGACATTGTCGGTGGCACGATAACATACGACACGGGACGCCGTTTTCGACAGACCGCGATAAACCAGCTTGTAGATAGATAAACCAGGGGCAACGGATAGATCGTTCGCGGGACCTGATTAGCGACGCGTGTCCGCGGCGTTGACGCGTTTGCCTGTGGTAATTAGTGGGGTAACACACGACTCTGCACGGTTTTTTTCCTGGAAGTTTAACGTGGGTGATCAAATTGTTAGAGACCACCTGCACGATGATACAATTTTCCATGTTCACAAGTTCACAAATTTACAAGTTTACAAGTTTACACGTTTACAAGTTTACAAGTTTACAAGTTTACAAGTTTACAAGTTTACAAGTTCACAAGTTTACAAGTTTACAAGTTTACAAGTTTACAAATTCACAAGTTCACAAATTTACTAGTTTGCAAGTTTGCAGGTTTACACGGTTTACAAGTTTGCAAATTTGCAAGTTTACAAGTTTACTGGTTTACTGGTTTACTGGTTTACTGGTTTACTGGTTTACTGGTTTACTGGTTTACTGGTTTACTGGTTTACTGGTTTACTGGTTTACTGGTTTACTGGTTTACTGGTTTACTGGTTTACTGGTTTACTGGTGTACTGGATTTACTGGATTTACTGGTTTACTCGTTTACCAGTTTACATGTTTACAAGTTTACAAAATTCCAAGTTTACAAGATTCCAAGTTTACAAGATTCCAAGTTTACAAGTTTACAAGTATACAAGTATACAAGTTTACAAGTTTACAAGTTTACAAGTTTACAAGTTTACAAGTTTACAAGTTTACAAGTTTACAAGTTTACAAGTTTACAAGTTTACAAGTTTACAAGTTTACAAGTTTACAAGTTTACAAGTTTACAAGTTTACAAGTTTACAAGTTTACAAGTTCTCAAGTTTACAAATGTTACAATTTTAACTGTATCGTTTGGTAATTGCATAAGCGAAAGTTAACCCATTCGCTATTCTGCCTGTATGTCATACGGTATTGGTATATGGAGGGGGTACCATTGCAATTTTCTCTGCAATGTTGGAACATCCTGCCTTAATAGAAAACACTCGACTCTTGTAGACATATCCAAGGACAACTGTTGTAAACTTCTATTTTCACCTTCACCAGCAATGGGTAATATGTAGCAACCAGATGAACGACGGAAAAACGAGGACGCAAGTCTCGGTCCGTTAAAGGATGTCATAAATCGTCCCCGCTTCACCTTCTTGTAGGACATCCGACTACCTAAAACACAACCAATTAGACTGCCTCCTCCCACGCTTCGACGAATCCTAGAGAACCATCCATGACCGCCTATAATTTCTCACTACCAATTAGGAGCCACTAAAGCTAATGTGTAAAACTACGACTTGTGAAAAACCGGCAGATTGACTTCGATGACGAAAGTAGGAAGTTCAAAGACTATCTCTCGTGATCTGTGAAAGTTAGATTTCGGTAAAAAGTGAAACGTTATCTGTGCTCAATATTTTTTTATTCCATTTTCGTGACACACTCGCTAAAAGCATTATTCATTTAATAGTTAGGTACTATGCATCAACTAAACCGATTAAGTTATACATATGCAGGAAGTTTAATAAGACAAACATAGTTACAGTAATAACGCATAGAGCTCGTATTAACCCCTTGCCCTGCGATTTTCTTGACGTCTGCAGACTCCAGGATTACATTGTCGTAACTGTATTTTTACTGTAAAAGTTATATATTAATGCCAACAACGTAGCATTTCACTTCAACTCAAAGAAAACCGAATAATATTCTTCTTTGTTGAATCGAGTTTGAAATCGTCAACACAAATCTGACTCGATGTAGGGCAAGAGGTTAGATCATATGTTTTTTGTGAGGGTTATCAACGTGACTCATAAAATTTGTTTCTGGTTACAACACAGATAACGATAAGTTAATTTTTGGCGGGAGTTTCGACGAACGCAGTGATTAGTAGTGAAATGTGTGTGACGTGCATCATGGGTAATTATGAGTTTAGTATATCGGTCCTCTTTGACTGGTTCCTAGGACAAAAAAGAATGATCAAGAATACAATATCGAATACTATTTTTCAAACGTGGCTCCATTTTCGAGAGAATTGAGTTTCCTATACAAAGTATACAAGTGATTTCACGTGTCTCAAAATACATGTGCAAACTTAAGGTTCTTCAATTTCAAAGAATTCTCTGTTCACGAGGTTTTTCTTAAGAAAAAAGAATTGAGTTCCATTAGACGACAGGATGTCGAATAAACGGTAAATTTAATATCAAGTATAATAAAACAGTAAATATAATTACACTGGGTACTGTTAATCGGATAAGTTTCCACTAAGTTCTGCAACTTGTTGCGTAGTCACACAAATGTAGAAAGTCAAGGAAGACATTGAAGAAATCGAAAGAAACCGCACACGCAGCTTTCGATCGTTCGATCGGAAGGATTTTTCTATCGGCCCCCGCGTCTATGTATGTGTACGTGTCTGTTCTTCTTCTGGAGTTACCATCGCAGAAATACGTATGTACGACTTTCACGGCGCCGTATACGCGATGTAACTTATAAATGCACATCGTTACGGGAGTTAATTAACATCTTACGAACCACAAACTGGCGTGCGAACAAGTACACCAGGAGCGGGGCATACCGCGAGCACCGTAATTATATCCTTTTTCCCTTTTGTGAAAATTCTAGCGGCTCTCGTACGAACACGATGAAGAAGTTTATGATTTAAATCGTATTCAATGCTCATTTCTCTTTAATCCGTTACGGCCCACACGAAACAATCCGTCGATATAATTTTTTTTAAATAGGAATCGAGTATTGATACAATCGATACGATATATCAGGTTCGTGATTTAGAGAAGTTTTAAAAAGACACTTTAACAGAATTATGATAGGAATAAAAATTCTCTTAAACCATTAGGGGCCAAGCAGGAAAATAATATAATTTTTATGCATAAGATTTTTCATTCTTTACAAAATTACATACCTAGGCGAAAGAAGAAATACAAAAAAATATTATGAAAATCCTTGGCATTCCTTGCATGAACAAAATGTTAAAAAACAGAATATAATAATACAAATTGACTGAAAAAATATTGAAAATGAAATCTATTAACGCAACACAGGTCTTTAATGGGTCAATAGATTAGGCATTTTTAAGCGAGACACATGTTTTCAAAATACATATTATTTAATATATTATAAAGATTGTTATTGTGAAGTATTTATAGACAATATTATTATGAATATTGGGAAATATTATAAATATTCCATGAATTTAAAAGTGTAACGAATTATTACGGTATTTGTACTATTTTCTGCATATTGTTTTCCAAGTTTTTGAAGTAATATGAAAATGATACTTCAAGTACTTATAATATCTCGTAATGATATTATAATTACCTACCATTCAATGTAATAATCCTAATGGTGGAACTTTATACATATCTAATAATCGCGTGAAAATTACCGATAATTATCAATTGTACTACCTTAACAATGAGCGATGTTTGACAATCGTTGCAAACGGAGCAATAAACTTCTCTAATCGTAATGTATCCGTGTAATGATCAATAGCGTTCGATGTTGATTGAAAAAAAAACTAGAATACAACACAATAACATATGGCGTTAACGCAGCATTAATAAAACGATGAATGCAATAATAAATTTCTATTGCAAACAAGCCTAACCTGTCACTGCATAAAAACACGTCAAAGGTCAGGCAGGTATCATACTCCATACAGAAGTAATATTTCTTCCATCTACCTATTTCCAAAAGATTAAACGTTTTTCAAGATGCAATCGTAATAAAAACCCTGTACGAAGGTAAAAAATCAAAATCGTTTTTACTCCTTCGATAAACTGAACCAATTAAAATTATTGCTTGCGTCTATAAAATAAGAAATATCGTTTTGAAAAATAATTTTAAAATTTTTTACAATCATCTTGACGTTGATCAAGATAGCTATCAGATGTCAAGGAAACGTGAATGCAATGGTTTGATCGAGCATTCGTTGGTTTATGACAGTTTTAACTGTAGAAACTTCAGGAATCTCATAAATAAACTCATCCAACGCCACTTAGATCGTTGATATTTCGATTTTTATGCACGTCTTGTTTCACGCCGGCGCAGTCTTATTTCCAAAAAGACTTCCTGCTCGCAGAAAATAGACGGCGGCCGCTACGAACGGGAAGTTCGAGCATCGACGACCGGCTCTTAATCGTTGTCACCTACATTCTTCAATCCTGTATTTTCCGATTAATTAATGAAGGTCGGACAGCAAGCTTTTCCGCGACTCCTTGTTAGTCTGAACGTCACGCAAACGAGACTTAATGTCAAGGTTTCACGGTGTGTAAGAAAAGAAATTTGTTCACACCGCGAGAAATGATCTTCACGTCGATCTATAAAGTTCCACTCCTTTGCGCGTAGAAAATATTATTCATTCGTCTAGAAGAAGATTTACTAGACGTGTCAGAAGACAAATTTCACGGGGAATTTTTTCAAATTGGTAAGATTGCTGGATAGTTTTAAAAATAGGTAATTCTTATAGGTACTTTTCCATTTTGAAAGTCTGTTTTGCAGGAAACAGAACCAAAAAAAGATTAATTTTATTTTTAAGAAGTTTATTCCATTAATCATTGTATAGAGACATTAGTTCTCGCTAAAGTTTTCAGTTAGGTGTGTTACGAATCATCGAATTTGCTATAATTTATTTAAGGATAAATAATTCTCTGTCAATTACACTTCATAAAATTAACGCTGCAAGCTTAAAAATGTGAACCAAAAAGCAACTTGCCCAATTCTACAATAACTTGTGTATCTTAGGAACTTAGACTTCAAGGACAAATTATACCACCTTGATCTGTTAAAAAAATACCGTACCTTTAAAAATTTATTTCTAAGCGATAAAAACACTGTTTTTTTTTTGCTGACATTCGGTTCTTCAGAGTGAAGAAGTGATTCTGAATTCAAATGGTGATGTGTTTTTTGCTATTTTGTTGTAATCAAAAAACTGTCCAAATGGAAATTTAATGGCTTCTTATGCTCTATAAAACTGTAATGAAACTGTTAAAAATTTTTTTGTCTATTAATTTATTTATTTAAACAACAAACTATTAACAACTTTATTACACAGTTTTATAGAGTATAAGAAACCATTCAATCTTCATTTGGACAATTTTTTTATATGTACTATAGTTTTCAGGATATACAAGAAAATAGGAAAACACACATTAACATTTAAGAGGTGGTTCCACCCTGAAGAAACGAATATCGGAAAGAATAAAAAATTGTACGATGCTTCTATTAAAATCCCCTAAATACCTGCGGCGTTTAAAAAACATCGAAATGTTCGGGGTAACTAAGTTCCCTTGTTAGAAATAAATTCCCAAAAATACGGTATCTTTTCAACACATCAGAAAATCACCCATTAAAGCGACCAGATTTCCTTCGAACAGGACGCTGTTCTAGTTACTGACTCGTTGCACACGACGCAAACCACTTGACGTTTCGACAAGAACGCTCATTGTATTACGTCGAGACGTATTGAACGAGCAAGAGAGTACATATTTACATTAATCTACGTGCAACAAACGGGCCGGCACTGCGACTACCATATCCGAGAATGTGAATTATATCGCTCGCGTGCGCGCTTATTAAACCTGATACACGTCCGCTATCGCCCGCTCCGAAAGAAAAGTGTTTAGAAATCGTGTCGTTAATTTGATGCTGCTCGCATAGTTAGGCACCGGCTATTCGAAAGCGGCGAGCCACGGATCCGTAAATTGTTCATTTCAAGGAACACTAACGAACGCCTACGAAGGTGGTGGCACTGACGAGATATAAGAATAGTCCTAACATCTTATGGGATTTGATGTCCTACGAAAATTACGCTGGTTCGAACGTACTCCGCATAAAAGTTTCCGATTTCAGGAACTACATTCGGCATCGTGATGACCCACAGCACGCACACGCGCCCGTGACTGCATATAGCGATGCATAGGGGAGACCGGAGCAGGTTGGAACACTTGTAACACGGGGTAAGTTGTAACATAATTACAAATTTCATAATTAAAATTAGATTTGAAAATATTGATATCGTCGGTTTCATTGCAACAATCGATCATCAAGTGTCTGTTTTGTAGTTACAGGTTAGATTTTTATTATTTGGAGCACGTAATATTGACAACAAAAATTTAATTATTGTATACAACTATGATAAATGTAAAAATATTGTCAAATGGCAATGAATTAAAAATGGTATTAGATGGATTCGAAATGTTTAAAATGTTCTTGTGAATCATTTATGTGTCATGTAATATTCATGAAAATAGAACAAAATAGTTTTTTGGTAACTTTTAAATAATTTGTGATATTAAATTATACACAAGTAAATATTGTCCTAGCACTTTTAGTACCATTAACCGCCTTCAGAAACCGTTTGACTTTTTGCTTTTTTGTCGCAAACGAATCATTACACGTTGGTTTATTATAATTTTATATTGCACGACGCATAACACTTCTTTTAACAAAAGAGCATGCTCAGTAAAGAAGTAATATAATTTGTAGAAGCGGTGGGGTATATCATACCCATTATGTGTACATGGTGGTCTGGTGATTACCATTATATTCAGCAATTCACAATCAAGTAAATAAAACCAGTTTCACTGCACTAATTTTAGAATTTACAAAATTCTATTGGATAGTGTTAAAAATTCGCCTTAATACCCCATACATCCATCTCGTCACTTTGAAATAACGATCATAAAGCACGATAACCGCCAGGATATACTAGTTACAATCCTCGTTCACCTGTTCCTTGATCCGTGTCTTGTCACATCGTAAACCGTCACCGACGATCCCCCTCGTGCACGATGCTCTCGAGTTTTTCTTGCGAGACGGTGTTAAATCGTTGTCAGGACAATAAAAACGGAAAGAACTCCTTAGATCGCTATGAGATGGCACAGAAGTATTCTCAGAAGTTATTCGAACGGTGAAGGTGATAACACCGCTAAGATTCTCTGGATTACAAAAGTCACCAAAGAATAAAAATACCCCCCAGAGTCTATGAAGACAGAATGAAATGTTGTCGACTGTGTTTAGTAGAAACATTCCGATTAATGGAAAAACTTACAGTATATAATAAAATATATAGATAGATTAGATAATAAATAAATAGATTAAGCATGAATTAAATCGTCTAAGATCAAGTTACATCCATCCAACACGGATCGTTGACAATAAAAAACAAGAATGCACATGACAAACTGCATAAAATAAAATGATTCACGCTTGAAAGGTTATCCAAGACCTATGAAGTTCTGCGATAAATGATAAATGTCACCCGGTCACAATGCGAAAGGACGTCCATTAATCCTTTCATTCCCAAATTATTTAAAAATTACCAAAAAAATATTTTGTTATATTTTCGTGTATATTACATGGCACATAAATGATTCACAAGAACATTTTAACATTTTGAAACCATCTAATGCCATTTCTAATTCGTTGCCATTTGACAATATTGTAGATTTATCATAGTTGTATATAATAATTCCCATTGTAATGTTATTGTACACAATAAAACTTTATTTTTCCTACCTTTAATCAATAAACCCTCCTGAAATATTTGGAAAATTGTATCTTGTATTTATAAAAATGTTCAACACTTGAATTCCATCAAATGAAAGAGACAAAGGACGAATAATGTTTTATTATACCGAAAAGCTTGTAAATGCACATTCAAATTTATTCCGGTACCATCTATACAAGACTAAAAGAAACTAGTACATACTCACGAAAGATTTAACGGTACAATAGAAATTAAAACCAATAAACACGTGTTCGTTAACCAATCCATTGACCAGCCATCGTGCCACCTAATAAGAACAATTTATCACTGGAATTACAAACTTATCGGACCCATGGTATTCCATTTGCATGAAACAACTAACAAAAAAATCTCTTGATTTAAGTCATTTAACCCGCACATAACCGTCGCGGGGCGAACCTCGAAGCGAGGCCACGGCGTGAAATTTATTTGAAGACGCGAACGGAACCGGTACACACACACACACATATTTTATCGAACACGCACGACGACGACGAGGATCGAAGGTTGCACAAAAGTCTCTCCCCAGTTCTCGGTCCACCACGCGCGAATAGCCGCGTTTTCCGTCGATTTTTCCACGTGTCGCCCTTTCAGACGCGTGAAAGAAACGATAAACACGAGCCGTTGCGCGTTCGCCAATTTGCATCTTGGAATAAATTACCAAGCCGCGGCGTAACATAGTCGTCGTTGATCAATGTGTAAAAACGATAATCTCTATAACGATAAACTCTATCTCTCCTCCATCGAGTCTTTCGAATGGAACGAGGGGGAATCAGTGTAATGGGTTACGATAGCACAAATCATCGATACGCGGCTGGATGCAAATGCGTGTAAGGAGGTCTCCCCGTAGGGAATGCAGAGATTGACAGAAAGAATGTAAACATTTCTGTGGATCCGATAAGGTGAACGGAACAGGAACGTTCGAAATCATAGACGCTGAGAGATGTCTCACTAGTGGAAACCCTATGAAATGGGCCCTGAGTATTTTTGAGCAACTTTTCTTGAAGTCTAAGGCAAAGTCACCTGAGACAATCTCTGAAAGTAGGGAGGAGTATCTTATTCTTTGTTTTTGAGAAATTAATTGTTAAACATGCGAAAATTTTAGTGGATCAATGTCAATCTTGTAGTTTGATGACACCTGGATCTGTCAGAGGGCCTGAGTCTGAAGGGTGTTAACCCTGGAGTGGTCGCGTGGATTACAAATGTCACCCACGCAAACTAATCCGTTGGCCATTTTCTTTATAGTGAACGAATTAGGTTACAGAGCCTGAGGTCAATGTTCATATAATATCCAACACAATAAATTATCTTTTTGCAATGTACGTGTCACCCATATTTGGGTGACGTGGCAGTCGAAGTGTTGAAAGACATACACTATAACACACGATTGTTTTATGACTCCACTCTCAATAATTACTTTATCATTAATATTTTCCCAGATACAAAAGGAATTCTATTCTTGTAAAGAGTTATATTTATTCTAAACCTTAAATATTAATACCACCGAAAGAGTATTTCACGTCGACTCAAAGAAAACGATCCCCTAGTAGCATTTATGGTTGACCAACGGTATCCAACAGTTGGGAATTAGTTGGGATATAGATAGTATTTTTGTCTACAAATTCCCAAAATAGGGCCTACGACGAAAAAGTTATGACAATTTGCCAACGAATATCCAATGTTGAGCCTACAATTATTATAGTTGGTTAATTAACAAGAAATTAACAGTGATAATACAACATTGGCCCACCCAAAGTTTGCCAACATTTTAATATCGTGTTAAGGACGTCAGAAACGTTGCTACAACCAAAAACTTGTTATTATATTGCAAATTAATGTTTTTGTTTTCTTATTTATGAATATACTCACAATTTGTTACTGTCGCGCAACACGTTCGACATTTCACATTTGGTGAAAATAGAGTCAAGGGACAGAAGATTGGAAATAACTTATAATAATTATTTGTAATAATTAGCTACACGCATAAATTGTACATAATAAATTGTAAAGGTAACTCTGTTGGTAAAACACTCGTTTACCTGTTTAATATACATATACAATTTATACATGTATATAATTATTATAAATATTATTTCCAGTGTTATACTCCTTCAAATATCTGTAAAAGATTTTATGGAAGTGTAGTATATCCAACTGTCTTCCTATTGTTGGTTTATTTTAGATACTGAACAATTGGCCCTACACAAAGAAACCTCCAGTTGGTCCTTCGTAGTACAGTGACGTGGGCCCTACGTTGGGCATGATTGTTGGCCCAGTTGCAAAAGGGTGACAATTCTAACCGTTGACCAACCAAGAGTGCATAAAACTCCCATCAAAATGCCAACAGTAATTGCTACTAGGGGAATAATATACATGTTTACTAAATTCAATTTGAAATCGTTATCACGTGTCTGACTCGATGTTGTAAGGCAAAGGGTTAACAGACAACCTTCCGATTATATGAAACAACGCATAAAGTTGGCCGTTCCGTGTAACCTGTTTCGAGGCAGATTTTCACGTGAATCCATTCGCGCCGTGCTAATAGGATGAATTGAATCGACCGATACGGTTGCCCGTCCGCGGGACCCAACGATGCGTCTTCTTTTCTCCCCTGGGAACGAGGCCCCTCGGAAAATCGTAGTAGTAGCGTGGCATCGCGAGTGTCTGACAGCGCGGTGATTTACGAGCAATTATCCACGGCCGATCGAGGAATCGCGTAACGATGGCTGCAGTGAAATTAATCGTTCCTGGTAATTATTTCGTTCGCTCGGTTTCTCGGAACGATTACGAGCGTTGTACAGGAAGCGGTGTTTCGACGCGAGGGCTCTGCGTGTTGTACATGCAGCAACAATGACTACAAGATTTAAATATATTTTCCTGTGTCCAGAAAACATTGCATTAATTGAATTGTAACGACAGCAAAAATGTGATTTGAATTGTCAGACCACGTTCCGTCGTGGCGTTCGGTCGCCTTTGCGTTGTTTTAGAAACAATTGTAACTAATTGTAATATTAGTGGTAAAATATTTACTCGGTGCAAAGTAATTTTTAAGTGTAACATTAGTGTTAGTTAATTATTAATTACCAGCTAATAATGACTAAGTAATCACTAATTGCTACTAATTAACTACTACTTAACGAGGCAGAAGAAAACTGACAGGAGACAAAGGGACTGACAGTGTACAAAGTTTCTTGGATACCCTGATAATAACGTTCCATTTTTGTTCATCTTGTTTGTAAGTAGTGTTGGGAAAATTTTTCAGTGCATATAACAAGTAGGATTTCTTACTTAAACTTTATTTCGATCATTTTACGAATATTATAGGTTCGCAGTTTTTTGTTTAGAAATAGGAGATTTTTTATTCCGAGAGAAATGTAAAACAGATAATAAGTAGTTTTCACTTTTCTATATTTATTTTTTATTTATTTACATAGTACTCTGTAAATGAATCGCCAGTGACTGTACAATAATGATTTTTATTGATCGCATTTTTTGGTTTGTTATACAAATTTAGAAATTGATTTGCTAAATACATAAATGGACATCTAAAGGAACAGTTTGGTACTGGTCGTCCACGGTTTCAATCGGATCGGCGATATTCAAATTAGAGCCGGTACCAAGTGTGCGTGATTAAAAAACGAATGCGTGAGTCGGTGTAATTTCATGGTTGCGCGGTTTAGTTAAGTCGCGTCGCTCGCGTGAGGGTTCTGTTTGTCCGGTGTCATTCTGGAGCCCAGAGATGGGCAAACTCATTATCTAGATAAAAAGTTTCGAATAACGAATAAAAGATCAGAAAAATATTTTGTCATTTTTAATTGTTTAAACATGGAAATTTCAATTTTTATAATAAAATGATACTTCTTTATGAATGAATCGACACTTGTCGAACAATTATTTAATCTCATTAACTGTTTAAAGCTCAGGACGACACCCTTAGATACTGCTGCTTTTCACTGTGTATTATTCGAATAAAATTCTGCTCAACTTTGCTGGAGTCCGATGGGAATAGTTATGAGCGCACAAAGGCCGCTCGTCCAGACAATGAATCGGAGCTTCTTTATTCGGGAAAAATGCCGAATACATCGATCAATCCGAGATCCACTTTTCGGAAGATTATTTGCGTTCGTTGACATCACTGTGTTTGATCGCCTGAAAGCGACTCGACGCCCAGATCGAAGATGCTTTTGTCATGTTTCATAAAATTAATTCCACGATATATATTTCAGTGGCCACTGAGTTGCACGATCTATTGTTCACTAGAAAATGATATTTTTGCTTGATTGGTTACCTTTATTCTCTTATTATTATAGTTAACTGATATTGCTATCACAGTGGTCCAGAATCGAAATTTAGCAGCTGATACTTACATTATTTAAGTACAAGTAGATAAATGAAAAAATGTTACCAATTCTAGGGATTCTCTTCGATGACTTCATCATTCATTTAGATATAGTTTTTCAATATCTGAAAGTATGAATTGTTCAAAGTTTATTTTTGTTAAATAGCAAACTACATAAATCTTAAAAAATTGAAATTTATTTTAATTAAAATTAAATTACATTTAATCATAACAAAATGGAGTTTTTCCATTTGGAAAAAAACCATTTCATAAAAAAAACATAAAACACTGTTAGACAAGAAAAATAAATACGAATAGATTTCAACATAATTCAACGCGAATATAATTGAAAAAAAAATGGTAGATAGCATAGATTTATTTTTTACTTAAACATTAGACATGCAGTTAAACAGAAATCTCTCATATTGTCGCGGTTCGTTCCGTCGAGTACCTACATTGCTGTAAAAAGGAAAAAAAAACTTCGCAGGATCGTCAAACGCTCGAAAAATCCTGCTCGACGACGTTTGCCTCCTTGAATCGTCGAAGCAACGTCGATGAACTTGACTGAAGGTTTCACTTTCCTTCGTTTCGAGGAATTATCGAGAAGAGCCGCGCCTGAATAATTCATGCATGCATAGTTCCAAAGGATGATTTGCTTAATGACTACTTTTTTTTTTCAACCGGATAACCGGCTATCGGGGCTCTATCTACAGTTATTGTCCCCGACTGGTTCGCACGAACCTTGAACCTCCCCTGTTAAGCTGCAAAAGAGAACACCAAGCGCGTTTCGCAGGGACACCGTAAAAACTTTGTCACAAATACGGACGAAAATCGTTTTTTGGGTGTGAAGTTCCGAATAAAAACTTGAAGCCACCCAAAATGTCGTTTTGGGCACAATTTTATTCGAATAATAGGTACATAGTGAAAAGAAGCAGTAGGTAGATAGTCATCATGACCTTTGAACAGTTAATAAAATTAAATAATTCTTTGTCATGTATCTACTCATTCAAGAAGTAATGTTATTTCATTATAAAAATTGGAACTTCCACGTTTAATCAATTACAAATGGCGAAATACTTTTTTTTTCTTTTAGACATTATTTGAAACTCTTTATGTAGATAATGAATTTGTCCATCTCTGTTCAAATAAAATATTATATACATATCTACTAATATCTGGTTAATAATTTTATGATACGAAATCGGATTGCATCTCTTGTTCCTGAATTGAATATTCATTTTCTCCGGTAAATGTATATAAAGTAGTTTTCCTCCTTAAAAATGAATATCTTGAGTAAAACTTTTTCGAAATACATATTTACAGAAACTACCGCCATCTTATTTTCTTCCATGTCAAACCATACGAACAATGAGGAATGACTTTCTAAAACTGTAAAGATTTATAAGAATGAGCTGTTTCTTTTTATTGTTGATAATTCTTTAGTAAGATCGATGAATTTTTGCTTGCATAATTTAGAGTTACTTTGGTATTATTAAATACTATTTTAATATTACACGGGGCATTTTCATCTACTTCGGGCTCGTATTGCTCATACTTTGTATACATAATTACGATTATACTAAGTGGTATTATTCATTCTAACCTTCTTTTTTCTTTATTCAAATATGGCCGACATAATCAAACCGGAAACACTACACAACATTCAACTCAATGGATCAGGAATGGGCAATTTATTATTTAAGATAAAGAATCTCGGATAACGAACACAAAAATAATATAATAAAAATACAAGAATATAATTTCTTCCTTGGACGCATGTCGAAATAATCCCTTAATCAGATTAGTTGCTCAAATACCCGGACAAAATTCCTACGACTGAAATACAATTATAGCCATCCTTGTATTCTAGTATGCCTCAGGCCATTCATACCAATATTCAACATGCACCGCGTTAATAATAAGTACGATCAACAATATTCGAGCTATCTACGTTTTCATCTTCGCGGTCAATAACCGTTCCTTAAAATTTCTAATCACGTCACGGCTTTCTAATCGTGTTTTCCGCAAATCCGCTGATTATCTCCCGATAGGCTTCCACGTGTATCTTGAAATTTCTTCTGGACTATATTTTATCATACGAACAAATGTAAATCCGAACAAAAATTTACATCGAAGTAAAAATTTTAGAGAGCAGCCGTCGAATCGAATCCCCAAGTTTCTAAGGGAAGTCATTCAGATGTTGAATCAGTTTTGAAAAACTAATTGTTGGATATTATTAACACTTGACCTCCTAAACACTGACATAAGTGTCATTAGTCCGGAAAATTCTGTTTCGATCAGAGAAAATGGCGTCAAAATTCGTCATAAACGACTCTGAAAATGGAATTAAAGCAACTTGCGCTTATAATTTTTGTTAGTTCTTAGGTTTCTTTAGATACATGCAAATAAAATGACTGAAAAAGGTACAAAAAAAACACTAACATGATGCTTTCTTATTCACCTCGACCAAAGTAATCACGCTGTTGCACCCTTTCAGGATCTTCTGCGTTAGAAGTCCTCCAAATTCTTTCTAAGAACTCTCTAGTTTGACGCTCTGAAAATAAGGCAATTTTTGAGAATGTTTTAAAAGAAAAGTATTGAGTATTATAATTCCAAACTTTATGCGTTTATTAATTGAGAAATTACTAAAACGCTACCAATCACTATCGCTGAAATATTAAACTAACAAACTTAACGAGTCGTTAAATTATGATCGATATTATTTCCTATGATCTTTATATTATCTGAAACATTACATTTCATTATGTTACTAGCTCAAATATCATAATTATACCCTGTCCTTTAGTACTTTATTTTCCCTTTCGCTAGTAAGGAAGTCGTCGAGTTTACATTTCCAACCAACTAAAAATTCTTAATCGTTTTACAAAAATTAATGGAAAAAGAAAATTAGGTGCTGCTTTTTTATCGTATGAATTACAGTTTTAATTGCATGCAGAATGTTCTGTATGTATAACTCCACAACATTTATTGGTTGTTTTAAGTAAAACTGTCAAAGATGACAGTAATTTGGTAGGTGACAATAAATGGATCTTTTACCCTAGTACGAAATCGTGTAGAAACACAATTCCGTATAACTGTAAGCCCGAAGCGATGTTATGGTCACATGTGTTGTCGTCCCCCGAGAGAAAAGGATGTTCCCGCGGTCGTTTACACGAACGATCCCAAAGGATCAGACGTGCACGCGCGTGCTTTATTCCATGGTAATTAAGCGAGTTGTAAAATTCAAACGAAGGACCGCTCCAATTACGGGAAAGCGGGGCCACGGTTAATCGCAAATTCGCGTGAAGAAGACGCGCAAGAACCGCATCGAGAGGGCATCGTGTTGACTTGTCCGCTTACGACTTCTGCCTATCCCATTCACCATAAAAACATTGGAATTGCGTGTCCCGACAGAGATTTTTTCTTTGCTCGACCAGGTATAGCTAGAGGGGAAATTGGTATAAGAATCGAATGTTTTATGCCTTTTATAGCAATCTTATTGTTAACGCTGAAATTAGTGTAACAATTCTCGGGAGATTTATTGATGATTTTATGTCGTGATGTTTAGGGTACTCGTGCTATAGATGTACAGGGTGTCTAAAAATAGTCTTAGACTCCCGGAAGTGAGGGGTTGCTGGAGTAATTTGAAACAACTTTTTCCTTAGCAAACATGTTCTCCGAGGCTTTGTTAACGAGATATTGACGAAAAACTTCGACCAATCATAGCGCGAGTCTATCGGCCGAGCTTCCGCGGTAGCGTTGGCTACCAATCGTAGCGCGTAGCCAACAGCGCGTGACCGACAGACACGCGTTCTGATTGGTCGGGGTTTTTCGTCAATATCTCGTTAACAAAGCCTCGGAGAACATTTTTGCCAAGGAAAAAGTTGTTTCAAATCATCCCAGGAACCCCTCAATTCTGGAAATCGAAGCTATTTTGGGATACCGTATATTTACATAAGGTGTTAAAAAAAAAAGCATCTAACAAGGAAGGTTTCCCAACCCGCAGGTCTCGATTTTAATGGAACTTTGTGTCGTTGCAGAAGGCATCGAGTTATGCAAGGAACAATTTCTTTTATCGGCCAACTCCCAAGTTAAAGGGGTGAAACCACTCTCGAAAGTTTGCCAAATTTTTCGTTCTTTCAGTATATCTTGTAAGAGCTAGTGAGAAACTTTTAATGGGAAAATGAATGATATTAAAAGATCTATGGAACTGTATAAGAAAAAATTATACAGTGTGTCCAAAAATAGTTGTAAGTCCTTGAAAGTGTTCATTGCTGGAATCATTTGGAACAACTTGTTCCTTACCGAAAAAGGTCTCCGAGGCTTTCTTAACGAGATATTAACGAAAAATTGTGCAAACTGTCTTAAAGCCTCCGTAATTGGGACACATACCCTCGTACCTATCTACTCGCCGTGTGGAGTAAAAAATCTCTAATCAACATATGTCGTAAAATCGATTCTTTCGATGGAAAATATAGAAGCTTATTTTCACATTTGTTACATATGTTCGATATGTTTTCCTTCAATTTCAATTTCAAAACTTCCAGCTGCGGATCATAAATCAACGTTTTCAAATTATTCTTTCCGTATTTCGTATGGCCTGCCGTCGCCCAACCGTAACTCTCTTAGTACCCAAAAATCAAAATATCGGTTTTTCACGAATAACACAAATTATAAGTTCTAATACAGAAAGTGACGAAAGTATAATACTTCCAACATTTTTTATATAAAACAAAATACAATTTAAAATAAAGTACACAAGATACACTTTATAAAAATAGTATGAAGTTATCTTTATTTTTAGAAAAAATGTATTAACTTTAATAAACACCTTCGAAAATGCATATTTGCCTAAGTAGTTCTAGATGGTACATAGATAAATTGTAAGGTACTAACAGAGAACTAATTTACATGTGTACTTCTAAACCAATTGTTCTGTTTACATTCGATATGTTACGAATTGACTCACTTACGAAATTTGAATGCTCACAAATGTAAAACATGATTTTGCATCGAATGAATTGATTTTAGGACCTATGTTGATTAGACTTTTTTTACTCCACTCGGTGAGCACTCTAAGTCCTTAAAGTTTTAGACCCTTTTATTTGAATGCCCTGTATAAATATTACCTAGTTTTGTATTCTTTATACGAATTCAATGTTTCATCACATATGTAACTCTGTGTATCCACAGACCTCTAGTATGGAAACAAAATAGTGTATGTGTTACATAAATTTCGTCAGATACGGTGATTTTAAGTTATGCGAAACTGGTTTCTTAATGAATTGACTTAGAGACACTTCGATATTCTAGTTGCGTGAATATCAAGGTCGTTGCGTCTGAAATATTGTGTAGTCGTATTTTCTACTATTTCATGAAAAAAAAAGACATTTTTCAAACACTTTTTCTAATTACTTTGTGCCATTTTCTATTTCATAAATCGTAGATACACTTAAATACGTTCTTTAAATGAGAATTTTATGAACATAATACACCATATTTTATAACTTTACAGAGTAAACCATACGAAAAATTTCACTTTTTCAAGAAGAATTGGTTCCCCATTTCAAATTTAAAGTTTTAATATTTATATTTCAATATTTTGGGTTACTTTGTATGCTATAAATTTACCATAGTTCGAATAAGTTTACAAAATGAAAGGTCAACGGAAAAAAGGAATCCACCTGTTGTAGATCACACGAAAAACTTTAATTTTGACAATTAACCCATTACCGGCGAAGTATTAATATATAATAACTCTCTTTTAATTAAAGTACAAAAATTAAGGCACTTCGATTACATTTTAGTAAATCAAGAACATAAGACAATAATAACAAAATATCAATGGATTTAAACACTATACAAAAGTAAATAATTATTCATTATGACATTGCATTTGTCACTCAAAAAAAAAAAATTGTTTGATTTTTGCATTTTCTGCATCAGTTTCTTTATTTTTCTAGACGTTCCACAATGATATGTCCAATATTATCTCTTCTCATTTCTCGAGGGACTTTATTCTTTCTTAAAAAATTGGTAAATATAGAAAAATTAATTTCTGATTGCCAAACAAAACTTTTTTTATGTCTTTACAAAGATTTGGGCACGTAATTATGACAGATATATAGCAAAATGTTGTTTTTAAAATAACTTAAAATAATTTAAGTTTAATATTGTATTTATGAAAAATTTGAAATTGAAAAAATTGGGATTACAGTATATAAACTCGGATCGTGTGTATTTAGTAGATTCGTTGTCAGATCCAAACTTGGCCGGCCATTTTTACGAAGTAGATCACGACGTGGATCGGGGCCCAGCGCGAGAAATTTCGCTTAGAGGTGGAATTATGAGCATTTAATTTCAGAATATTATTTACGACACGCCGCGTCAAGGTGGACGCGATGAGAAATCGAGCCGCCATTGCTGCCGGCTCGTGGACGTGTTGAAACGCCGTGGTATGCAGAACATTTCGTTCATAAAGGTGAATCCTGCCGGCGGATCAAGACGTTTTGCGTCGTGATCTCCCCTTGAAATTCGTCGTGTCTCAGAACGGTTAGACGTCTCTGTTAATTATCCGGAGAAATGTGTCCCGCACGGAACGTGGATCGAAGACGCTTCAGAAAACGGAAATCCGACGAGATTACATAGTTATCGGGCACGAGATTATTTACCTCCCTCGAAGAGAAAGCTTCGAGAATTGTTAGATTTTTAATGATTATATTTTTAAAATTCACTTTCTGTGAAACAATTTTGTAAGTCAGTGTAAGGTGTCGTTAGTACTTAGAAATAAGGACGAACAAGGCGAAGTGACTAAAATGAAAAGAAAACAAAAAAGGAATTACATTACATGATCTGACGTATGAATACCTATGTAGAAAATGATGAAATGTAAATATTGGTAAGTGGACTGAGGATTTTATGCAATTGAAGGGCTCACAGGATTAAATATTTTAGATAAAGTTTGGTGAAAGAGTATGCTGTATTTTTCATTTAATAAATACTTCAATAGATGAAATCGATTTTTTTGTAATTTTGGTTTACGTTAAATAGTTTCATGAATTTGGAAATTTGTAAAAGCGTACGGAAAGTACGAATAACAAACGCCGAATTACTGCTTCTTCTCAATTGTTCTCTTCCTTTAAGTATTACAATATGACAGTGAAATATTCTTTTTTCTTATTTTTAGTGCATCTTCACGATATTTATGCCCTATATCACTAAAAATAGTATAGAAATTTAGTATAACATAGTTGATCTATTTTATATAGTAAATTTCATACTTTGAATTGTGGTAAATAGAACAATATTTGACTAGAAAAATTTACACAAAACTATTATTTTTTAATGTATTATTTAAATAAATGGATTTTTCTGGAATCTAATAATATAGCTAGATTCCTTATAAAAAATATTATACATTACTTTTAAACCGTTTATGTAGTTCTAATAGTTTGCGAAATATTTGACCAAAGTATGTAGTTTCACACCCCTAACTTTAAGGGCTGTTTTCACCCCCTTGACACGAATGATTGCAGATAAAAAAAATACCTGTCTGTTATTTGTATGAGAACTGCTTTGTAACGAACATCCATAAAAATCAGCGATTGTCAGTTCGGTGCTGTTCCCATCTACAGTTGGTCACAAAACCATTCGGCCACCTTAGTCATTAAACGAATTTTGCATGAAATTGTAACTAGGTTTGCAAACAAAAAACTATATCAAAACCTACGTTTAATGAACGTTTATTGTAAAATAAACTAATAAATGTTTATTGAAAATAGGTCTTGATATGTTTTTTATTTGCAGACCTACTTACAATTCCACGCAAAATTCGCTTAACCGTTTAAGTGCGGAGACACGTGATCGCGTTGCTTGTTAATATAATTTTTGCATTCATTGTAACCGGTTGTGTTTGTATCAGTCGTGATTTTTATTTGATTTGGGAATATAAAAATAAAAAATTCTTTTTGTTTTTTGAGATTACTGGTTTAAATAACGAAAGGCACAATGTTAAATATTGATTTATCTGAAAGTGAATATGATATGAAAAATAATGATAAACTGTTTAATATAGTGATTCCTCGATGAATGTGACACGAGCACCGTCGTTATTCCCGCCATTGGAGGATCCCCATCTGGAATCAATCAAAACAGAGCAAACAGAAGCTAAGCAGAGACTCCGCTTCGTGTAAAAAACAAATTTATGAGGGACTGAAAGTCTTTCCGCCTTGCCATGAATGCTCCGAAGCGGACTCGAGTACGTCGCATTCATCGAGACATTACTGTAGTGACTATGATAGTCCATATTTACTTATTATTTTAATTTTATTTTTTCTTGTTTAACTATTTTTACTGCTAAAAACTACTTTTGATACAATATATACCCAATTAACGTAAATTATTATCATTTTTATTCTTTCACCAAACAATAAAAATACACATTTTACTCCACATATTTAAGATACATATATCCAAGGAAACTCTTCAGCACTCATACGGTTAATACCCAAGGTGGCCGAATACCCTTCCGACCAACTCCAAGTTTATTACCATTAAATATTTACTTATATACATTTTCGTGTTTGAACACCATCAACTACATATATAACATATACTCAATTATGCTTCTTATTCATTACAAAAACCCATAAAACCAACGAAAACCAGTATTTCCTCGGTGGAGCAATTTTCTCCCGCTAGATCGCTGAAAACATCACGCTGCTATGAGGCGGTTGGGGGGCGGAGGGAAAAACCCCGACGGATCCAGCCTTCAATTTGATACGACAGGCGACTCCGCCGCGGGTCGATCTCAGGCTGATTAGGCCCCGTTCCACGGTGTGCACCTACTCATTAATGCGCGTTCGTATGCCCCGATGGAACGAAGAAGAGGAGAGTCGGAGCCCCCACGGTCGACTCGCCGTTGGGCTTTAATAGACGCGGCAAAACTAATGGATGACAGGAATAAGAAAGTCCTCCCCGAGTTCGCAGTAAGGCCGCACACGTTCTACCCGCAAAAACACACGCGCCGCGGCTTATCGCGCTGCCTTCATCTTGTAGTCGAATTTTTTTTACTTTTTGCCGGGCGAATAATTACAACAAACTTGGCGTACTACGCGCCGTTTGGTCTCTCCCCATCTCCCCACCTGAATTTTCACGGCATGAAAACCACACGGGAGAACGAAAAATTTTCTTGGCTCGGTCTTATCCGAACCGAGATCACGCGTATCGGACGTTAAGAGACGCGCAAGAAGCACTCGACTTGATCGCTTTATTATGACACGTGTTCGCGTCGTTAATTAACGTCCTACTTGGCTGAGATGTGCATAATATGTAAAGTTGAATGGTTTACCAGGGTTGGGCACATTCTATTTTAAATAAGATAACGGATAATCATTTGGAATAATGAGTTATTTCAAATACTTTATTTTTTTTGTTTTACAAATAACATAAGGAAACTAATTACAGAATCACAAAAAACGGATATATGGCATCGAATCAAGTGAACAGGATCACATACAAATACAATAAATTACATGTAGCAATTACTGTTGGCATTTTGATGGGCTTTTGATGTACTATTAGGTGACCAACAGGTAGAATTGTCACCCTTTTTTGCAACTGGGTCAACAATCATACCCAACGTAGGGCCCACGTCGCTATACTACGAAGGGCCAATTGGAGGTTTCTTTCTGTAGGGCCAATTGTTGAGTATCTACAATAAACCAACAGTAGGAAGACAGTTGGCTATACTACACTTCCATAAAATCCTTTACAGATATTTGAAGGAGTATAACACTGGAAATAATATTTATAATAATTACTTGTTATAATACGATACATGTAAAATTGTATATGTATATTAAACAGGTAAACGAGTGTTTTACATACAAAGTTACCTTTACAATTTATTATGTACAATTTATACGTGTAGCGAATTATTACAAATAATTATTATAAGTTATTTCCAATCTTCTGTCCCCTGACTCTATTTTCACCAAATGTCAAATGTCAAACGTGTTGCGCGACAGTAACAAATTGTGAGTATACTCATAAATAAGAAAACAAAAAAATTAATTTGAAATATAATAACAAGTTTTCGGTAGTAGCAACGTTTCTGACGTCTTTAAGACGATATTTAAATGTTGGCAAATATTGGGTGGGCCAATGTTGTATTATCATTGTAAATTTCTTGTTAATTAACCAACTATAATAATTTTAGTCCCAACATTGGATATTCGTTGGCAAATTGTCATAACTTTTTCGTCGTAGGCTCTATTTTGGGAATTTGTAGGCTAAACCTAACTCCCAACTGTTGGATACCGTTGGCCAACCATTAGTGCTACTAGGGTTATCTCGAAGAAACAAATATGTTCACGAAAATTTAGTCCATAGAGACCCAGTAATGTTGCTAATGATTCCGCAGTCGATGCGACGTAAAAGGTATTAGAAGAAGAAGAAGAAAACTAATTTTAAGTTGTGTTTATTTCAAATCAGTTTTTGTTTGAATGATTTTTTTATTTCAGTTACTTCGCCTAAAATTTCGAATGAATCCAATTGAGAGGTCATTCTACTTTCTCCTTCCAAGATCTTCAAGATTTCTTCCTCAGTAAATAGAATATGTAATCACATGCCTCTTGTTAGTATTTATTGAACTACTTACAAATAATATAGAAAAAATTGCCAAAATAATTTTATCGTATTTGGTTTTACGTTTTTTCTTAGCATGAAAGTTACATTTCAAAAATGTTATCCCCATGGTGCAGGTGATTTCTATGCTTAGACTCATCTGAAATAAAAAATACAAGAAGACTCTTAATTAGTATGAGTGTCGCTGTAGCAGGAACCACAATGACTAATTTATCTTACAAAGAACAAAATTGCGCGGGTCCGATAAAAAAAATGAAAGAAAAGTACTTTTTCTCGGTGATTTTGTTATGTAAAAAGTACGATAAATTAAAGATATAAACATGACTGTGGTTCCTCCGATAGCGACACTCATACTAATTAAGAATCTTCTTGAATTTTTTGTTTCAGATGAGTCTATGCTAAGAAAGTACCTGCGCCATGGAGACGCCTTTTTCTAGAGTTGTTACTTTCGTGCTAAGAAAAGACTTAAAACAAAATATGATAAAATTATGTATGCAAATTTTTCTACATTATTTATAAGTAGTTCAATAAATACTAACAAGATGCATTTGATTGCATACTGCATTCAGTAAAGAACAAATCACTAAAGATAGCCTACTTTTTTCTACCACCAAAGTAGAATGATCCCTTAATCATGGTCACCGACTTTGAAAGTGTCGTTTTGAGAAGAACCTGTTAAAAGTTTCAAATTCAATATTTATATGAAAAAAAATTTTTAACTTCCACAGGGTCATCTATTCTAGGCGCATATATAGCAAACCTTCTGTTGCCCTAACCACCTCCAAAAAGTCAATTTGATGCTGTTGAAATTTTCAAAATTTCTGACCACAGAAAACCCCTTAAATAGGAGTATATAGGTGAAAGAATTTTTATTAATTTCAGAAATCCTCTTCGATGACTTCATCATTCACTAACAGTGTTCTGAACAGTCTGAATTTTTAGTGAAATGTTTCATCTACTTTTTACTGAGACTGATGATACAAAAGTGTCTAAGGAGACCAATGATGCATAGAACAAATCTTTAATAGTTAATAATAAGTTGATGTGAATTTTTTGAAAATTACCAAAAATTTCTTTCTGACCGCTTGAACCATTAAATTTTAATTTTGAACCATCGTGTGATCCGCCTCTTTAACGAATTATCGTGTTATACGTTGCGGCGCGAGCAGAGGAACGGGGGATTTTTGTAGTTTTGTTTGGTTGCGTCGTAATTGTCGGCGGACGGTGATGGATGGAAGGTTAAAAGGAACGAACGGTGCTTGGGAGCGGTTGCCACTGGAAACGAGAAGTTACGCGTGTTTTGCCAATCTTTTTGTATCGGTGTGAACTTCTTGTGACGGTGCTGTATATCGAAAATTATGGGCACAACAAGCACAGTGAGTTGCAGAAGTATAGATCAGCCGTCTAGAAATCGAATGATACAGGATTCTTGTTTGTTTGACAGTTCAGTGCGATCGTGGCCGCCATTTTCGTTGAAATCGTTTGGGCAGAGACCGTATTAGATTTCTGACTTGATTTTTGTTCAGAACGATGTATTTCTTTCGGTCTTATTTCTTTTTAATGATATCACAAATGTGTTAAGATATAGTTTAAATTGTTCAGAATAAGGGATAAAGTCAATGTCCCTACTTATAATCGTGTAAGAGTTCTGCTATCGCATAAATTGAGTTTTATTATTTATTTATACAACAATTGACAAAAAAGCTTATTAGATATAAAAATTAAACCCCCCTCTATAATTAAATTTAAATAAAAGTATTTCTAAAAACATTTTAACTTAATAATAGTTAATTCAATATAAAGTACAAAATGTCCCTATTTCTGCTCAGCGAAAATGGAAGTGCCAAAACCAAACTTTGGCGAACAATATTAAACATTCCGTAAGTTTTTTTAGTAGAAAGCTAAAAGAACCGCTCAAATTACGTTTCTTTACCACAGGCCAGAGATGGGCATTAGCTAGATAAAAAATTATTTAAATAACTATTTGAATAAAAGATATTTTATCTTTTATCGTCACTCAAAGCTTGAATAAAAAAGTAACTTTATCGACGAGCGTCGATTAAATAAATTTATTCAACGGGAATTATCCGATGAGTAAAAATTACTTTTTGTAATCATGGCGTTTCAATCATAGCGTCGACGATATTTTCATCTTTCACTTTTATCTTTTCTCGAAAACTTCGGACCTAACCCAGACCGTAATATTTTATACTTACGAGACAGTCGAAACTCAGTACTTTACAATTAAAATTATTATACGTATGAATCGACTCGAATTTTACTCTCACGTTACTTTCTAATATATCTTGTATTCGTATAGACGAAAATTTTGTTAGAATATTTTACCGAAATTTCGGAACAACTCATTTTTCATAGGATTGATATATTAAATGATCCGTCGAGAAAGATGACATTACTCGAGTCAGAGCTGTGCTAGCCCATTCGAGAAATGAATTATTAACGCGAAACCGGCCGAATAATTGGTCGCTTTATAAACCCCCTGGCAATCATCGAGACCGCTGTCTTCTTTCGGACGCTCCGACCCAGAACTTATACGCAAGGTTAATGAAAGGGGCCCAATTCCTTTGGACATGTCAGCCCGTACGGATTCCACCGTATTTCCTCGTTGATTCTCGTTTAATGATCAACGTTATCCTCATTAACCGATCGTTATTTGCCGACTTCAGTTACAATTTCGGTTTATTTCGCTCCCAGTGGCGTAACAAGCAGCTTGCTCGCGCAATTTAACGACGAAAAATCGGAATAATTCAGCATGGATCCTCCTCTGTCGCGTAGTGGCTGCCCTCGACCACCCATAAATCGACGAATCTCAACCCACGAATTAACGTACAAAAAAAAAAAAGAAATATGTACACGAAACGAAAAGGTAAAAATTTATTCGTTCACTCGTTACGTCGCTGATAACCAGCGTGTGTATCGAGTCTTGACGAGACGTTGAGGCCCCGATTTCACCTGTTGAACGGGGGAAGACGAGTTTTAACGTTATTTGTATTCGACTGTAGAGTAATAATGATAATAATATATTACAGAAGTAAGAATATCATAATAATAAACTCATTATTATAAATTATAGTAATAATATTAAGCGTGACAGTAAGTAATCCATTATAACTGTTTAATTCGTATTTATAGTAATTTTCCTGCACGCTACACTATGGATACTCATGGTCGAGAAGATATTGTACTTTTAATCTGAAACATGTCGCCTCACAAGTTAAAAAATAGTGGATCACTTATTGGTACACCTAATAATAATACGTCTACTCATTCAAGAAGTATCATTTTATCATAGAAATGAGAACTTCAACCTTTCGTCAACAAAAAAATGGGGAAGTACCTTTTCTTATCTTTCATTTGTTATTCGAAACTCTTTACCTAAATAATAATGAATTTGTCCATTTCTGGTTACAAGTTCCTTGATCGCGTCGATTCACCTACAAAGGATGGGAAGCCTATTTTCAGGCTCCAAAGAGACCGCTTATTTTCATAGTCAAACACTATGAGAAATATATACAAATTTTAACCCGAAAATAAAAAAAATCGTGATGAAAACCTGCCCTGTTCTCTAAATGTGAACGATTTCAACATAACCGAAATTGAAACACATTGGAATCGCATATTTATCAAGCAACTGGCCTAAATAGTAAAACTAATGACAACATGCAGGGTAGTCAATAACTAATTAGTGGAACAACCAGAAAGGGGATGATTACGTAAAAAAATAAATCGAAAACATAGAATAAAATTTTTTCACTTGAGACTCCCTTTTCGAGAAAATCGACTTTGAAAATCTGTTGGCTACGCGTGCGATTGAGTAGAGTAAATCCTCAATGAGTGTTCGAGGGCTTCTCGGCACTGAACATTAAATATATCATAACCTAATAGCCACATGCGGCTGAAACAAATATCTGTGGTTTCAGAATTCGAAGCTCTATCGCTGTGCTAAACGTCAGTAACACTTGACTGCCAAAGTGAAAAAGGCCGTGTGAGACCAGGCACACTTTATTTCGTTGTTTAATTTTTTTAAATTATACTGTCACATTAATTTTACGCAAAAATGTTAAAACCGTACTTAAATAGTCCAGCTTGTTTGACGTGGCAGTCAAAGTGTTAAAAAGTCATCGTTACATCTGAAAATCTTTCCTTGTCAATGCCGTGGAGCCATCGAACACTCCTAGAGAATTTACTGTATGTAGAACTTGGCTAGCGCGTCTGTTCGTTGCATTCCGTTTCTACTTACTACCATAATAAATACACGTATCTGAAATTAATATTCAAAGTCTATTTTCTCGAAAGCGGAGTCTAAAATGAAGAAATTTTATTCTACATTTTCGACTTTTTTTTATGTAGAATTGCCCCCTTTTCGATTATACCATCAGTTACCTGGTGAGACTGCCCTGTACAATCTGGCCCAAGTTTTTGCAAGCGTTGCAAATTTATAAGTGAACTATAGCGGAGCAAAAGTTAATCGTCAGGAACAGAAAGGAAGTAACAGAAGAAACCGGAGAAAGCGGGAAACGAAGCGGTTAGGGGGAGAAGGGAAGGCAACGGTTGCGACACAGAATTTCCAGGAACGAAATGTCCCGCGGATCGATTAAAATGGCTCTGCCGCGAATTCCGCGGGCTCTCGATATATATCGTTCCAGGTGTTTCACCGTGGATCGGACGGAATTTTGCGCCCCCCCGTTCACAGGTTTCCACCGCGGAAAGTACATCAAGAATCCGCTTCTTGCTTACGCCGCTGGTCCAAGGTATCCGGCAATTAGGTGGCGGGACCCGATTCTCGTGGAACGGAGCCTGTTAAAAATCTTTCGTCGTTTCCGTTCCGCCTCTCGGTCTCCCCTACTCCTCCCCCCTTTGACTTTTAGCGATATAATTCTCTCTGGACGATGCAGTGTTTTAAAATAGCCGTTCGGCAGCGAAAAACTATGTAACTCAAAAGTGTGTAGATCACTGAAAACAAATAAAATCATTCAGGAATTACGATTTTTTAAAATGATTTTCTTTGTAAATTCAAAATATTTCAAACGAAAACTGATTTATTTGGCTACGAAAAGAATGAAGATTCTGAAATTGTATTGTGAGTACATATTTTATTTATAATTGTCCTTTCAATTTTACATGAAATTATGATTTAAATATATCAAAATTTCTAAATAGTTCCTACTTGTGTATCCTTATTATCTTTACTCTTATCACCCTTTCGTGATTGATTTTATTTGAAAATACTTTTGAAATTATATTTACAATTTGTTACATGCTTTGGTGAAATAAATGTGATAACCTTTCGTGAGTAAATTTGTGATTCACCGTAAATTAATCAAATTCACCGGAAGAATCATTAATATCGCTATCAATATAAGTACTACGTTTTTCACCAACACTTCTCTTGGAAATTGTCCAAATTTTCTGCATTTCAATTCTATTTGGATGTACAAATTGTTTTAATCTGTCTATTACAAAATCTAAGTATTCATCTTCCTCTACAAAGTCCATGACACGTAAAAAAATTCATTCTAAATAGCATCTTTTACTAAAAGAAAAACATTCATTAAAAGGGTAGAAATTACTGATTTCCCTTTACACATTACCATACTTAACCCTCTAATGGTAAGGTCCGGGTCGTATCCGACCCAAGTTACAGTTCCTCTCGTGCTGTCCCCACTCTACTTTCTATTATTTATTTACTATTCTCGTTTTAAAATATTTTTTGTATATTTAATAAACGTTTAATATGTACTTATGTTATTATATATTATACAACTCAATTATTATTCCTTATTATATAAATAAACAAAAATAAAAATTCAAGATAATAACTGTTTTTACCCGTCTCAAAATAGCAAAAAGGAGCTCGGGTCGAATCTGACCCCATCATACCAAGCACGAGTTTAAAACCCACTTTACCTTTCGAGGATTAAACTATTTTTATAAGTAAATAACAGTCTAATTAAGCATCTTTGGGAATTTAGGAATTTCAAATAACGGAGACTTATGTATTAAAAAATGATAAAAATTATGATTTTTTCGGAGTCAGACGGTCGTTTTAATTTTCGCCGCCATTGCGGCTCGACAGTCGAATTCGACAGAAACCGAACCGGAAACCGGGGCCTCTGACTGTCCGAAATCCGCGTGCACCTCACCGCTGTCTTTAACTTTAATGAGGCCGATTTTTTGCGGCTCGTTAAGGTGGAGATGTTTCGGACAAATTAATTGAAGGAGAAATATGAGACGCGTCGATGCTCCCTGGTATTCCGTACACGTGTCCGTTTAACGAATGGAGCCAAGATGGCGGCCGTACGCGATCTGTTTGTTCCGCTGTAACAGTAATATGGTATTTTTATATGTTTCTTGGAGAAGACAAAAACCCTTTATTTCTTTGATAATTATGTTACCGTTTTTACGAATTGCCAGATTTCTTTTCATGGAAATATCGTGAAATTGTAGTAAGACTGAGTGTAATGATATATTGAATCGTAATTTGGACGGTTTTTGGGGTTCCTGATTGGACACGGTCACGGAAAAGTGTGGAATTTTGATATTTTGTTTCTTGCTTCTTCTTCTCGTGAAAATAGCTGTTTCTTTACAGGCTATTATTTGAATCGTCAGCTATTGCTTCAAGCTTTGTACGGAATTTCTAAAATTACATGGGTATGTAAATTTGGGTCAAATTGACCTAATATTGTATATTTACAAGAAAGGAGCATACAAAAATAAAACATTTAGTTTTTTAGAATTATTTAGAATTTTGTTTTTAATTTAATGTGTTAAATCATGAATCATATTCAGTATATTTTTATTAGGTTCCACATGAAATTACCGATGTTCGAATAATTGAAAATCAACCACGATTATGTAGTGTGGTAAATTAGATATAATTTAAATAGTTCGATGTACTTGTCACAAGTTAGTACTTATTTTACTGTGCTTCTCTAACTCTTTCAAATTCTTATGGTGATTGTTTAACTATATTACATAAGTAACAAATATTTAATCAAAGGAATAGTTTCGAATACTTTTCTCATATGAATTTAAATTATGAAGTCTTGCGTTAGTCTCGACGTTTACCAGATATTTCCCCTACAAATGATCGCTGTTTGCGATTGTCATCAGGAGAGCTCCTTCTAAGAAACAAAATATTCCCTAATCGGAAATCGGAAGTCACAGGGTCTGAGGAATATGTACATACAATCTAAAAATGCCAGTTTTTATAAAAATGGAAAGTATCAGATAATATGCATTTCGTTTGAAGGAAGCTATTAATCGTCACGCTGCATATTTTAATCGATCAAAATAATAAATAATATTTTATTTCGCAAAACGAAAAGTCAGATACACTTGCTGTATTAAGAATTTAATTATGTATTTCTATTCTGTACGCTAACAGTAAATTATGTTAAGTATAATCAACAATCTTTCGAATCTTTTGCAATCTATAAAAATGATAGGTTTGAATTGCTTCATACACCATGACGATGACAAGTGGAATAGATATCGCTCAAATTAGTCGAGCCAAGTGTCCACATACTGCAAACTTGATATAAAAGTGGAAAATACTATGTGTATATAGATTTTTTTTATCGAGATCGTTGTATAAATGAAGGCTATAACATTTTTTTTCACCGTCGGAGATAGCTGGACTCGGACTGGAACAAATTGCATAACATTACGTAGCACGTAACAAGCCTTTTGAAGCACGATTAACCAGGACCTCGAGGAAAACGTGACCCGCGATAAAGTCGGCGGGGCGGTAAGAACTGAACACAGATATTTTTCTTCGATCCAACGACAAATCAGTAAAATGCAAACGTGAATTTATCACCGTAATTATTTACGATATCGTACCGCGTGTGTTTATCTGGCTATCGACGCGTTACGAATGCGAACACCGTCAGCAATCAGATCCGTTATTAATTGCTAAAGATTTTCCATTGTCATCTGATTAAAATGGTGAAACACGGTTACATAATTGTAAATCATGATAGATTCTTTGACGCTCTAAGAAATGAAATGAATTATCGCCTGTCCGATGCAGCGTGTCATATTTTACCTACGCCTACCGAGGCCCCACTCAGCAGGACCTTTCCCGAGGAAAATTTCGAAATTTCTTCAATTATCTACTCGTCGATATCGAACTTTCTCCTCTGTTCGAGCAAGGAATTCATTTTTCGTGCAGGGAAACATGTAACGCGGAACAGAACGAGATCGTATCTGGGTTTTGTACTGGATGCTTGCATCGGTTCACGATCCTCAATATTTCGCTGGCACAAACTTATTAATTTCGACCAAATATCGATCTGATCCGTGATCTCATTCTCCTACGAAAAGAAGACTCGTATGGGTAGTGCAAATAGACGTTTGTCAGAATAATAGGTATAAGTACTACTTTGTTACATGTACAGTATCGGACAAAAGTATTCGTATACCCTTTAAAACGGAACAACTTTTTTAAAATTGGTCCCAGTGACAAATTCTTTTGTGAAGTTAGGGACATTAGTTTACTAAATGATGTGTAAAAAATTTTGAAAATTTGCGACTTTTTAGAATGTCGAAGAAAATAGTAAATGTTTCTTACAACTTTTTTGTCTGAGACTATAATGAAAATTGAATTAATACATTTCGAAGATTTATGTTATATATATATATACTAAATATTGTATTTTAGTAAGACACTCCATAATAGGTGCAAAGAAACTTTTTTTCGTTCGTTCGGTATTTCACTAATTTTTAATTATTCCATAAAAAAGTTTTTGTCTGTTAGTCCAGAAAAATGAAACTTACTAGAGAGCTCGAAAAAAAACAAGTAATCAGAATTTTTAATTATTCCATAAAAAATTACTTTTTGGGTAGTCCAAAAAAATGGAACTTACTAGAAAGTTCGTTTTTCATAAGTAACATATGTTATTTTATGATCAAGAGGTGTTGTAAATATTTGTTACTTCTTTCAACTGGTTGGTAGTGCCACCACAGAAATGTGCCGATCGCAAAGGGTTAATGAAATAGTCCATCGTTTTCATTATTCCCATATCGATCGTATTTTTAGCACGTTATCTCAATCATGTAAAAAAAATTATGTTGCTTTTGACCATTATTTAAAAAAAAAGTCGTATCTGAATGAAGGACACAGTATCTAATGTAGACTCCCATTAAACCAGTACGTCTTGTATGCATTTAAGCATAAGTGGCGTTTAACGCATTAAACTGAAACTTCCAATCTGTACTTCGAACGATACTGCTTCAAAAATTGAATCGAGGTGCAAGAAACTCCACACAACCAACCACTGACTCATACACACTTTCCTAACCACCGTTAAAGAGCCAAGCCGATCATCGGCGGCAAGGACCAACACCTGAATAGTTTCTTCTCCGTCGCAACGGTATTACGAAAGAAAACAGCTTGCACGTTGTCCCGATTTCGACATTACAAGTCGCGAACCCCGTCGTCGTCCACGCTACTTATCAATAATTTTTGCGCGCAATAATCGAACGAGCCGCTGCTCGAGGGCTACGAGGGAGGGGTGGGGGACATTAAAAAAAAATTGCGCGGCGATAAACAGCAGCGTGTCGTGTCCGGGTTTCACGAGTGGCCACCGCAAGTCCAACCGGCTGGCTTGCTTATCGATCATTTTTTTGTGTCTCCGCGTAATAATTGAACGGGGCGCACACGGAACAGAGAGAGAGAGAGAGAGAAGGAGAGGGAGAGAAAAAAAAAGAATAGAAAAAGAGGACCGAGGTCGATTCCGTGGTCAGCTGGGTAATAAAATAATTGTCGAGATTTACGTGACGGGCAGAAGAAGGACGCTGATTAGCAAAACGCGCGTCGGTCTCGATTAACCCTTTAACGGCGTTTGACGAGTGTACTTGTTATGAGGAAATGATCAGTTTTTGGATAATGATGGGTATACTCGACATGTGAAAAAATAAAATACCTTTTGCTAGGAAAATAGAAATTTTAGTAAATATTGAAAAATATATTTTTTTTTGTTAGTACTTGCTAAAAGACGGACGCTTTAAAGGACTCGCATATAGGGACCGGGCAGTTAAGTGATAAAGTTATTTATTGTTTACTTCAAGTATTATTAATTTATATATTAATGAAACTTTTAACCAACAGTTTGTTACACGGATCAAAGGAAACGTGCGTAGTTGCCAGTGAGAAATTAAGGTGTTAATTTTTTTAATGGGGTGAGGTTTTTTATAGATTGTGCACATCTACAGGTGATGTAAAATATACGAGCGTAATATTATTTCTTAATGTCAATGGTGAAAGGAGTAGTACTCATCAGAAAAGTGTAAGAAGTGTAATAAGATTTTCATACGTATGTGAATTTTTCCTATTTTCTTCAATTACGTATTTTATAAAGTTTGTATTAATAATATTTATTATATTAATGAATTTTGGAACAATCAAATTATTGACTTTTTAACCCTCGTAAACCACACCCCAACGCAGCGTACATGAACACCAAACTAGTGCGACTTGGGATTTTGAATTGTTAATAATTAAGAAGTTAAAAAGAATAATAGCAACCTGAACTGGTAACATATTTTTTACAGTAAGATTACCTCACAATTTCAATGATAGTAATTGTAAAAGTGAGAAATAATTTCTTAGCTATACAAATTTTAAACCGCTAGCTAGATTATTACAGACGAAACAATGTTTCGCTGGTGCAAATTCACACTAATGTGGTGTCCAAGGGTTAAATAAACTCACTCGTAGTGTTTGCCACTATTTCCACCAAGGAGTTCTACCGAAACGTAAAGTACCGGTATTATACCGGTATTTTGGGTTGAACCTTCGCCCTATGTAACTCTATATAAG
Organism: Dufourea novaeangliae; assembly: GCF_001272555.1. NCBI lineage: Eukaryota > Metazoa > Arthropoda > Insecta > Hymenoptera > Halictidae > Dufourea > Dufourea novaeangliae. The sequence goes on along the minus strand of NW_015373900.1, from coordinate 2,275,903 downwards.
CCCTACCCTTATAGAAACCGAAAAAATACCGGTATTTATTTCGGTTTTCCGATATCAAAATCATACCGGTTTAAGTCCCTGATTTGACAAATATACTCGTCATCATTTGATTTTAATTACGCACGCAGAGATACACATTACCAACATTACCAAAACAAAATTCCACCGTCAAAAGATTAACGAGTCTTTTCAGTCGGTCAAGAAGACGTCCGTCGTTACCGATCGCGTTCACACCTACTCGCGCACGCGCAAACGCATCGACGACGGGGGCCCCCCGTTCGAACGACGGATTGCGTTAAAGCTCTCCCCCGGCGATGGCTATCGTTCTGTACGCACGATTAAATTGATTTATGGGTAAACGTTAACGGCGGCGTTTATTTGTAGTTCGTAGGTTACCAAGTCTGCCACATGAAGAGAGAGAGAGAGAGAGAGAGAGGGAGAGAGAGTGGGTGAGCCCCGCCAATAGGAATTCGATGTTATCTACCGGTAGATATGAGATCGGACGGTTGCATGACGTGCCTGCCTTTTTTTTCAGTCCGTTACGATCGTTCGTTCTTTCTTTTACAGAGGATAGATCGTACCCCGATCTTACTTGCTCACGGAATCGTGGGGGGAGGTCGAGTAATGGGGATAGAGAAGGATAGTCGATGGGGTCAAACAGAAATGACAAGGACTGTCTATAACGGGGTGGCTGAAACGGTGAAAAGAGACAGTGAACGTATGTGCGGGTGGCGGGAAAGCGGTTTGGGGGGAGGGAGAGGGGGACAGCAGTGATAGAATTCGAACGATTTGCATTATAAAGAGCCCGAGAAGTCACAGACCATTATCCACCGACGCCGAGTCTGCGCGTAGCTGTCCCCGGCGACGATATCTCGTTGACTGACGGAGATTATGGCCGTAATAACAATAATGGTAACAAATGAGAAGGAGAACGAGGGAGAGAGGCTCGGTGGCGAACACGACACGTGTGTATGTATGTATATGGAAAGGCAGAATTCGATCGGTTACGGTGGACGGGCCGGCGACTTAATTGAGAAGCGAATGAGAAAAATCCGTGGAATAATCTGTTGGCAGCGTAATAGCTGGGTCGCCGGCCCTGTCAATCGGTCCCGCGAAGGGAGGGAGGGTCGGGGAATGTAAAAACCGAAGTCGCGCCTTGTTTCGTAACGATTAATATTGAACGTCGGGTGTCGTGCACAGCTCTCTCGTAACGTCGAACGTGGTAGATCGGGAATAATAGGAAAATTGGACGAAACGGAATGTGACACTGAATATTACTTATCGAGAAAAATTCTACGTTACTTTCTGACATTGTTCCGTGTCGGTGTCGAGAATGAGAATTTTTAGTTTACGTCTGATACCGGTAATAATGATAAGGTCCTTGTTACGCCGTGGAAATAATAGATGTGCGATGCAGAGTGTAAAATAACGGAAAGTAGGCAATTGAAAAGGACACAAAGTTGCGCAAAGGCGGGGCTGAGGCGTAGCTACATACATATGTATATAGGAGCTTAAGGCTCCCACAAACCAACGCGAAATATTCGCAGCGGTAGCGAATATTTCGCGGCGATAGATTCGCAACAGTTTAAAATGCATGGCGTCTTATGAGACTGTTCACACCAATGCGAAAAATGTCCGCAAAAATTTATCTATAAAAAATCTATCGCCAGAAATATTCGCTGCCGCTGCGAATATCTCGCGTTGGTTTGTGGGAGCCTTAACACTATCGATTTAACTGAAGGGGAAAAGTGGCCAAATATGGAATAGTATACCTAATATGGAATAGTGTCATTTTTTTAAATCCGGCACCACCTTCACTTTGACATCGCACACGGTGTGACTCGTCAGTTGGGTGAACGTTAGAGACGTGGCAAGATCGTTTTGTTTTGATGCTTTTTGAAACTTTTTGACGGTGTCTAAATTCCATGTATTTTTCGTATTTGTTATTATTTTACCATGCTTAATCGCTTTCTTTGTTGTTTTTGACATACTTGCCAGTGATATTCATAAATATTTGTGAAGATACGTGATTTTTTTAAAAAGCTGAACACCGTGTTTTTAACATTGTGAAATTCCAAACCTGGAATATGACGAATTAGTGCAGAGTTTGACAGTTGGATATATGATTATTACAAACAGTTATTTCTTTATTCAATTTGAAATAATGTGATATAAAATTATTTTTTGTTTGTTTTCCATGAAAATATCGTATCCCATGCCAGTGTTCCATGTTTGGGTACCTATTCCGTATTAGGTACAATTTATGTTTTTTAATGTTCAATATTAAACATTGTTTATAACGTTAGAAGTATAAGGCTGCTCTTAATTTGAGCGTAAATATATGACTGAATACTCATAAAAGTAGTTTATTCATTGCGATTGATTTTGTAAGAATGACATTCGAAAAACGACATGGTATCCCATATTTGGCTGTGTTCCTCTAATATTACACACTTTTTTACTTAGAACATTTGGAAGGTTTTCCTTAGATATATAAAAAAATATAACAATAGAAATCAAAGTAAAGGAACAAAATAACCTGCGTTATCATAATATCCGAACTAAATTAATATTAAACTTTGGTATATGATTTTAAAGAATATAAGTAACCTAACACAGGACAGCTTCAAAATAGTTTGCAACAACCACAAAATCTATGATATCATATATTTAATACAATCATCAGAACACTTGAAAATATCGACACAAGCCTCGTAAACCCATTCTTGGTAGCTCGAACATTGAATTCAGTCTTCATTACTAGACTGCAGATTTTTATGCAAAATCACATTTTAGAAGGTAGTTCATAAAAACAAAAAAAAAGTAGGAAGTTCGTTCTTCCCTTAAATATTTTGTTGGGTTCAAAAGAAAATAGAAAACTTGTTGCATCTGACGAAAGTTTTGCCTTTCATTGTATTTCAGAGATTCTATTGACTATGAATGCATAAAATCCACAGTTTAATCATTACTGTCTAAGCAAACCACACAGACAAATTCTTTGTTTATGTTTTTCGGTGGTAATACTCTAGTTTTCTTTACCTTCTTCAGTCTATTGAATTCAGTCTTTCTGAATTACCAAAGTTTCTCTTCTGCTCTTTAACTTCTTCGCATTTCAATTATTAAACATGTAGCTAACATCCGCTATAAGATGCTATCCTAGGCTAGGGGAACTTCTATATTGTGGAATCATGACCTAACCCAATTCCATCAGAAAGACTTGAGACACCAGAAAAACCGATAGAGCACCATGGTAGTGGTCATAAAAGGATAATTCGCTCAGCTGAGGTCCAAAAAAATCGAGTTTTTTATTTTTCATACAACCTGCCTCAGCCCTTCTTTTCAATCAGGACCTAATTCATTCCCATCAGAAAAACTTAAGAACCCAAGAAAACCAATAGGATACCATTGTAACGATCATAAAAGAATATTTGCTCAGCTTAGGTCCCAAAAAAGTCAACTCTTTTGTTTTTCATGCAATTTCGGCTTCGAGACCGATCTGACCCGGTCCCCCCTTTCCCCAAGTTCCTACGACACGTCTATCACCATTAACATCTACCACGCTGTGGCCCATTAGGTATCAGAGACGTGACGTATACATACCTATACGCTAGCACGGACTCGTTCACCGACGAAGCCGACAGAGCCGAAAGAAAGAAAGCAGACGAATATAAATTCAAATATAATTACAAAAGACACGACAAATCGCTGGCCATTATGGCCCGGCGCAGAATTTACGATCGGTCTGACCCCACGGTTTGCCCGATTGTCGTAGATTACGGGGGCAGTAACGATAATAATGGTAAAGGGAAACAGGAGAACGGAGAGAAAACGTGTTTGTGGAACAACGACACACCACGTTTCCATCTGGAGACCCTTGGTGCCGGGGACTTAATTGAGAAATAACAGTCGCCTTTTTGTCGGTAGCTTCCAGGCCTCCAATTTCGTCCTCGCTTTTCGGCGACCGCTCCCTGCCTCCGGGGCGCTTGTAAAGGCACGTTTACACGTTCAAATAATTCCCACAGACTGACTTGTACATGCAAATTGGCGCAAATGACCTGTGTAAGGTCAATGTACCTATTTCTAATCACGTCCCGATTTCTGCTCAGTACGTATATTTTTTATTTACTATAAAATGTTAGACACTACATTAGTTATACAAAATATTATATAAATTAGTTCAGTGTTTTCGTACAAAATGCTACAACCCGCTGTTCAATAGATGCCAGCATTTTAATAGAAATAAATTTAATAAGTGTGTCCGTCGTAAACGGACGTGATTTGAGCGATTCCGTTGCGATCGTGAGTTACACGTGGACGCTGCGTTTTTATTCAAAAAAACTTACGAAATCTTTAATATTGTTCGCCGAAGATTGGTTTTGGCACTTCGATTTTTGCTGAGCAAAAATAGTTACACGCTCGTGAGCACAAATGTAAGCATTTTCATTTTCGCTGAGCAAAAATAGGGACATTTTATACTCCATATTGAATTAACTATTATTAAGTTAAAATGTTTTTACAAATACTTTTATTTAAATTTGGTTATGAAGGGAGGTTTAAATTTTATATCTAATAAGATTTGCTGTCGATTGTTACATAAATAAATAATAAATATCAATTTCTGCGATAGCAGAACTCTTATATGATTAGACATAGGCAAATTGACATTAACTGTATTATATTCGATGACCGTATACACGTTCAAATAATTTGCGCAAACTGACTTGGGCATTACACGTTCAGTCTACCTTGTATAGGTGTCATTCTACGCGAAATTGGACACTTTTTGGAGTGACATTTCGGATTTTATTAAAACTTGGATATGGTATAGTTTTTAGTGGTTTATAAATGTATCTCGAAGGATTTTTGAAAATTTTAAGATTTATTAATTTTACAACTGTTTAAAATATAGTGTCAAGCTTTTTTCAATAAATTGTAACTGTTGAACTAAAAATCTGATCAAAATGAACTTTGTGGCTGCTTATAGTGGACACATAAAAGAACCTGATAAAAATTACTTCAGTAAAAAATAATATTTTTTAACCATTTATCTTGCAATTGTTTTAAAGAAATGTAATTTTATAATAGCGGGGCACTATTGAAAATTTTGAAAAAGAAAGAGTATATAGTCCTGTTTCTTCTCTTAATGGACAAATTTTTAAAAATATGGATACTTCAAAATTGACCATATGAAAGTTAATTGAAGTTAACGTTTCGTCGAAGCACACCGGCTCGGCCGGTCGAAAAGAATAAACTGTAACATATCCAAGTTTCAAAATAATCCAAAATATTACTGTAAAAAGTATCCAACCGTGCGTGGAATGATGACCCATAGAGTTATCTTAACCCTCCGTTGTCGCACTGGGTCAAATTGACTCAAAATTTTACTTCGAAGTAAAATGTCTTTCATGAGTTTATAGGAGCTGGGCAACTCAACAGCTCCTAACTATAGTAACTTCAGGTATTTTAAAATAAAGTTTCCAGAATATTGTTTTTTTTCGAGACTGTTTTTAAACATAATCAAAGTTTTAATGTTAATTTTTAACCATGAAAATATAACTACAATGTTCAAGTTTCATCAAAGAATTCTTTGCGACTTAATTTAACAAATAATTCTCAACCAATAGTTGATTGAATACTGGTTTGGGTCAAATTGACCCATTGTGACGACTATTTTGGACTACATTGGAAAAAGGAGGTGTGACAACAGAGGATTACTTTTCTGTATTGTTATCACGTTATGTAACTAGTGGTGTTTGATCGAACATTATATTGTATATTTTCTTAAAACGAAAAATATTCATGAAGTTAAATAATAATTCATCAAATTAACATTTGCTCGAGCAAATATGAACGCACAAGTCAGTTTGCGCAAATTATTTGAACATACAAACTTCTGTTTAATCTCAACGATTTGCTTATGCAAATGTGAATGCACGAGTCAGTTTGCGCAAATTGGTCGAACGTGTAAACAGGCCTTAAGTGCCAGATTTCAATCGGCTCTCCCTTTTGTGGAGCGGGGCAAAAAGACGCGTGTTTCACGCAGCTTTTTTTTGGATCGCAGCCGAATCGCGCCGTGACTGATCGCTTTCGATGCAGAAAAACCGGAACCAAGTCGCTAAATACTCTCGAGGGACCCAGGAAACTTTCGTACATGTGAACCGATGAAGACGTTTGCCCTAACGGTATCGCCGTCATGCTTCCCAACTAATCGTAATTAAAGAGCCACATTCGATTATTCATATACTCTTATATGGAAACAATTTGTTCTTGATCGTGTACAATTTTAGCTTCTTGCTTACACTGATCAACAAAATTTAACTTTTTATTTGTCTTCGAACATCCAGTTGCTGATTCTTATAGATTCTTCTGTGCTGAATATGAATCCGTAAACAGTTTTTTGCTATCACAATATAAGTGGAAAAAACACAAATTCGTTTCATTTTTATTTTTTAAAACAAAATTAGAAAATTCGTCGAACGAACCAAAGGAACAGAAGTAATGTTGATTACCAAACGCATTGATAGCTAAGTTTGCATACTTTGATCTTAATTTTTATATCATTAACATATTTTGTTTCCGTGCCATCATAATCTCCGTAAAAACATCTATAACCATATATTTTTTTATGAAGGTGTCATTTTTTGTAATTAAATAAGAAGTGATTAACTTCTCAGTATCAACTACAGTTGTATAAGGCTCGTGTTAAAAAGACATTTTTATTACGTCTCTTTTTCAATAATTTTATCATTGACCTTGCGATTTTTTAGTAGCAATCGACAGTTGAAGCTTTTAAAAATGTTCTGTTAGCTTTTCAACTAAATTTATAATTATTAAATATTTGCGGGAGCCACCTTAAGTAGAGATACATGCATATGTAATCACAATCAAAGCAGCACGCGTCTTATCAGAAGTAATAGCTTGAATGTCAGGCTGTGAAAGTCATTTTTGAATTCATATTTAAAATTTCTAGTTACAATCTTTCATTAGAACTGTATGATATTAAGTCCCTATAATCTCGTCGTCGTCAACAATTGACATACTAATGAAAATTAACTTGCAGTAATTAAGGATTAGGATAAATGCCTTTTTCATCATACGTCCCTGAGCGAAGTTCGAGCTTCCTAACTCCCCTTGATTGCTATCTTAACGCTTGGAATATGTAAACTTTGACTCCCAATCGATTTCACGACTTCATTATATTGGTTCCAGGACTTATACCTGGCTTCAGAAATGGACAAATTCGTTAAAAAAGACTTTCGATTAACGAATGAAAGGTAAAAAAGGTACTTGGTTATTTTTAATTGAGTACACGCGGAAATTACCAAGTATATGATAAAATAATATTTCTTCTTTAATGAGTAGACACTTGGCAACCAATTATTTAATCTGCTTAACTGTTTAAAGGTGAAGATAACGATCTTAGGTACTGCTACTTTTCATTATGTATTATTCGAATAAAATTGTACCCAACTCTGCCTGGTTTGTAACGAACCTACTGCCTAAACATTGATTATCTAAAAGGGTATCTTGCGAAGCGTTTATATAACGTTTTTTTTATATCAAAAATGGTAATTGAAACGTTATTTTCGTATGAACTTCGTGATATTGGAAAAATAAGCTCAAGTATTTTTATGCGATTCACATATATAATAATAACATACTTGTGTTACACCTACTACAGATACACTAAATACAAAAACGAAGAAACTAAAACTCTTTATAGAAACAATACAAGGGGGGAGGTTCAACATACAATATATCGGCTGTTATTGAACCTAGCCTATATTTATATGTATAATATCAAAAACTTGTAGATATTTTACTAATATTTTTTTTATACAATGATCTTTCGCGATTCATGAGTGGCTTGATTCATATAACACCATTCCAGAGACCAGTAAATATGTTTTATTCGCTGGCAATTCGCTACTGTAACGGTTTAAAAGCGTGAAAATTTCCTGGATACACGGGACGAACCATTAGTCGTTATGAATACTAAACGAGCCCAATCGAACGATCTTAGATACCGAATTCATTAATATTCATGAGCACATATTGAACCTGGCCCCATCAATATCTGGTACATCCAACCATTCCACGATGCATCAACGACCGAGCATAATTTATAATTGGATCCACGATATATGTATGTACAACGTGTTCTATTCTAAACGTTCCCTTGAATTCATTTGGATTACCTAACCGAAACGTTATCCTGATCCATTAAAAATATAATACTATTAATAAAGAGTGCGGCATTTACGTTGACACATGGAAATATCATAAAACAAAGACTTTTGTAAGAAAGTATTTCCGACAAAAGTTGCTTGGTTTTCAGGGAGAAAGAAAATTACATTGTTTATTTTTAATCTGGTGAACGTTTTGAAGGTCATTTGAAGGTCAACTTGGTTTTTTTAAATGGATACCTAAATTTTCTTTAACATATTATTAATCTACGCAAAAAATTAAACAATTTTTGTCTGAAACATTTTTTTATTTTAATTTTAACATTTTTTTATCTATTTAAAAAAACGAAGTTAACCTTCAAATGACCTTCAAAACGTTAATAAAAATAATGTAATTCTCTTTCTCTCCAAAAATTAAACAAATTTTATCTAAAATACTTTCTTATGAAATGCTTTGTTTTTATGATATTCCCATGTGTCAACTTATGTGCAAACTGTGGCTCGCAAGCCGTACACGGCTCTTGTAGACCCTCCATGCGGCTCCCATATACTTATAAAATATTTTTTTTATAAACTTGACACATACTACATACACATATGTGATATAATGTTTGTGTAAGTTTGCTGGCTTTATTAAGCAGTGTGATATACAGTAAATCCTCGATGAGTGTTCGGAGGCTCCACGGCACTGAGAGATCCCCAGGTCTAACGCTGACTTTTTAATAAGGCTTAGCAAAGTGATAGAGCCTGAAATTCTAAAACCAATGATTTTGTTTCAGTCGCATATTGCCATTAGTTTATGAAATATTTCATGTTCAATGTCGAGGAGCCTTCAAACACTCATCGAGGATTTACTGTATACACAGATTATTAGCGTAACTTACAATTTAATACCGTTCCAATAGAGGATGCAGCAGTCGAGTATTTCTGACAGGTGATATATGACTCCCGTCCTGACAAGGTTTTGACTACCATTGATATATGCATTTGAATACATCATGCAGTAGCTATTCATGTGTTTGCTCCATTAGGAAATATAGGTATATTACCAAATGACATCGCTGTGCCTTCAAGGCTTAAGATACTACTTACACCAAACAAGTAAATGACGATTACTTCAAATATAACGTTGTCTTAAATTCAAGTTCAATAAAAGCCACACAATTATACATCAATATTACAGGTGGTCGCTCAATTTTTTATTTGTTCCTACTACACTAGTTTTTAAACTGAAAAAACTGAGTTTAAAGTTCACGAAGTTAAATATTATAGAAACAGGATAGGGGTGAAATAATCAAACACACTGTAATATCATCTACCGAATAGCTGTTTATTACAATATTTAACAAAATTTGATCTTATTATCAAAAAGAAACTTTCAAAGTTTCGGTGTTAGGATTTCAAAGAATATTTGTTGTTTCTTAGGTTGAATTTTCTTTATATTTTATGGTGAATTTGTATTCTGTGGAACAGACCTGGGCACTTCTGAAATGATATTTGAAATATTATTTCAAATAACATATTATTTTCGTTCATAATTATTTCCATTCCTGTCATCACGTCTGAAGTAACATTATTTGTAATATTATTTCAAATAGCATGTTATTTTATTTTCTAATCATTTGACATAATTCTTAGACATAATTGTGAAATTGTTCTTCGAAATTATATCAAGTGATTAGGACTGAGTTTGGTTTATCGACATTTTCCTGAAGAGTAACACCTCTCTGCTATCTTCCACACCAGTGGAACGATTATTTTCTATCGCGATGATATTAGATGGGCCCAAGAAAAAATCTCTCACAGATAGGCTTTTCGAAAAGCGAGTTCTGGTTAAAGCAAATTGCTATAAAAATTTCTTAAAATAAAATCTCTTTGTTGCCTATAATTTTTGTATTATTTTTTAAATTGCTATTATTTCAAGTGAATCGATAATATTTTTATTTTCAAATAACAGTATTGAAATTAAAGTTCGGATATAAATTATCTCAAATAGGTAGTTATTTCTTATTTTCATTTCAAATAAAATTTGCCCAGGACTATTTTGGACCAATGAGACGCACGTAGATCGATCAGCTAAATTCTTTTTAAAAAATACAGTTAAAACAGTTAATAACTCAACAAATGTCAACTTAAAAGTCTTGCTCTCCTAAGTTCATCTTCCACCACAATAGCGACTTTTTGAATGAACATCAGACAGTCGATAAATAATCTGAAACAGGACGACCCCAGCTGCACGTGATCCGTTCATAAACCATGTAAAGGATCAATCAACGTGAAATTTACTCGATCGTTCCCCCATCGTTCCAGATGCGTGATGCATACTTCAGATCGATCGTCCAGCATGGATCCACCAGGGAACGTTTAACGCGTGTTAACGTAAAATATTAACGACACATTAATGGTGATGGCCAATTAAAAGGAAACAGTGGTTAAACGATGCGTTTCGAGGCACGGTATGGGAGGGAAGAGAGGATCGTCGCAGGAGAAGATGAGAGACTCTTCGCGGGAAGAACGCAGACGGGAAACAAAACGATCGGAGAGGTACCTTATTTATTTATAACCTGAATTTCTCCCCGGTGAAACGATTATCAGTCGCGAATGTTCGCCGAAAATTACCCGGTCCCGGGCTGCGAGTAGCGCTATCTGACGCTGAAATCGCCGGCAACGCGGGTTTTTGTGCGATCGGGCCGAGCCCTTCCGCGAAATAATTGCCGATCGAAAGCTTTCATCGGCCCGCTGCGCGCTGGGGAGACACCGCGTCGGGCGCACAATTCCGCTTCTCTGATTTTTATCGATTTAATCCCGATGACTTCTCGAAGGCTTTCTCGAAGGAAGAATTGATAATTACGAGAAAATGGTAATAGCCTTGTTTTAAAAATAATCGCTGCTTTTTTTTCTGTGATTCTGTTACGTTGTAACTGAATTGGTTATACCGAAAAGGGGTCAGCTCCAGTCTTTCAAATTTTACAGGAAAAGCAAGAAAGTATTGCATATCATTATATTTTTGGAAAAATTCCAACTGTAATTTCGAGCTTAAAAATGAAATATTTCGAAATTTTTTTGCGAAAATGATGAAGTAAATCCGAAGGAAATCTATTAACACTAGAACTATCGAACCTTTTCAAAATCACCGATTCAACTGTACTGTAATGTACAACTAAATCTGGATATAAACTGTTTAATAGTTTTTGTCTTTTTATTTTTCGTCTGACTGAACTGTTAAATAGATACAGTGAGTGTCAAAAGTATTCGTACATCCTTTAAAACGGAACAATTTTTTTAAAATTAGTCCAAATGACTTGAGTTCTTTTGTGAAGTTGGAGACATCAGTTTACTAAATGATGTGTAAAAAAAATTGTGACAGTTGCAATTGGTTGGAATCGCAAAGAAAATTGTAAAGGTCGTTTTTTACAACTTTAATCTGAGGCTATAATGAAAATTTAATAAATACGTATCGAAGATTTATGTTAGTTATATACATACTGAAAGTTTTATTGAAATCGGTTAATACAGAAACGAGCGACAGGCATCAAAAGATGTGAGAATTGTTAGATTTACTACAGTTGTAGATCGAAAGTCGGGAAAAACTGCGATTTTCAACATTTTTAATCGTTTGTATCTCGTAGCAACATTAACCGATTTTGATGAAATTTTCAACATGTATACATATAACTAACATAAATCTTCGATATGTATTTATTAAATTTTCATTATAGCCTTACATTAAAAAGTTGTAAAACACGACCTTTAATATTTTCTTCGCAATTCGGACCAATTGCAACTTTTTCAAATTTCTTTTACACATCATTTAGTAAATTAATGTCTCTAACTTCACAAAAAAACTCAAGTCATTTGGACCAATTTTAAAAGAGTTGTTCCCTTTTAAAGGATGTACGAATACTTTTGACACCCACTGTAGTAACGTTTTTTCTTCTATTCTGACTTTTAATCAAATAGTCCGTGAAAATCTGAAAATGGACAACTTGCATAAAGGTCCACACACAGTCTAGCTGTAAAGTGCAAGCGGTGCATTTGGAGTGAGATTATTCAACGAGGAAATACATTCTTGGCTGTTATTGTTTTATTGCAACACCTGAACCACTTTACGGTTCTATTTTCGATTATGACTCGTCGTAACAGTATCATTGTGGTTAATGACACGTGAATGAAGATTATATCGGGTCGTAATACGTGAAATGTGTCCGTTCGCTGTGTGTTGCTTTAATAAAAGTACTGTTTATCTATGGTTGTTTCTTCTTTGTAACAGATTCGGTATCCGACTCTGTTCGGAATAAAAAGACTTCGGTGTACATACGTATGCAGGAAGAATTCTAGTTAATAGAAAGGAGAAGAAATGATCTCAATCAGGATTGGCGCATCCTCAAATGAAAGGTGCTTGCTGTAAATACTGATAAAACATCGGTTTGGCAAGTAGAATGCCGTTGATTTTTAATTCTACGGCGTACATTTCCGATGAATTTGTACATTCAGATCAGACTATGCAAATTATTCACATCGTTTCTTAGTATTCATTTACTTTAGTGGTATCTGCAGGTGCATTGTAATTGTTAAATATAACAGTTATCGTTCCTTGAAAGCCATTATGAACACATTGCGGATGAGATTTTTTTAAATTTTGAGCAGAATTTTTCATCTGCAACGAGATTGCGTATTGATGACTTAGATTTTATAAATGAAATAAATAAACCTAACCCAGACCTATTTGAAATAATGCAATTATTTTCTTGCCTTTTGTTTGAATATACATTTGTTCGTAACAGGTTAAGCGACTTATATTCCAAAATGGCGGACGGGATTTCTTTTAGTTTTGTATAGAATTTTTCATCTGAAACAAGATTGCACATGAAGACTTAAATGTTGTAAATGGACGAAAATCTGTGTTGTTCTTATTACCTTTTTGAAATAATGCAATTATTTTCTTGCCTTTTGTTTGAATGTACATTTCTTTGTTTATGAATTTATATATGTAAATACTATTTCGTAACAAGATAGATGACATATTTGCTCCTTGTTAATGTATAATAGTAAATTTTATTTTCGTATTAAATTCTGTCAAAGCGAAGCAATAAATGTCCCGATACTTTTGCGTGAAGGTGTATGTATATATTTATTCCTTATTAGTTCTTTATTAATGTCTTTATTTTCTTCATATGTTATACAATATAATAACGAACTGTATGTTACAAATAGAAAAAGAAAAATACATATAATAGATAGTTGATATAAATATGAACACGTTGCAGAAGCCGAGGTATAGCCATTTACGAATTTGGCGGGGAAAAAAATGGTAGTTTCAATGCGTGAAGGTTACTGGTTCTCTGCTATGAACTGAAAATACAGTACCGCTCGGAATTATTCAAACCATGCAACTTTTGGTGTTTATGACAATGGTTCAACTCAGATACACATATATTTTATGGCCCTTAGCCGATGGTGTGTATTATTTAAGGAACAGAGCCCCACTAATAATTCGTCTTTTGACCACTATGAACAGTTTGGGTTTTTCTGCTAATTTCTTACTCGCTAATATACCAGAGAAATATTTTCCGTTTTATTATTTCCTTAGGACTGTGTCCCTACCATGGGTCTTATAAATACGGAATTCACCTTAGCCTTAAGCATTTGTTGTTCGTCCCTTGGTGAAGTAGCATTCGCTCTAAGTTGCTGACAAGAACCAAAAGTTGTGTAGATTTCAATTGAAAAGTGTTCTGAAGTGTGTGTGTCTGTGTTCTTCATATTGGCAGCTATTCGAACGGTGATTGTGCAAATAAATTAAAAATATTGAAGAGCAGTGTGTGGAATATCATCAAGAAGAAAGCAACGACTGGTAGTATAATGGATAAAAAATTCTTTGTGTTTTACTGAACCAATCCAGGCGTTCGAATACTTTTGGACGGTACTGTACGTAAAATTTCTACTATATATTTTCAGAAAGTGACAAAGTGACTGTGTGAAATTAATATAAATTGTTGTGTTCAATATTTTCATCGGTAAATATTTAGAATTGGGGAGGCAGCTCCAATGACCTTGTGTTTGATATATGTTGTCAAGGTCAAATGTCGTAGTGAAATAACTTCTGAACTTATTCAGAATATTTAGCGATTTTAATTAAGCGATACGAGGATTGCAACTTTGCATTGACACAAACAGTCACCACTTCGAGCATCTCCTGTAATGTAAGAAAGTTTATTTCACTACCACATTTGACCTTGCATGACCTTCAATGATAGCTCGCTGAAGTCGTCTCAACACCGGCTATCACATCACGATAAAAAAAACATTGGATTCCGTTAAAAAAAATAGAGGTGACCTTGAAATCTCCCCTATGCATTCACCCACGCAGAAAATGTTTGTGTCACAATATGCCCCCCTCTATACCGTGTAAGTTTTGTATACAACATTGTTTGATATGATTACAAATAACGGCAATATTCAAAGTGGACATAGTTATTGCCCCACCCTGTATAAGGTAATTTGGGGAAAGATGCCGATGGTTTTTTATTAAATGCTTAACAAATTTAATACATATATGTCTATGGAACCAACGAACTTTACTTGTTATTTAAACAATACACTATGAAAATGACACAACAAAATTAACAAAAACTAAATGTTTACCGATGAAAGTAACAATACTTTGAAGTAAGACCGCTAAACCTCATTTCTACAAAACATTTGCAAATAGACTCTTTTGTTAACATAATTTCAAACTTTAAAGCTATATTGAACATGGTAAATACATCCAATGTTCATACAAATTTATAAAAAATTGTTCTCAACTGAAACAATTACCGATTTGTTCCATAAATTACTAGCATTCTCTAATTGTTTAATATCCGCAATTTCGTTATCCAGAAGCAAAAATTTTGAAAGAACTCCATTAATTTTCGAGGATGATACAAGAGAACTTCTAACTGACAATGATAACTCCGTCATTTTTCATCCAGATTAAGCTTCTGAACTAGATCGGCATTCTGTACTGCTGTGCGTCGGCAGGTGTGTGCCAAAGAACGATTGCGACGCGGTCCAAGGAGCAGCCATGCGCGTCAAAAACTGTTTGTCGCAGCTCCCGAAGCTATAAGAGGCCGACTTTTTCTCCCCTGGTGTCCACGTAACTTCCACGAATCCCCCGCGAATGATGACAATTACACTCTGTCGTGTCGAAGAGAGAGACAGGGAGAGGAAGAAAAAAAAATGACGCTCCCGTCCAGTGGCGGTTACTTTCGAAATTGAATTATAACCCAGATACAACGGGACAGTCCACCGTGGTGGGATGCAATTAGACGGTGACGATTAAATTTATTCGATTGGAAAAAGCGGCGTCGTTAATGGGGCGATTCGTTTTCTGGAAGAACCGGACGAGCCACCGCCAGGTGTTGTCTATCTAAACAGATTGGATGAAATTACGAGCTAGAGTCGGTACATTAATTCCCTTCGTCGTAATTTAGATTTTCGAACTGATAAGATATTGTTGTCTTTGCTCGCATGACGCGGGCAATTAATGTACATAAATCGAATGTCGCGTCACTCTATTCCCGATAACTGAGATCCGATTTGTGGGACAGAGGAAGAGCTCGGTGAGCAATAAAGAAGGAAGTGATTGATAAGAAAAATTAATTTTTAATGGGGATAAAGTTTCTATGATTCGTAAGTAGAATCTTTTTTTTGTTTATCAAAGTGAATGAAAGTTTGGAAAAGTTTTTGTGATAATTATAGGTATTGTAGATTTGAGAAGAGTTCGGAATAGAAGACAGTGGTAATCTGATCAGTTGACTTATTATTATGAGACACTTTCTGTTGGGATTGAATCTTGTTACTTTTTGAAAGTAAACAGTATGCAATATGAATCAGTTCAATTTAATTCAACAATTTTTGATATTGACAAAGTTGTATTTCTTTGAATAATTGTAGCACATACATCAAATTAAACTAGTAGATCTTTACAACAAATAGGGTACCGTTGGTCAGGATAACTTTAACCTACGTCAGCAGATGATTATTTTCTGTTTTGCAGCTTTAAAAATTGTTAAATTGATTTTTACGTGAAAAGGTATTTCACTTAAAGAGACCTGCGAAAGAGCTGCAAAATCGAGAATGATTATTTTCTGAATTTAGGACAGAGTTATTCCTATCTGACAATGAGTCAAAGTTGCCCGAACTTACAGTACTCTGATCAAATGATCTATTATTATGAGACACGTAATATCAGCATTGAATCTTGTTACTTCTTGGAAGTAAAAAGTATGCACAATGAATCTGTTGAATTGAATTCAACAATTTTTTTATATTGACAAAGTTGTTTTACTTTGAATAATTGTAACACACTCATCCAATTGAACTAAGAGACCCCGTTTTTTTGGTACGATAGAGGTGGACACATAGAAAGCATAGAAGATTCTAGATGGTCAATGTAAATAAATTTAAAAACTTGAGAAACAAATATTTTTTGTCTTCAGAATCATCGAAATATTGTTACAAAACTGATATCTATAGAATGTTTCTTCGTTCAAGCGCGTTTTCTTCTTATCTTTTACCTTCATGAAAACAGATTCTGCACCCTAAGAAGATCATACCATATTACGTACCGGCTGCTATGTACTAAACTTAATCGATCCAACGAGCAACAGCGAAGGAACTATTATCAAACAGTTCAATCACAATTAAGTTAAGAAACTTTAATAGAATAACGTGACAATTTCTTCTTTAACCCTGACTTAAGGGTAAACTGGGTCCATCATTTACCAAAGTGATTAACTCCACAAAATTTATATCCAAAATTTGTTTTACATATAAAAAGTGAAGCACCAATCAAGTGCTTCGGCATTAAAATTAGAAAAAAACTTGAAAAATGGAGTTAGTAACTCTGGCCTATGAACGCCTTTGTTAACGCCTGAATTAATATTGAAAAGCACTCACATTTAAAAGTCTATTTTAATAGGCTACCAGTCAATAAGGTAATACCACATAACAATTCCTTACCAAAAATTCTGAAGTATAGTTAAACAATTATAAAAATCTCCAGGAAAGCTTCTTTTAGAAATAAAATCTTTGGTGATCTGTTTCTTCGAACACAAGTAGAGACACACCTAAGAATTTATCTTATTTGTCAAATATTCGTTTTGAACCACGTATTACGCAAAACTGTTCAAAGTTATGGCCGCTGCAGGTATTTCTAGCACTTTCACGGCAGCCGGGAAAATATATTATATTCCAGGCTGGTGTAAAAAAATATGCTGGCAAGTCAAATTACTGTAAGTGGCTTCCGCGGTTGTTCCGACAGGATGGGAACAACGGATATCGTTTCTTTGACGGTTGAGTTATAACGCGCCCGTGCATCTTCGGGACGTTGTATCGCGATAAGAGAAACAAGGTTGATTTCCACGGCCAAGTTGCAACTAGGTTATTTACTCACAGTTCCGTTTTGAGATAATCGCCGCCGCTCCGCCTTTATAGCTATCACGCTGCTGCACGTCCATTAGAATATGCACAGGTCGGGATAGCTTCTCGTAAAATCGAACGAGAATTCTCTGGGATATACAGGGTGTTCGCGGTAAACTGGACCAGCGTTTTTCTCGTAAACAATAAATATTTCAACAAAAAATGGAAGGGGAAGAACTTACAGTATATTTTACTAGCAACACGATAACCTATGCCAATTTTTTATATTTACATTATTTTTCGACGAAATGAAGGTGACCTTCAGTTTTTTAATGGAATGCTATATGTTTTTTAATGTCATTTGAATGCGTGGGTCAAGACGAGTTCATTCATATGTAACACAATGACTTCCAAGGTCGTAGAAGGTCAGAAATACAATAAATATGTATTGTATTTACTAGTTTGTTGCGATTACAAATTGATAAGACTTTTATTAGCATAGAATAGACTTTCAATATGACTTTCATTAGCAAGAATGCATTTCTGAGCTCTCTTCATTACATTCCTGGTACTTTGTGCTAATGTTGCACTGGACATTAGAGATGGCGTACAAAATCACTAACGGTGATTTATCACTGTGATCGCCGAATCACGATCACGGTCGTGATTTAACTTCATTCACGACCATGATTGCGATTTTTTTTATCTTGAGTGATTTTGCTCACTGGGATCGTAAGTCCTTGATCTTTAAACAGAAAAACGTATTCGTGAAATTGTAATTAGTTTAACGACAATCGAGTCAAATATACGTAGGTACTGTAAGATCCAAAAGTTTTCAGTTTAATCCTGGTTTTCCAGTGGAAACATTAAAAATATTATGTTTCTTTTTGCATTCTTTAAGTAATATTATTACTCATTATTTACGTCACTTTCTTCCGATACATCAAGATTAACCAGGAAAGTTCCTTGCCTACGGCGTGGAATGACGCGATACGTTTGTTTCGATTGTTGAAGTTTCGGAGTTACGAAATTTCACTTCAATTTTTTTATTAATGAAATCTACTTTCACCCTTGTGCGCTAACAACGTACGTTTATTATAATGAATTCCGGTGAATATTCAAATTTAATGGAACGGAACATACGAAATGTGATTTTATAGAAATTTCAACTTCCGTCTTGTCGATACAGATCGAATTCGATTATGTAACCCCTAATTTTCTCGAAAATTGTCCGTTATTTTGTGTTTTAATCTCTTGATTGGCCTTAAACGATTTCAAATTATAGGCCATCGAATTCAGTTTGAAATGAGTTACCACAATATGGAGATAGTAATGCGAAAAAGCAATTTCTTTTTAAATGGTTAGATTTGTAATAGCCTAACCTAAACTGTTATATGTATAACTGAACCTTGTCATTTATACCTTGTATAAAAGATTGACATAATTTTATTCCGAGAAATTCACGGCGAAAAGGATCAGTAGCTAAGAGTTTCATCTTAATATTTAAGTAATTAATATGATTGAACAGCATAAGTTTATTCCACAAAAAATATACGACTATTCTTTTATCTTCTATTTATTCGAATCTTTTTATTTAAACTAGCGTTCAAAAGTTTGGAATCAGTTAAATACGATCTTGAAAAGTCAAGATACAGATTTATTATTACAAAGGCTTACATGTACCTATACTATAAATTCTTGTACGTATATGTACTTGTATTTATTATAAATGACAAAATCAATTTAAAAGTGACACAAATCTTATCAATTTTTCGCCTTATCAAAATTATCACCTTTATTTTAAATAACTCCCAATCAAATTTTAAGTATTCTATTTATTAATTTCTTAAAATATTCATTATCTAAATTTTCCTATTCTGCTTTAAAGTACTTCCAAAACTATGTGGGGCGTACATACACAAGCAGAAGCTGACAAAATAAAGAATTTCTGAAAAATGTGATTAGAAAATGATTTTTTCCTGCAAACTGATCGAAATATCTAATAAACTTTTTACAAGCAGTTACTTTCAACAAATTACCAAAGGATGGTTTGTTTACCTAAAAAATAATATTACTTCCAATATTTTGAACATTTTTTAAATGCAAGGAATACCATTATAATAATTCTGTTCTTACGCGAAATAACATTTATTCCAACAATTTCCGATCCAAGTGCCACGATTGCGGAAACAATCTAAAAGTAACGTTAGTCCACCCTATATATATATATATATGTATATACATATATATTCGCTTTCGATCGATTTCTCGAAACCGACATTGCCACGAGAGATCCTCGGTGAACGATTTCTCCTCCCCTTCGCTTTTCTCTCCGATTCTCGATGGAAATCTTGACAAATTTCCAGGAAACCCGCGGTGATATTCATCTTTATGATCGCGGTGTTTACGGGGCCCCGACCGATAAGTTCATTTATATATATATATTCCTTCGGTAATTACACGATCTACGATCGATAAATCACGCGGGGGCCGGGGCTAATTAAGCGGGGGGAAGCGAACAGAGAAGAGAAAAAAAAGAGGGGATAATATTAATTGTCAAACCGGTGCACCACGGAAGAATATTTTAATAACTTCATCGTGAACAGGGTTGGGCACATTTTATGTAAAATAAGTTAATAAACAAATCATTTGAAATAGAGAATTACTTCAAATACTTTATTATTTTTATTTTTCAAAATAACATATGAAAACTAATTATATTGTGTGTTTAATTCAAATAAATTATTGTGAAACAATTTTTTATTTGAATAATTTTTCATTTCAGTTATTTCGCTCAAATAAAATAACAAATAATTTGACATATGAGAATTGATAATGCCTGATATGATAGAATTAGAAAGTATTTGGGAAAATATTTGAATAAATATTTGATTAAATAAAAAGTAAAATGAAACATTATTTCATTTGAATTCTAAATAACGAAATAATCTAAGGAAAAGTCATTTATCTGTTCAAATAAACCAGTCTTGGACATTGTCCAAATGAATTATTTGAAAAATAGTCGTTAGTATATTATCTTATCTGGTTACGTATTATTTGAAATAACCATGTGTTGGTTTATTTAAACAGACAAATGACTTTTCTTTACATTATTTCGTTATATGGAATTTTAATAAAACACTTTATCGTTTTATTCTGTATATGATCAAATATTGATTTAAGTAATTTCTCGAATATTCTCTAATTCTATCATGTCAGCATTATTAATTCTCTTATATTAAATTATTTGTTATTTTATTCGAGTAAAGTAACCGTATTAAAAAAATTGGTTGAAAATAAGGTATTTGAATTTAATAATAATAATTAATTATTTCAAACGATTATTATTTTTATTTCACAAATAACATAAGGAAACCACTTATATTTTGCATTAATTCAAATAAATTATTTTCAAGTAATTTTTTTCTATGGCTACGTGTTACTTTCAAATAATTTATTTATAAAACAATTGATTATTTCAAATGATTATTTGTCATCTTTTTTCAAACGAAATGTGCCCAGCCCCGAAATAAACTAACATATGATTATTTCAAATAACACGTATGCAGATATGATAAGATATTATCTCAACGATTATTTTTCAAATAGTTCATAATAGTGAATAATACCCAACCCTGTACGTGAACCATTGTGCCCCAGGATTCCCGTTATGCTAATTACAGCGTATGCATAGTAAAATCGTGGCCCGGGAATTAAACGGAATTAAAATTCAATATTCGCCCGTTCCATTAGCCGCGACGTATAATCACGGCTCGCTACTGCTCACTGAAATAATTGCCAAGTGGTACGCTTTATTTATTAGGAATACAACATCCGGAATAACGGTGGTTACAATGGATCGAGAGGGATCGAAGGATCTATATCCCGAGCATCATCCCGTTTTTCTTCTGCTGCTCTATCGCTTCGGAAGGTCACTCGCTCGAAACGAATGAACATCGCGGACCTTTATCTTTGTTTCGCAAATTAGAACCGTGACACGCTACTGTATTAAATCACGATCTTTTTGTTTTACCTGTTTGTTTTTTTTTTTTTTGCCTCTTATCCCAGTTTGCTCGCGGAGAACACGAAATAGACGGCCGTTGCTGATACGTCGGTGCCCGTAAAGATCCATCAGCGGAACCGTAAGACGCGCATTAATTACTGTCTATACGCTTTCACGGGAATCACGTTGGCTTATCATGAACTTTTTAATTAACGTACGTAGACAAATGCGGTGGCCGTTTTAAACTTGTGAAGTCACAATACGATGTTATCTAAAATTACAGGATTCATTTGACTGTGGAATGATAACAAATAAAATTGTATTGTGACATAATTGTTTAGGTAATTCGTAAATTCAATGGTATATTATTCAATATTTTAAATACAGAAAAAACCTTGGTAATTGTTCGGAATAGAGGCGACCTTAACGATTTCGATTACCTTGTAATATGTTGTCAAGATTGGCAGTCTGAGTATTTTTTTCCTTATATGTAAATATAATAGCCTCTTGGCCATAGTTTCAGTGATATACACAAAAATATTTTTAACACTATGCATTTAATGCTGAAGAACTCTGAATTACTTATTTTTTAACTGTCAATAATCAACCCCGAAATAGGTATGCGTGTAAACACATAAAGTCATTGTCTCCAACCAATTCTGAAGTACTTTCTTCCTTGAACTGTTTCTAACTAATTCCGATCAGTACAATGCTTCAGAGTTAATTAATTCGGGACAGTTCAAGAAAAAAACTAATTCAGAGTTGGTTGACATTAAATTTAATACATAACGTTAAAAATATTTTTGCGTATCTATATTTCTAAAACTAAGACCAAGCGTTAGTTACATGTAGAATGTTGACCTTGACAACAGATGTCAAGGTCATTGAAATCTATAAGGTCGCCCCTATGTCGAATAATTACCATTAAAACCTTTTTTTCTAATCTGCAATACCCACTGGGTGATTCTTGTGGAATTTATCAGTTTCTAAAAAACATGAGTTGTCTGTAAAAACGGATGTAAACTAAAAACGCTAGAAAGATCAATTTACTCTTAAAAAATAGAGAATACTTTCCTAAATATACCAATGTATATATGTATTAAATTTTCTAGATTTGAATAATTGAAACTGACTGCCCAAATTTAAAAAAGAGCTGATGTGCGTACTTTCTATGCACTTTCAACGAAAAGTTCTTTATCTAAAACTGAGGGAGGTAAAGCAATTCTGTTTTCGAATTCGTGTTTGGTACAAAACTTTACATAGTTCAAAATTCGCGTTGAATACTGTTATCGGAACATCGTGACACCTGACCAATTCGCATAAACGAGGTTTTACTGTGCACTTTGTAATGGACTTTTATATCACCTGAGTTTTTACGTCTTTTTACGTTTTTGTTCCAAGCATGTTATATCTGCGTACTACGTGAGTACAAGGTATGAAATCATAAGATAATGGAACTATAACAGTTTGTGGACAAAGGTTGAATCACGTCCTGTGAATTATGCTGCCCCCGTTCCGCCGGATCCGCATTGTACGATTTCGCTGGTTCACCTTCAACTCGACGCTGGTTACAATAACGAATAATAACGACCTTCGATAACACTAAAATATTGTGAGTTATAACAGTAAAACATTCCGCGATTGTTGACGTGTATAATTAGTGTTTACCCCACGCGTAAACATACAGCAATCAGCCAAAAGTTTGGATTCATTATGTGAATTAATACTTTGATCTCTACGTCATCCAAATATGGGTGACGCGTACATTGCAAAGAAGGTGGATTATTTAAATAACCTTGTAAAATTTTTGCGTAACATTAACGTTGCGGCATAATTTAAAATAAGACCCACAATGCATATATTTTCGACGATTTGTGAGTTAAAAACGAAATAAAGTGTGTCTGGCTACTCACGGCATTTTTCACTGTGGCGATCAATGTGTTAAAGAAATCCAGATCTTTTTAACCCTCCGTTGTCACATCGGCGTAAATTGACCCAGAGTTTTATTTTGAAGTAAAATAGTTTTGAGGCATCATTGAAAATGGTACTAGCGCCATGTAGTAGTAATTTCAGGTATCTTAGGAAAACTTTTTTTCAGAATGTAGTTCTTTTTTTGCAAGAATTTTTTTAAACATGATGAAACTTTCAGTGTTAATTTCTAACCATGATAATATAATCCACAATGTTCAAACTTCATTCCAGAATTTTTTGCGACTTAATTTAACAAATAACTTTTAAACAATAATTGATTGAATATTGGCTTAATCAAATTGACCCAGTGTGGCAACTACGTTTGAAAAATAAAGTCTGACAACGAAGGGATAAGAAGAAATGAAAGCCTTTAAATTTACCGAGGAAATTTTATTTTCCAACACACTAATAAGCAACATATTTACAAATCCCCGAAAAACAATGACGGCTTGGCATATTCTAGGCATTATTAGGATATAATATTATAACACTGGACTCTCATTGGATAATGAAAGAATCACATGTCCCCATATAACGCGAAATCAAAGTGTCTTTTTAAGCCGTATGAAAAGTGATACATATAAGAGTAAATAAAAATCGTTTAAAATAAAATATATTCTTGTTAAAATCTGGTTAGCAGAACATTTGTCAGAACATTCGATTTTGGTAGATTTCAGCAAATTAATTTTAAACTTTTAACAGTGTATGCGTTTGTGGGTGTGAAATACACACTTGCACTGGACGTGCGTTAACGTATTCACTGCATCGTATTTAAGCAAAGTACAAATGGGAAGATATTAACACTTTGAACCTGGCAATGATGCTATTTACCACGCATTGGAGTCACTCGGCCAACGATGATGCTATGTATTACCGCGCGTTGAAATCACCAGGTCGCCGACAGCGTTATTACCGCGCATTGAAATCTCCCAGACGGCTGTAATACTAACGTTCTGTTCACGATATTATTATACGAAATTTATCCGTATCAGCTATTAAACTAAACTTATTTAAACATCGATTTTATCGTAGATTCTTTATGAAAAGCTTTCGTATAAGGCAAACTTCTACAAAACCGTATAGTTAAGATTGTAAATCGATTAATTTTTAATTTATAAAATAATTTGTGTAGTCAAAACAGTACTTATTAAATGCTTTCGTAATGAACATAAAATAACAAAAATATTATTCAAGAGTCAAAAAATAGTACTCAGTTCAAAAACAAAACTAAACCTTTTTTGTTTTTTATTTTGCCCCATAATTGAATATAATATACAATACTACAACAAATATCTGTCACATTTACACCGTTGAAGTTATATTGTGTCGGAACTGAGAATAAGACTTGAGAATTTCTAATTAAGAATTGGTAGAACATTTACTTATGATAAATTTCTAAATGTTAATGCCTGTTACTGAACAGATTGACGTAAACGGTGCACGACGGTTCAGAAAGGGATTCGTTATAGAAACAATTGTATGATTTATTAAAGCTTGCTGCCGTATAGACAGTCGTAAGATGTCAAGGGCTGGGTTCTGCTCCCATGATAACGCAAGACCCCGTGTCGCAATAGAGACCACTGAAAAATCGTAACAATGGTGCTACGAAGTTCCTTCGCCATTCTTCATCCGTCTTAGTCACCCTACTTCTGCAGATTACCATCGGGTTTAGAAGTCTCAAGAATGTTCTTGATAAAAAGCCACTAAACTATTCGCCGTGGAAGCGCAGAGGGTTTAAAAGACGGTACAGAAATCAGAAACGGTTCTATAAAGCTCAAATTTTGTAACTCTAAGGAAAAATATCGCCTTTTAGAATTTCAATAAATTTGAGTTTTCGCATTAATTGAGCTGTAGAGTATAGGATTTATGTATTTATCAGAAGGAAATGCATGAAAATAAATTTTTATATGCTTGAAAAAAATGGAATTTAACCGAAGTCCAATATTCGATTCATACGCATTGGACGAAATAACGTAAAATCCAAAAAATTTTGAGAATACGATGATTACTCGTATCTTTCGTTTATGATCGCCATTTATTCTCTATTTCCATTAATCTGCTTATACTATAACCGATTGCGTATAAAATAAAACGGAAAAAATTATATTCAGTACTTTTATTTTACCGAAAATAACAAACTATTACATAGAAGTAATACATTCACACATGACTTGTTTTTTAAACAAAAATAACGCAATGCAAGAAGAAATTTATGCAAAGTGACGGAAATAGACGTTTATATCGTAAAAAGACAAAGCAAGGAAACATTGCGAATAAAAAGAATTAGTGTTCAGGACTTTAAGTGAAAACATGTGATATGCAGCGTTTTTCCTGACAATCACAGATATTACAATATTAACAATTGTTTGTTGAGAAATTTTTGATAATATACTGAATTAAACAGACAATTCAGCGACGTACAGTGAATCGTCGATAAGTGTTCTAAGGCTCCTCGACACTGAACATTAAATATTTCATAAACTAATTGGTTTCAGAATTCCAAGCTCTGTCACTGTACTAAACCTTATTAAAAAGTCAGCGTTACACCTGACGACCTCTCCTTGAGAGTGCCGAGAAACCTTCGGACACTCATCGAAGAGTTACTAAATTACTTGAATTATTTATGAGTAATATTTCTATTAATTCTTTATGGATGGCTGTTCCGATTTTTATTTACGTTGAAAAATGAAGGGGAAGAGTCTCAAACAACTATGTAAAGTTGTTAGTTGAAAAATCTTTTATAAAATCTTTTTCGAAAATCATATTTCGACAAGAACAACCAGAAAACAGGACTTCCATGCAAACGTACCGTACGAAAGTTTCTCTTGAATCACCTCGAAAACGAAGCCGTATTACATTAACGTTCATAAATGAAGGGTCCAGGGGAAAAACGATGAGAGTCCATAAAACTTGATTTTCCAAAAATCAAGAAACAAACTTTTAAGTTTACCTGTGGCAGTATTCTTTTCACATAAATCTTTCCAGTGGTAAAAAAAGAAATTTTAGCGATTCTTTTGCTTTCAAACCCCTAAAACTAGCACTTTTGACTGTTCCAAGTTCCCTAACTCGTTATTTTGACGTTTTTGAACTCTTTAAATAGAAATTATGACGTTTTCAAGTACCGTAACCTGTCATTCTACGGTGAAGGAAAAAAATAGTCAATAGAAAAATCAGCCTATTTTAGTCAAACTCAGTAAACATTTAAAGAACTTGAAGATTGAAATAAACAACTTGAAGATACTGGAATAAAAAAGTAAAAAATGATCATTCAATAACAATCTTCTATGTAATCGAGAAAAACATTTTCTTGATTTTCCTGGACAGCATCGGTTGTGATTCACTTCGAACAATCAGTAACCTGTTATCAGTAAGTTAAAAACGCAATGGCGAAACATGCGACTCACACTGATTCTCTTCGTTCTTTCCCCCTGACGTTTGGCATTTCATTGGTACTTCGAACAGAATGCGGTTAATACCTCGAAATTTACAAAAAGTGGACTCTCATCGTTTTTCCCCTGGACCCTTCAAGTATTAGGACACGAAGAAAAGGATTTATTTCGTAAAAATTACATATTTTAGGCTGAGTTTATTACTTGATAATAGTATAGACATTATCCATCGAGCTTCAATGTCCCCCAAATAATATTCGTTTCAGACTTTCAGCAATCTCGTAATGCCTTGTAACATCTACTGCATATTCGACAAGTGTCGTAACACTTATGAACGGGAGTGTACATAAAAAATTTTCTTCTTATGTTCTCCACATATTTTCCTATATAGAATCACGAGCATTCCCGGCTTTACCATCGATTATACGCGACACTCCGTGCAACGGTAACTTTTATATAAAAAAAACCCATTACTCCAGACACTGCAATTACAGTACACTCATTTCTCACCGAACCGATGCGACCGGAGCAGATATCGGTCCGGCTTCCCAACAAGATCTCCCGAAGACACGAAGCCAACTTTCGCCCGCGTTTCTATTAACGAATCGTTCGTTCCGATAAGGACCGTGTGGTTGTCCGAACGCAAATAGAAAAAAGAAGCAAATCTCGTCGAGATATCGGATCAAGGCTTTCCGCGGACGTGTAAGTCCGGATAGGAAGGTTCGCCAGGTTGAACGTGGCATTAGATCGGTCGCTCACGCTGGTTGCCTGGCGTGTAATTATGAAACGTTAAAAGTTTACAACCGGTGCGTACACGTGTAACATACGGTGTAAAGTTGTAAACGTAATTGTGAACAGTGCCAGAGTGGTCCAGGAATTAAAATATGACCGCTCATACGTTTATTTGATTTGTTAAATCAAAACATTTAAAACTTACAAGGGAAGGCACGAAAGTGTCCACCTCCGATTTTGATGAAACTTCGTATGTCTGTTAAGCAATCAAAAATAAGGGACACGTATTTTTTTTTATCGGCTGAGACGCGACTTTAAGGGGTGAAACCACCCCTCGAAGTTTCGACCCGAAAGTACTATCTCGAAAACCAGAGGAGATACATGAAAACTTCTAATGGACGAGGTTCGCGGTTTTTTATGTAGAATAATATAGTGCTAACAAATTGTCCAAAATATAATTTGTTTATAAAAAAAAAATTTCGGATCGAAACTTCGAGGGGTGGTTTCACCTTTCAAAGCCGCGTCTCAAACGATAAAATAAATACGTATCCCTTATTTTTGACTGCTTAACAGACATATAAAGTTTCAGCAAAATCGGAGAGGGACACTTCCGTGCCTTCCCTTGTTAGAAATTTTATGCAGAGGTATAGATAATCAAGCAAATTTGTATGAATTTTAAGGGCCCCCTGCGATGACGTTATCGTTCACTCAATAGTGTTCTCAACATTTTCATGAATGTCAGAATTTTTGTGGAATTCTTTGGTTCACTTATGGTTTTGCGCACATCTGGTCAATACGACCTAAAGTAGTATTATGTACTGTCATAACCAGGGACTTCTACCGAAACGTAAAATACCGGTATTTTCGGTTGTACTATTGCCCTATATAAGCCCTACCCTTATAGAAACCGAAAAAATAAAGGTATTTATTTCGGTTTTCGGTAATATATCGGTTTCGGTATAGCTTTGATAGCATAATACCGCTATAAAAATTATACCGGTTTACTCAAGTTATATTTTTTCAGTGATGCCATGTAAATGAATAGAATTCTTAACTTTTTGTCAAACAATCAATGCTAAAATGATTTTCGAAAATTATTATGTTCTAAAAAGTAGGATCTTTTTAAAGAATTATATAAGGTAAGAAAAATATATAAATTGCAAACAAACAATATTTATTATAAACCTGTACGCATCTAAAATATGGGTCTTTAGTGACCCGGCGTCCGCTGGCTGAGAATTAACTCAGTTTAATGATACGAAGAAGTCCGAGTAATAAGTTATAATTAATTGATGTGAGTTTTTTTGGAAAATAAAAAGAATTTGTTTTTGAATTTGCGCTTCGCCGAAATGCGCGACAGCCTTTAAGCTGCTAAATTTTTATTCTGAACCACTGTGAGATGAGGCCGCCTCGCAGGCCGCGCGATTACGCGATCCAAACCGATACGCGCGGAGTGGGACAGATCGGCGGAGGTTGCGCGTACAAGCGTATCACGACGGTTTCTGTCGCCTGAATGCAAATCAGTGGAGCGCGCGAACAAAAACTCGACGTTATCCATTGGCGTAGCCAGGTTATCAGTCAAGGGGGGGGGGGGGGCTGATCTCAAACTAAATTTCATAATAACTATAAAACCATCTTAAAACTTTCGATTATTGCATTTTGCACATAAGATTCCATGAAATCAAATATATCTCGGATTACAGCCCACTGAAAAGCAATACTTCACTATAAACAGAAACACTACATATTTATGAAAATTGTAATTTCGTTATTAATTCCCAGTCAAAGCTCATAAAACTAGAAACTTGAGACGGTTTTATAGTTTTGAAACGCCGTGTATTACTTTAAATGGATCTTAAATTTATTTTTACATCCAAGATATTAGTTAATATAATATTTTTCTCCACTAGGGGGGCGGTGCGAAATTGAATTTTTTTATTTTAGGTTATGACGAAGGCCACTTTTTTCCCTCGAGGGGCCAAGTGTCCCCTGTCCCCTTCTGGCTACGCCCATGGCCTTATCCGACGGATCTAAAGAGACCAAGGAACAGATAATATTCATATCTCCCGCGTGTAATAGGTGAGAACACGAGATGGGGGACGAAACGGATTTATGAAACGAACGTGGTGACGATCGAACATAAATATTCTTGGCCCGCGGACGGGGAACAAAGCGTGAGCGAACAGAACGGCTGCGGGGATCTCGTACTGGTCGCTCGAGCACACACGCGAGAAAAAGAGGAACTTTATCGGTATCATCTGATCGCGAAACAACCGCGAGAGGTTCGTGCAACTAGAGGAAAGAAAGAAGGAAAGGAGGAAAAAAAACTGAGAAACGAGCGGATTTACTCTAAAGCGTGTTCCCCCGGCTATCATTAGCGGAACAGCTGTTAAGGGTATATGTACCATTTACTTATCGGCGAACGGACGCCGCCATTCGCTCGATCGTTTACAGGTCCGTTATCGATCCTTATTATCTCGATATGTGTTTGTTCCTCGGTTAACCGTTTCCAACGTTTTCTCGATAGCTTCGACGACTTTTTCCACCGAGAAATTATATCTAATTATTAGACTGCGGATTTTTATACAAAATGACATTTTATGAAGTAATTTATTTAAGACAGGAGCAAACGTAGGAAATTCTTTTCTCTCTTAAGTACAGTACCGAACAAAAGTATCCGTACACCCCTTTATAATGAAGAACTTTTTTAAAATTGGTCCAAATGACCTGAGTCATTTTGTGAAGTTAGGGACATTTGTTTACTAAATGATGTGTAATAAAAATTGAAAAAATTGCAATTGGTCGGAATCGCGAAGGAAATAGTAAAGGCCGTTTTTTACAACTTTTTTATCTGAGGCTATAATGAAAATTTAATTATTACAAATCGAAGTTTTATGTTAGGTATATACATGCTCAAAACTTTCATTGAAATCGGTTGATACAGAAACGAGCGACAGGCATCAAAAGATGTGAGAATTGTTAGATTTACTACAGTTGTAGATCGAAAGTCGGGAAAAACTGCGATTTTCAACATTTTCAATCGTTTGTATCTCGTAACAACGTTAACCGATTGTGATGAAATTTTCAACATGTATATAACTAACATAAATTTTCGATATGTATTTATTAAATTTTCATTATAGTCTTACATTAAAAAGTTGTAAAACACGACCTTTAATATTTTCTTCGCAATTCGGACCAATTGCAACTTTTTCAAATTTCTTTTACACCTCATTTAGTAAATTAATGTCTCTAACTTCACAAAAAAACTCAAGTCATTTGGACCAATTTTAAAAGAGTTGTTCCCTTTTAAAGGGTGTACGAATACTTTTGACACCCACTGTAGTACGAACAACTTTCAGTATGTATATAACTAACATAAATCTTCGATACGTATTTATTAAATTTTCATTATAGCCTCAGATTAAAAAGTTGTAAAACACGACCTTTATTATTTTCTTCGCGATTGCGAACTGCAACTTTTGCAAATTTTTTTTTACACATCATTTAGTAAATTAATATCTCTAACTTCACAAAAAAACTGAAGTCATTTGGACCAATTTTAAAAGAATTGTTCCGTTTTAAAGGGTGTACGAATACTTTTGTCCGGTACTGTATCTTATTGGGTTCAGAATAAACCAGAAAACCCGTTGTATCTGATCTAAGTTTTGTCCTTTATTGGATTTCATAGAGCCCTATAGGCTATAAATGCATAAAATCTGCAATCTACTAATTATGTATGTAATATATCCCAGGGACGAACGGTGCCGTCGCAACTACCGGACCGAAACCGTTCGATGGTCTCATCGGGAGAACCGTGGCCAATGATCCCACGATTTGTCCATTCGTTCCGATCGATGGATCGTGTAGATCTTCCTCTCGATGCGACCGTAAGACGACTGAAGGTGTCCAGAAATGGGTAGAAGTTTGATTCACCTGTTAAGGTTTTCTGGGTCACTTTTGACCCGTTTTTATGTCTTGACTGTAGCGGGACGAAATTATGTGCATTCACCTACACGGCACATATTGTAAGCTTTATTAGATAACATTTCTCAACTTATTGTACCTTGGATATGGTTGTACCACGGTCCTGTATACAATTTTAAATGTTCGTGGATTTTTTATTTAGCCATAAATTACTGTAGAAAGAAGAGTTTAATCTTTAACCTATAAATGACAGAAAGTTGCTTTTGTAATTTTTGTAGAGTGTTGTACGTTGGGCCTAAAAATCGTATTGTACCTTGGACAGGTCTTTGTTTTGTTTGCCAATATTTTATCTCTTTTTTTCTAAACAGGTAAACAAGTTATTAAGGTGCACCGTAAAAAACGGAATAAAAAAGTTATAAAGACTAGAAAACATAGAAATACTTGATATACCGTAAAGACTAGAGATTTAAATAATCCTAAATACCATGCATATTATACGCAGTATTGTAAAATATGCTAAAATAAAAATATGCTAAATGTAGCAACATTTCTGACGTCTTTAGGACGATATTTAAATGTTGGCAAACTTTGGGTGGACCAGTGTTGTATTATCATACTAAATTTCTTGTTAATTGACCAACTATAATAATTGTAGGCCCAATATTGGATATTCGTTGGCAAATTGTCATAACTTTTTCGTCGTAGGCCCTATTTTGGGAATTTGTAGGCAACAACACTAACTATATCCCAACTAACTCCCAACTGTTGGATACCGTTGGCGAACCATAAATGCTACTAGGGTAATGTTTCTGTTTGAACGTCCACCTTGAGGATAACAACTCTTGCCTATCGGTCACAGTAAGAAAACGTTTCTAAATTTTTAATTCTATGAAAAATAGTGGGCTTACTTAGCACATGTTCATGACCGAAAATTTCTCGTAATTTTCTTTGTGTTTACACAACGGACAATTGATGTTGATAGTAAATTTTTGTCGCAGTATCCCGTTACTGAGGTGTCAAACGTCCAACGATAAAATTGGATGGTCCACACTTACCCAACTTTCAAATGGGAACCGATATAATTTCAACAGGCAAAAAAATGACACCGCTTCTACCATGGCACACTGTACAATGAAAAGTCTGGTATAGGTCAAAAGTGATCCAGTATTCGACCTGCGACGTCGTTGTTTTCGGGTCGGCCGCTCAAGGGTTAAATTTCTATCTTTTCTATCTGTTGAATCAGTAAAAGAATCGAAATTGTAAAACAAGACGAAAATTTTGTTTGTTCATAGGAATCGATATTAGAATTATTAAGCTGTTATACGGCATCTTTTTGTTAGTTTTTCATAATTGAAGAAGTGTATAGGAAATAGTAAAATATATAATTGACGCAGTCATTTATTAGATTTGTCTGGAAGTCCCGACGTTCTTCCATCCGTGTCTTAACCGACGAGATATATGGTAAATAATTGCAAGGTAGACATTGACAAACTATCAGACAGGTGTGACATTTACAAAGGTGTTTGAAAGTGATATTACAATAAAAACATTTTATTATCGTTTAGTAAGAGACCAGAAAGAATAGAAAAACTTTCCAACAAACGTAATATTTTAAAATATTTTTCGTATCCAAATTTATCTAGGTCGAGAAAAGCCAACGGATTTTAGCACACTTATAAGTAGTTTTTTTCGTGGTCTCAACTTTTCTTTCTAATCGCGTATTCTGTTACTTAACCTAATTTCCATAAGTGCACTTTACGCGCAGTTAAATATTTTTCAGACATAGTATCAACTATTTGAGCTAATTCGAGCCGAGCTGGATTGACTGGTACATGCCGTGCATCATTCCGCGGATTAATGATACGATTCGTTGTATTTTTATTTTATCAAAACAAATATTTTACATCCGATTGCGCGATAACCATTTTCCGAGGGTAGAATAATTTCTATATAATTTATAGGCAAAGTAATCGTTTTAATGATAGACTTTTAAGTATAATCCAGTGTAGAGTAATCAAATACTCGTTTTTATTATTATTAATGCATCCTCGTTCATGCTGCAAAAATTTCAGCCCACACGGTAATCAAGAGCTCTTACGTTTAAATCGACCATATAAGTTGTTCATTTACTTTCCATACGAATTAATGAAGTACATTAATCAAATTTCTCTTAGATAATTGACATTAAACAGCATCGACAAATATCTTATGAAAAAATTGCTGTTTTTGCTCGTAACGTGCTGTATGCTCGTCATATGAAACAATGAAATAACTTCTGCTATGAGAAATTGAAATTTTAGTAAAATTTGAAAAATACATTTCTTTTATTAGAATAAAGGAATGAAATGATTATACATTTCCAAAGCAAAATTCCACCGTAAAATATTTATATAATTTATTACGATAACCTTATAAACATCAAATAATATTTACTTGCTATTATTATCATGATAAAACACATATACCACAGAGAAGAAGTTTCCATCAATTTTTTCATTTTTAAAAATTAACGAAGACGCGCAAAGGATAAAAACTTAAAGGTACACAAGATTTAAGAGAAAAAAAAACAGGAAGGAGAATTTTCTCAAGGAATAGGAAATGATAATGATCGTTATGAAATTAAGGAAATGATATGCCATTATATTTAATCAGAATGTCGTACAGGACACACACAGTTCGCTTCTTGTTACATTAAAAAGACAATTTTATTAATTACTGGGCATTTAAAGACCAAGCGTAGCCGGTCGAACATGGCGTCAAGATGACAAACCGCGCCGCACCAGCACGGCCGACGCCGGTCGATTTTCAAATAACCGCGAGCCCAGAAAATTCCCAGGGTGTCGCAACCGGCGCAATTTGCGACACGAGACCGTCAGGTTCGCCGCCGATCAGAATTAATTATTCACGAGGCCGGCCGTTTTGCACTGATGTCGATCTAGTTCTGCTACTACCGCGCCCGATGACGTATAATAATTAGCGAACAAAGGATGCAGAACGACCGTCCGAACAACCGAAGCGGTTTTTGAAATTGTAATGTAATTTCTTTGTAATGTGTGTGTACAGGGTGTTCCACGAAACTGGGACAAGCCATAGCGTTAAAACCATAGAAAACAAACAAAAATTACTTAGGAAAAGTTAAATGGTTTCGAGTGATGCATCAAGTGATGTTTGTGTCTTTTCCGAAAGTGGAGGTGTTTGAAACATTTCGAGGTCACCTCTATTTTTTTCTAAGTTGAACTATACATTTTTGTATACACTATTCGATGCATTTTTTAATTCTCTACAAAAAAGTTTTAAGGCACTTGGGTCGAAAAATTATTAGTTTAGAAGATATTTTACCTTCAGTTGCTCAACATTGTGTAATACTCGATAACTACTCTGAAGGATTTCTACGTTAAATACTTCTGCTTCATTCCCCACTACTGGGGGATGCTACACTGGATTAGTTGAAAGGTGTAAAATTGATAAAATTAATAAACACGTGCGAAAACATAGAGAAGAAACGTTCAAGTCTAGATCCGAATACAATAAATCTTCCATTAACGCTCAAAACTCTAATTACTTTAAACGGACTTTGGATTTATTTTTACATACAAAGTATTAGTCAATATAATATTTTTCTCTTCACCCAGATAGCACAGAGAAGAAGTTTGATTCTTATTTGATTCTTATGAATTCTTGTGATTGTCTTAAGAACGTCTGTATTCAGACGTTCATGTCGTCTTGAAAACGTCTGGTAATGTCCTATGAATAGCCTATCTAGAGCCTGTGTTAAAACGGTCCAGGTAGCCATCTTAAAGACAGGTTAGTCATCTCAAGAGACGTCTTTGTAAGTAATACAGATGTGTTACAGACGTCTTGTAGACGCCCCACACGTGTCTTAGAAACGAGTCACAGACATTTTAAGGCTGTTATAGATGTTTTATAGACGTGTCATATATAGATTATAAACGTGTTAAATATGGCTCATAGATGTGTTACAGATACATTATACACGGTTTAAAGATGGCTTCAAAAAGTCTTATAGACGTGTCACAGACGTTTTACAGGTGAGGTAAGGAATAATGTTTGAGAAGCGATAAATGCTATTATAGTAAAACAAAATTTAATAAAAATTCATTTTATTTCAAACATTGATAAAATTACATTGTAAAAATAATATGTCTGTACAAACACGGTAGGGCTTATATAATATTTCGCCATGTCATAATCGTAAAAGAATTTCTTACACACTGCTCATTATATTAATTGTTTACTAATTCTTTTCTTTATTTCTAAACACTTATTTTTGCACTTCCGTTTATGGTTTTTGGCACTATACTGTTCTTTTCATTACTCAGGGGAAGATAAAATCCAATTTTTTTTTCTAGAGTGGGGCAAAGTCCATTTTTTCCCCTTTGAAGTGAGGGGGTGGGGCAAAATCCAATTTTTTTCCTCTAGAGTAAAGGCCACTTTTTTCCATCTATGAGTGGAAGGCAAGTTCCGTTCTTGCCCCCTGGTTACGCCCATGCATCATTCCATACATTTTGTAACGTCAATATCCGAATCGCCATATGACAATTTTCAACGGCTTGTCAACAGGTTTTCGAACCCTGAACCATCAGTGGAGAAGGTCCCCATCCTTCACGCACAAACACCCAAAGAACACGCTCTGGTCGTCGAAGAATTTTCACGGGACGCGTTTAGACCCTCGCGGGCGTTAATAAACGTCGTAAACACTTGGTCGCGAAGTGTATCCATTATACGTGTTTAATACCGAGCCACGCTTGGACCGTGAAAAGATATTGAAATCGACAGTTCGGGGCGCGGTGTAATGGACGCCTTAAGAGCGTACCGAAATTGCAGGTTGCGCGAAAACGGTCCCCCCTGGTGATTTATTGCCGCCTCTTCGGTTTTCGTCGCTTTTACGACCACCCGTGACGTCTGTACGGACGACCAGAAAACAGTTGAATAAACTTGTCGACTTTTTCCCGACGTATAATATCAAGTTGACGCGTATAAAATATTAAATTTCATAGTAGCACTTGATATCTTGTAAATAGAGAAGACCTGTGTAGAATTTTGTACCATATCTATTTTTACAACGAAATACAAACGTCTCGCAAGTGCTTAACAATTATTTTTCGCGATATTGAGGTGTTTGTCAACGGAGATTTATCACAAAAGACGTATGCTCCTATGAATTATTGAATGTACAGTGATTCCTCGATGAATGCAACACCGGCAACGGCGTTATTCCCACCACTAAGGGGTCCTTTTCTGGAATCAGTTAAAAGAGAGGAAACTGAAGATAAGCAGAGGCTCGACTTCGGGAGAAAACAAATTGATGAGGGGATGAAAACTTTTCCGCTTTGCCATGAATGCTCCAAAGCGGATCCGAGTACGTCGCACTCGTCGAATCGTATCGTGTTTTTA
The DNA here is from genome assembly GCF_001272555.1 of Dufourea novaeangliae. NCBI lineage: Eukaryota > Metazoa > Arthropoda > Insecta > Hymenoptera > Halictidae > Dufourea > Dufourea novaeangliae. The sequence goes on along the minus strand of NW_015373900.1, from coordinate 2,238,878 downwards.
AATGTTCTGGTCATTTTTCGACTGATTTCGACAGTGTACTATATATAATGTTTTGGTGATCAGTAGGTAAATTACACGAAGAGATGTGTTAAGGGTTTAGCCCACCCTGATCGCTTGAGAATTTTTCGTTTTCTCAAAAACCTTTTTTACAGGCATTTCTGAATAAAACTTTTTGGCTAAAATGGTTTCTTTTTATTACAAATACACACAATTTTTACAAAACTAAACATTTTTAAAAAGTCCTACGTACTTCTCCAGCAAATTTCTTCTGGAAAATGAAAAATTCTTGTTTTTTATTTCAGTTTAACGACGCCATCGCGTAAACAGTTGACCAAAAAGGTGCCTACTCTGTAGAAACGACACCAACACCGCCGTTTTGTATGAAAAGAAATATATTTTTGTATATTTGAACATATATGTATACAGGGTGTCCCATTTAAATCAATCCTCTCGAATATCTCTGGAATTATTTGTGATACCGGAAAGTGTTTCAAAAAAAAGTTGAATGTTATCGAGAGGAACATAATTTGATATTAATAGTTTCTTTCTAGGTGGTATAGATCAACTCTTTTTTTAATTAGAACCATATATTTTTTGATGCATTGTTCGATGCAGCTCGTCATCCCCTGTAAAAAATTATTAACGCATTTATACCGACAAACCATGAATTTGAGAGATATTTTAATTTCAAAATGGCAAAGTGATACTAGTAGTACGATGTTCACCGTTATAAAGTTGTCGTTCACAAGTGCTTCCATAGACGTCGCGAGTAATTTTCAAATTAAAATATCTCCTAAACGATATAAGTAGGTTAATAATTTTTCACGTGGAATGACAAACTGCATCGATCAGAGCATTAAAAAATGTATATTTCCCTGAAAAAAAATAAAGTTGACCTTCATATGTCCTCTAGGCGTCCACCTAGAAAGAAACTATTAATATCAAATTATGTTCCTCTCGATAACATTCAACTTTTGTTTGAAACACTTTCTGATATCACAAATAAATTCAGAGATATTCGAGGGGATCGATTTAAATGGGACACCTTGTATATTGGAGGTTGTAACTAATTTCTAGTTTACTTCATCGTATTCCCAGAAGAAATTCACAAGGGTATTTATAATTTTGTAGCGATCAGGGTGGACTAACCCCTCAACAGTATATTTACATTATATTCGAACATGATTGTTCCGAGTGTAACATTTAAATTCACGGGAAAAGACAAAAAATCATACGATCTACAATATAATAGTTTGAATACAAAGGTTGAATCATGTTCTGTGAATTATGTTGTGCCCTCGTTCTGCCGGATTCACATTGTAAAAGTTGGCTGATTCACCTGCAATTCGGTACTATGTAGTTACCGCGTATAATAGTGTAACGTCCGATGACACTAAAATATAGTGCATTAAAATAATAGAATTGACGTCTATAATGTTTACACCATGCCTAAATATATGTATGTATCGGACGTATGTTAACATATTTACTACATAAACAAAGTACAAATGGGAAGATATTAATACTTTGAACCTGGTAATGATGCTATTTGCTACGCATTTGAAGTCACTCGGCCAGCGATGATGCTACGTATTACCGCGCATTGAAATCACCTGCTCAGGCGTCAGCGTTATTACCTGCGCATTGAAATCTCCTACGCGACGGCAGTGATGTTAACGTTCTGTTCACGATTTTATTATACAAAATTTATACACATTACTTCTAGATCTATAGTCTGCTCTCCCTTAAGTGTGAACAATTTTTTTATTTTTACTAGGTGCACTAGTGAGGACTCTGCTGTTTTCTTGTTACATATACAGGGTGCCCCACGTAACTGGAACAGGCTGTATCTCCTAAATGATTGGAAATAGAAAAAGCTGTTATAAGTAAAAGTTAAATGGTATCAGACGGTGCATAATATGTAAATAATTTTATGCACTTTCGTGCATCGGTGCATCAGAAAAATGCAACTGCACTTTTTTTTACAATGGAAACCTATGTTTTTGACTGCACCAATCGATGCAGTTTCTTGTACTCTACAATAAAAGTATTAACATACTTATGCCCTAAACTTATTCGTTAGGAAGTTATCTTATTCTTTATTTAAAAAAAAAACGAAGGATAAATACCAATCAGAATTGTCAGGGCATCTTGAATAAGGGAAGCAGCTTTTTCGATTAAGAACTGTCATGCTTAAAATGTTCAACTTAAGTGTTCATTTGAGTTAAGATTTTTATTAAATTTTATTAATTATTCTACATTTTCGAGGTCGATGGATATTTAAGAAACAATATACATTCAGTAGATATCTATATGAAAAAGTTGGCATTTTAGCAAAATGTCACTCAATTCTTCGATCCCAACCACTGTGCGCCGGTACATCTCCCTCGGACTTACCCTATGTACAATTATCTCTACGACACCGTGTGACTTCGAACGTCACGTTCCGACACCTCGATATCTTTCAACCATCCGACGTAGTAACATTTTCCAACACAGGATCTCCCACACAAAATTAGTAGAAACTATCCAACTTCATCGATCGACTGTTTCGTCTTTACGATTTAATCGTTACCTCCCAACCCCGTTCAGGAACACCGACCAAATCCCCCGAAGATCGAACGTCGCGGCAGTTCCCTCGAAACTTATAAATCGCTGTCACGTTTCGGAAAAAGATTGCTTGTCACAAAAATCACCGACATCAATTACCGGGCAGAGCTCTCGAAAACGAGACGAGAAGGAAGCTGGCGTCCATCTTATTTATTTTTTTGCTCTTCCCTTTCTCTCTCTCTCTCTTTCTCTCTTTGCTGTCGCGTCCTGCAACCGTGTAAGTGCTCCTTCGGTATAATTAAGCACCGACGTGCGCGAGAGACATCGAAACTGGGTCTTGTCAAGGAAGTGGTTTATGCGTTGCACGTGCAACCGTCGTGTGTACCACCGTACGACGCTTTTGCGTCCCATTAATATACAGGGTGGTCCACGGAACTTGTTCACCCTGAATAACTTCTAAAGTATGCATTGTATGAAAAAACTTTTTATAGAAAAGTTGTATGGTTTGGAGGGATACACTATGTAATGTATATATTTCTTTTGTAAGTGGAGACGTTTCGGAGATTTGAAGGTCAATTTCGTTTTTTTAAATGGAATGCTATATTTTTTATGCCACAATATAGAAGATCGTTAAATTTTGAGTAAAAAAGTACTGATCTTTATTCACCGTAAACCTAATAATTGACGAATAATTTTACGTTGTTTCTTGAAAATGGTCTGTGCGTAATATCAAGCAAAGATTTCCGTAAGACCGCGGAGTTTACGTGACAATGTTAATCAAGATGACCGATTCTGCGTATGGAATCGTAATCGCCTATTCTGTCCGCGATTCAGTATTGAAGTTGTCGTTCATTCCATACGCAGAATCAGTCATGTTGATAAACATTGTCACGTAAACTGTACGGTCTTGCGGAAATCTTTGCTGGTATTGAATCTCCAACTTGATATTACGCACAGACCATTTTCAAGAAACAAAGTGAAATTAGTCGTTAATTATTAGGTTTACGGCTAATAAAGGTCAATACTTTTTTACTCAAAATTTAACGCTCTTCGATATTTAGGTATACAAAATATAGCATTTCATTTAAAAACACGAAGTTGACCTTCAAATCTCCGAAACGCCTCCACTTACAAAAAAAATATAAGAATTACATAATGTATCTGTCCAAAGTGTACAACTTTTCTATAAAAAGTTTTTTCATACAATGCATACTTTAGAAGTTATTCAAGGTGAACGAGTTACGTGGACCACCCTTGTTTTACAGGGTGTTAATTTTAACTCGAGCACCTAAATTACTTCCGCTACTATTGAAAGTAAGAAAAAATGACTAAATAGAATGTACAAGATTTTAAGGCGTGCATCTGATGGTGATAAAAAAATCCTGTGAAGGTCATTTTAACAGTTTTTTCAAGGTCATCGTTTTTTTTTTTTGCATATTAACATGTATTTTTTATAACGCAATGTGGTTATCGGTGTCAAGATGAGTTCAACTACCTACACACCATGACCTTGGAGTGACCTTGAAGACGAAGAAATCAGCTTCAGTTTGAAGAATGCGGAAGTAAATAAACGTAAGAAGAAGTAAAATAATTTGATCACCATCAGATGCACGCCTTAAAACCATGTACATCCTATTTAGTAATTTTTTCTTACTTTCAATAGTAGAGGAACTAATTTAGGTGCTCGAGTTAAAATTAACACCCTGTAGACATATGTATACATATACGCGCGCCCATATGAGTACGATATAGCCACGGACACGCTAGAATTTCGACTCTCGGCAAAGGAAACCCGTGGCGAGAGCAGAATGTCCATGGGAAACTTGCGGTGGCCAGCGTTGACCGGCCGAGGATGTGGATATTTAAAGTGCTTCCCGGCCCGATAATTGAACCCTTCCACGTTTTAATGGCGCTGGAACCCGTCGATTCAGCGCGAAAGAAAAGAGAAAAATGAAATACGCACGACAGGCATTTTCGGTCACGACACCTCGTGATACAGTTGTCACGAGCTCTGCGAGATGAAGACGTGTTCCTGTTGTGACACGAGGATCGATGAGAAATCGCTGAAGTAATTTCTGTAAACAAAAGTTTGATGAACTTCTAAATCTTACATTGTTTTCCTTCTGTTTTCCATAGGTATGTTTTTATGAGGTCCTTAACCTTTAGAGCATAGGAATCCTATTTTCAGGCTCTTGGTCACTTATTTTTTATAGTACAGTAATCCTCAGTGCTCGAAGGCTCCTCGGCACTGACGAGTAGGAATGCACCGATTCAAGTGAATACAAGTAAATAATTAATACTTTCGTTTCGATACCGAGTATTTTTAGTATCGATACTTTCTGTTGCTATATGTACTCGGTATCGAATGCTAATGAATGTGAAGGTGGTGTCGTCCAGTTATATTACTTTGTTAATAAATGTTCATTAATAACATACATCTTCATTAAAATCAGAGATGGGTGAATTCGTTATTTAGATAAAGAGTTTCGAATAACGAATAAAGGATAAAAAAGTACTTCGTTATTTTTAATATTTTAACGTGGAAATCCCAGTTTTCAAAACATAATACTTCTTCGTGAATTAGTCGTTACTCAATAAACAATTGATTTAATCTCATTAACTGTTTAAAGCTCAGGATGACGCGCTTAAGTACTGCTACTTTTTACTATGTATTATTCCAATAAAATTCTGCTCAATTCGGGTTAGAATATGTTACATTAATAAAGAAAGAACTTTGTATTCATTTCTCTTCGATACAAGTAGGTATGGATACTTGTTTTCGATACAAATTATGGGTATAAGGATCGATATCTTGACAGTATCGGTTTATCCCTACTGACGAGGAGAGATCCCCAGGTGTAACACTCGCAGTAGTCAGTAGATAGTTCAGCAATAGTAGAGTGAGAGGAATGTACTTTTGTACCATATCTTCACAACGCACAGTGGTCCAAAGTTGAAAATTTAGCAGATCATAAGCTTACTTAGCTCAAGCAAGCAAATGTTTTGAAACTTATAATTTTATTTAAATAAAAGTGAATAAGTAAAAAGATTTTTATCAATTTAGTGTTTACTAACAGTGTTTACATCATCTCCATAAGAGCAGAAATATTTAGGGAATTTCTTTCTACGGTAAATCCTCGATGAGTGTTCGAAGGCTCCCTGGCACTGACAAGGAGAGTTCCCTCGGTGTGACGCTGACTTTTTAACGAGGTTTAATACAGTAATAGAGCTTGGAAATCTGAAGCTAATGGTATTTTTTACAACCGCATACGGTCATTGGTTTATAAAATATTTAATGTTTAGTGCCGAGGAACCTTCGAACACTCATCGGAAATTTCCTGTATAACACTATAGCAAATATATCTATAAATGTTCTGACTCGAAAATATAAAACATCACGAAAAAGCCTGTCCATCCTCTAAAGGGTAATGTCTGAATTGTGAATTTCTAATGGAAAATATTATTGGACGAGTAACCTTCTGGCTCACTAAGGGCCCTAACTGATGAACGTAGCCAAGCTAGTACAGTGTCCAAAAAGAGATGAGTTGGTAAAGGCGACTTGTACAATGGCTAATCATCTCCCCATCAAATATACATAAGATGTACCTATATACAGAGTATCCCAGAACAAGTGGGAAATATTTTAGATGTGATTTAAGCACATCTAATCTGTAAACAAAAAGTTCATATAAACATATGTCCTATTCGATTTTGTTTTCAAGTTATAGCGAATTTAATTTTCAAAACACTCTATCTGCTTCTTTTCATAAGAGACGTTCAATATTATCTCCTCGCATCTGAATATAAACCTGCTTACATCTTACCAATGACTGTCTTATTCTCTCCGTATGTCCAGATGTTGCTCGGATTAGTTGGGAACATTGTTGAACTTTTTCACGAAGAATTTCAACACTGGACTTGCACAATGAATTTCAAATAACCCCACCAGTACAAATCCATTAGATTTAAGTGTTAAATTTATTAAGTTATTATTGATTGTTATTTATTTATCTGTTGATAAGTTGCTTTTCTTATTAGTGATACTACGTTCATCTAACGAAAGAATTATTGTGATACAAAATTCGATGTAACTCGGAAACAAAGTCAAAGAGAACGTATATGTGTATCGCATATGTTACAGCAGGTGTTAAGAGATTAGATTGACGCAAATGACTCGTCGTGTTCATAAGACACATTGCACAATTAGGGTATGTACGTTCAGAGTAATTTTGATTCGATACACCAGCCACCAACAGATGCTACACGTTTTCTTTAGAAAGCGTTTAAAACGAAACATATCAAATAAAATACAATTATTTGACGTTGAATAAAACTTCGAGCTCTTAGAGTCCATTCACTTTAGGACAGTATTTTTGATCGATGCCTGTTTCGGAGTCCCTTCAAAGAGACTTCTAACGTCCAAATTGAAACCGCTTGAAAGAACACTGGAACGTAAATTGAATCTAAATTGAAATTTGATTTTCATCATTTCAAGGATTTCACTTCACCGTCGCGAACAATGTGCCCGTGTCCACAATGACCATTTAGCCGTTAGGCACGCCTGGCTCAAAGGCTCGCTAACGAAAGACGAAATATCATTTATTCCCCGACATAATAGTTAATAGTCCCGGTGGAAACGGGTCGTAACATCTTGTCTGAGTCATCCACCGTACGTCCAGAATACCCTGGCGCGGAAAGAGGGCAGGCGAAACGTAGGGTCAGTAACGGTCGCGGCCGATTTTCGAGCGATGGAAACGAAATCCCCATCGCGGTTTACCGTTAGACACCGTCTAAACGCGGCGGAGGCACGTGTCCCGCCTGATCGTGGTTCGCGAACGAGAGCCTGTGCTCCGTGCACTTGCCGCGAAAAACGAGGAAGGAAAGTGAAAGTATCGAAGGAAACGTTAACAATGTTTCCACGTTTACCCGAGACTGTCAAGGTTGCCCCGATCCGACCGGTCGAGGCTCCGTTAGAATTTTACTGATCGCGACGCGAGATTACTCGTGAACAGCGATGGGTCCAGGTTCAACGTGTACTACCCGTGAATATCAAGTATTTCTTGGGGTTTCATTAACATAAGCTCTATTCTGAAACACCTTATTACGTAAAAATCAATTTAACGATTTGCAAAGCTGCAAAATGGAACATGATCGTTTTCTGACAACGTCACTTCTGACTTAATCAAGATTACCCCTAGTTTCGATATAGAGGATTGACTGGGATGTGTGGATTGGGTGTAAGGGGTGATCCAAAGTTGAGACATTGGACGTTGTGGTGGTATATTCTATGAATGGGAATATGTGAAATAAGTATTGTATAGGGTAGACCACGAAACGTGATCAGCTTAGATTATGCTACTACTAGCTGTTCGACCCAGTTTTTTTGCATGCTCAACCATCACTGCAGACGTCATAAATAGAACTAAACACTCGTTTCTTAACCGTTTACACGAGTGTGTTGTAGCCTGATGGACACCACTTTAAACTTTGTTCTAATTAAGGTAAATGGAATTTTCTTAATGTTTCTTTGGTTCAGAAGATTAAAAATTATTTGCTATGTTGCTTGCCAAATTGGTCTCAGTATCCGCTAGAAGATGAACGTAAAAAATTGTGGGTTTATCTACAAAAAACTAAAGGTAACCTTGAAAACTCTGAGGAAAAAAGGATTGACAAAAAATTTGATACAATCCTGTTAGAGCTCCCCTTGAAACATGTTACACTAGCCAGAAACTTTTTCGATCGAACAGCTAGCAGTAGAATAATCTAAGCTGATCACATTTCGTGCTTCAGCCTAAATAATACTTATTTCACATATTCCCATTCAACTCTGGATCACCCTTTACCCCCAATCGAGACATCACATCTCGAATCCCGCTGGGACTGTCGAAAAGAACGGAAAACGGCGCTGATCGAGGGCGCCCAGACAAGGATCCTCGATTGTGTACACACGGAAACGCGATCGATCAGACGACGTGAGATGACCTTCGGCCGCCGGAGGCTTCCTTGACAGCAAGAAAACCCGCGGCGCGATTGTACACGGCCTGTCGAGACGAAACGAAGTTGAACGAAGTCGGGTAGAAAAAAAAATGGCGGGGCAACTCGCGTAGTTGGATCGATCGAGGAAGAAGATTCCGTGGCCAAGCAAGAAAGCGCGCGCAATACCGTTCGAGGAAAACGATCATCCGAACTGGTCGGAGTAGTCCGGTGCTCCGTTCGAGGAAGCACGTCGAATCTCTCACGGATCTCGAGTTTGCTCATCTCTCGCCGGGATCGAGGCCTCTGCGTCAAGGACTGGGCAGACAACACACAGGACACGGATGATCCCCAATGGTGTTGGGTGCAGGGACAGGAGAACGAGAGGAGAGATCCGTTCGCGGGCGCTCGTCTGTGTGCGCCTGTTCGGTTGTATCGGCGCGTGACGCAACCAGATGCCAGATCCTGCCGGAGGATCGAGTTCTCTGGCGGACGCTACCGGCTAACGGTCGCGCATTTATCGGGACCTCGCTAGTTTGCGCCCGGTGACGTCAGTCGGCCGCCTGGTGAATGGAAGCCACCGGAGAGGACTGTTAGAGTAGCTAATTTGAAACACGGCCGCTGGGGGCGCGACTTGCTGGAGGCTTGCGATGGCATTTCTTGTATGCGTCGATAGAGGGCTTCGAAGTTGATGTCACCTTTCTCGCAACTACTCGAATCCATCGATGATTTCTATACAGGGTGAATCACGCAAGATCTTCATTTGAAATATTTCTTCTAGCTTCAATGGTACGAGAAAATGTGTAAGGGAAAAAATGTTTGTTCCAGTAAAGCAATTATTATGATACAGTTTTTTTCTCAAGGTCATATTTTCCGATATTTCAAGGTCATCGTCGTTTTCTAAAATGAGGTAACGTATTTTAATTAGTGTAGCGTTATGGGTAATGAAAAGACAAATTCAACTATGTATATTATGTTGACCTTCAAATGACCTTCGTAGGAGTTATTCTTCTAAAAGCATATCCAAGACGATGTACATGATTCCCGTACTCTATTAGGATTCCATTGATATAAACATTGCAACATCGTCAAAAGATATCTCTTGTTTACAAACTATCGTATCATCTAGCACTTGGAAGAATATGTTCAAAATGGTGGATATTGGAATTTGAACATGTCCAGTCAGCCAAACCTGTAAAGCCAAATTTTGTCCAATGCTCGTTATAATGTTACGTACTCAACATGGCTACAACTTTGATGCATGATCTGCTATCAATAACTTGCACGGAAGTTAGCAACAGATTAGCAGCAAGTCTTGCAACATAGCGTAGGTTATAAATTGACCTAAGTTAGTTAGCCTGGGTTGTGTTGCAAGACTTGCTGCGGATATGCTGCCAATTTGCATTATCATTGTGTCTTAATGCGGAAACAGATGTGTATGGTTTTTTAGACAAATTTTAAGTCATGCCTGATATCTGTTAAGTCCTGCGAGAGTATTGAACAGGCAAGTGTATACAGTAATAATAGGAATTAGATATCTAAGTCCTTATTTCAATATAAATTAATTTACTATTACTTTTTTTTCAAATAACTTTGATATTTCTCTTATTATAGACTATTCAATTAATAACCTTGAGTAGAATAAATGATGATAATTACTTAACGGAAATTGAATTGACTGTAACTTGGAGCAATTTTAAATGTTACAAAAACAAATTAAAAAACTTAAATACGACTTCGACCCTTCGTTTGATTAGTCATTTATTTTTTACTTCTAATACGTATGATACAGGTTCATTGAATTTGTTCATAATAAATAAATACATCTTTGCTAACAAAGATTATTTCGCTCGTATATAATTATAAAAATTTGTAGATGACTTTAAACAGACTTAAATAATATATTGGGAAATGTGTTAATGATGGGAAACGATACCAAACTACAACCACGCATTTCTGACTAAAGTGAAAATCCATCATTATAAATTAACTCCGAGCAATGCACATATTCACACATACGCAAACAAAGCATAAGTACACGCAAATACAATACAAAAAATTGTAAATTACAACGCGTCTTGTGTAACAGTTTACACTTGAAAGTATTCGAAGAATTAGAAATTTAGGTGTTCGACCAGGAATTTTGTGTCTTCTAAACACGAAAGAATTAACAAAATTAAATGCAACAACGCTTTTTTCAGTCGAACACTACTAAATGAACATAAGTGACGAACTCCATTTTCCTACTACAAAGAATCCGCTTTTGTGGCAAAAAGCAATCATCAGTGTAGCATCGATGCAGCAAAAACGATCACAATACTCGATACAAATTAAGAAAACGTAAGAACCAAACGGGCTCATAATTATTAGGTCCCCCGGAAAATTCATGCCGTTTCATGTCCAATGTCTTTATCATTTTTACTGAAGAAATGGAAAATTGATACAGCGAACATACACTACCTCAAAAACACACTTCATATGTACGCACTGTTTGAGTTACATTTAGAACTTTCCTATTTTTCTGAGAAATACAAGTCAAGAAATACAATCCAGCACACAGTGTAGTTCAGTTACTCTATATAAAAAGTGTAAAAACAAAACTACATTGCTATTTTTATTGGGAAAGTTTATAGTATTTAATGTACAGTAGAGGACACAAAGGTTACCATTTTTTATTATTTAACATTAACTTAAAATTGTAGTAGTATTGGTTTAATATATATTTTGATAGAGAATTGAAAACTATAAAATCCAATATATTATGTAAGTTGATGTTAAGAAATAATAGAAATATAACGAATCAGAAAAATGGTAACTTTTTTGTCCGCTACTGTATTTACTCGACATTACGCCGTGAGGGTAATCATTCATCTAAGTGACCGTTGTACATATTTTATGTCAGGAAAAATCTTCGAAACTGTGTCGAAGTCAATAAAAACCATATTAAAGTGTTTTTTTTAAACAGACTTACCAACAAATTTTATGTAAACGTTATGGTAAAATACTTTGAAAGATAAGAAGCAGTAAAAGGAAATGGAAACTATATTTGTTCATAAAATAAGATAAAACTTGCAAATTGTAGATTGCCATTTTACGTTCTGAAACGGTATCGAACTTTCCGGACGACCTAATATTTCAACTCTTTGAAGCACAGTGGTACAAAAAATGTCCCACTTTATTCGTATTTTACGACACGACGTTATTCATACCACCTTTGAACCATGAAAATACTCCAAATAAAAAAGTAACAAAAATAAAACCATTTTGTCACATTTTACAAAAATAAAATTTCTTTGCAAAAAGGCATTCTTTTTATTATAAAATCCTGTGCTTCAAAGAGTTAATCCAATCGCCCTGGTTACCGCCAAGAACACCCACAACTCGATATCCAGATAACACATGACGCCTTGAAAACGCCCATTTTACGGCTATTTTGCGTCTAAGGTGCCTTTAAGCCGTCTTCAAGGCGTCATTAGGCGTCATGTGCTATCTGGGTATATATTCATAATTTTCACTTCAAACTCGACCCCATCAAAGTACCTTCAAAGGGCCCAACGTCAAGTCAACAAGAAGAACAAACACTCGTAAACACACACCCAAACTATTATTATCCACAGAAAACATTCACTCAAGTTCATTCAAGCACAGCTCACGTCCGTCCAATCCACATTACTCAAGCTTACAAACCAAACAAGCAAAAGGAACAACCTCCTGACACCTCAGCGGGACGACATCTCCATCGTGTTCTTCGTAGGATTTGGCGAACGATAGATCCCGCTGAACATTATGGTGCCCATCGGTTTGTCGTAGATGAAGTACACGAACGGATGATTCGCGTTGAATATCGCCGGTTGCAACGGTCTGCCCGAGCGGAACGTAAACAAAGCGGTCGCGGCCGCCGCAGTGGTGCCCTCTTCGGTGACTTCGATGCGCGCACGATGAACAGCGTCGCCCAGATGTAGCGGTTTCTCGCCGTCCTCCAGGAAATCACGAAGATCCGCAGCATTTGGTGCTAATAAATCGCCAGCACCAAGGGCATGTAACAGGGTACCCAGAGGAAGCTCTTTCTCAACCTCGAAACGTGGTAGATAGACCTCAACGTCACGGGGTGGCATCCCGTAGCTGAGGATGTCCTTCAGTTCAGCGGATCCCTCGTCGGTTGACAGACGTTCGATCAACTGACGGACACCGTCACGATCACCTCCGTTCATTGAACGCGCGGAGACGAACGGTGGGAGCATCACGAACATGGAGATTTGCTCGCCTTTGTAGGGAAGCTCGAGGATGTGCGCGCCCAGGAGCTCGGAGATTACTGTAAAAGAAGGATGATTTTAGCATTCAATGGACTTGGTTAGAGTTTTTGGTGGATTTTGTGTGACGTATTGTTACGGTGAACATTTAGATGTCCGTTTAATTTCGACAATTGTGAGAGGAATGTACTTATTAACCCATTTCTTCCCGATGTGGTCCAGAATTAAACATTTAGCGGATCATACGGTTATTTAGCTGAAGCAAGTAAACATTTTGAAACTTGTAACTTTATTTAAGTAGAAGTGGATATGTGAAAAGATTTTTATCAATTTTGGGGACCCTCTGCAATGACGTTATTCACTAACAGTGTTCTCATCATCTCTACAAACGCATGAATTTTTAGGAATTTCTTTTTACAGTAAATTCTTGATGAGTGTTCGAAGGTTCCTCGGTAAAATGGGCGTCTTCAAGGCGTCATGTGTTATCTGGGTTACATTTACTTCATAGTTGTGTGAACCACATTGTAGATCCGGCTCGAAGGACCAAAAATATGTGAATCCGGCTCGAAGGACCAAAAATATGAATCCGGCTCGAAGGACCAAAAATATGTCGCGTCCGTCCGCGTGGATTTCTCTTTCGAATCCGCCTGGAGTTGTAAATTCCAGGCTCGACCGTCGTGGTACGCGTCCGGTTGCGACTGTTGCCCGCCAAATTAATATTAGGCAACTGTTTCAATTTCTCTAGTGAGAAAAACGAATAATTGCTCGACCGTTGGAGCTGGCGAATCGTGATGCGAATGTTGTCGAATGATTGTTCGATTGCGAGTTAATGCGAATGAATTGAGTCCGTGTGACTCTAGTCGTAACGAGTATGTTTTGCGAACGAGTGTTTTCTAATGAATGTTTTCGACTGAATGTATCTTTTCGACTGTCTGTTCGAGTTTCGTGTGACGTCGCGCTTCCTCAAAGTTTGATGAAGGCGTGACCAAAACTCGCCTCCTTATTGGTGATGCCCTGAAGGGGAAGGCAAATTTCTCGGGTTTTCCACGCGACGCGGAGGTGGAATACCTCTCCTTCAGGGCGAAGCGGACGTCAGGAAAATATCGCGCACGTGGTCGCGGTGCGAGTTGACCGCGACGAATTTTCGAGTCTCTCAACGGTAGGGTTTTATGATTATATTGTCTGCGAGTCAGCGCGCCCCGGTAAGGCCCGGCGCGGATGGGTCCCAGGTTACCGAGCGCATGTGGCGGACTGCAGACCAAATGTTCGCTTCTTTTGTCTATTATTCTCTTTGTGTTAACGAAATTAAAATTGCAAAGGGTCGGTCTTGAAAATATATAAATTGACTGAAAGAAGGAATAAAATAATAAAAAGTAACGGTATCGTCTGACTGTATAACCGTCGTTTCGGTCTACGACGGAACACACATGGTTTTGAACTTTCATTACGTGCTTAATGGAATATTTTCGCCAACTTTCTAATTTCTTTCAACAAAAACAGTATTGATCGGCTTCCTTAACCCTTTAACAGTAGATTTTTGTTTTGGAAATGTATATCTACGTGTGTAATAAAAATCAAGCGATGGCGAGTATACTCGTCAACCGCAAAATAAATGCATCTACTGTAACTTTGAATTAAATTATAACAAAATGGCAAACACTACGATACGGTCTATTTAAAAACCAATAACTGTATTGTTATTGGTTACAAAATAAATTAATATAACAAATATTATTAACACAAACTTATAAAATTCGTAATTAAAGAAAGTATGAAAATTTCACATACATATGAAAACACCTTACCCAATTTGATTCCTTTATTCTAATAAAAGAAATATACTTTTCAATCTTAACTAAAATTTCAATTTTTATAGCAAAAGGTGTTTCATATTTTTACATGACGGGTATACTCGTCATTACCCAAAAAATGATCATTTTCTCATGACAAGTATACTCATCAAACACCGTTAAAGGGTTAAAAATGGAACTGATACAAATAGGTGACTTAATATCAATTAAATTATACTCTTAAGTAACTCACGATGGTTAAAGGTTCCCTTCTGGTGCATGAACGTGACCATAGAATTCATGGATCCGGAACTGTAGAAGAGATCCTTCTTGGAGTTGGCCGGATCGAAACGACTCTGCCAGCGTCCTTTGAAGTAGACCGCGTTCGCGAGTACCAAATCGGTATCTTGGTCGATGCTGTTCGGTGGTAGAAGGTCCCGAATATGACCTTTTGTCGTGTTGCTGACCCACTGGTTGATATTTTCCCGAACGGCACCGGGATTCGTACGGAAGTCAGTTTTCTCTAACTGATCGCCGAAGATGTCCAACATGCACTCGCGTACTTTCCTCGTGTCCGATATCCACAGCCGATTCGCCGAAGTGTACTCGTAGTCAGTCGTTGTATTTCCCTGGAATACAGGTGAAATGTTAGATTTAAGCGAAATGGTAATATATTTTATCATTTTATTATATAAACGAAATAAAATGATGACGGCAGAAATACGAAAGAGGCATAAGAAATGGGAATTCAGAATGAATTTAATAGTAAATTAGCCGTCACGGAATTTTAGAGTGAAAATTGAAGTGTAAACTTTGTTGGTAATCTACTTAAAAAAATAATAGATTATTTATTGGTAGAGTGCGGATTATATGCATCTATAACATGTACGACCATGTGAAATATGATAAATGGTAAAGATAACATCAGATCTAATACATCTTCTGTGTCATTCTTATGACAATAAAATCCTTAATAAGTGGAGGAAAATTCAATCTTCACATTTGTCTTTACAAATCACTTCGAAAAATGTGATTTTGCATAAAGTTCCACAGTCTATTTATTGCTAGTATATTGAATATAATTAGAGTATAAAGTAGTTATCTTACGATTTCAGTAAATGGTTCGTCATACTTATTGTTAGCTAAAAAGGTGTGAACTGTTTGAAATGAGAGATACTATAACTATAGTTCAATATTAATCAAAATTCCTGACGGAAAAATAGCCATTATTTTGACATACACCTAGTCTTGGAACCATTGCATTCAAATTATACCTTCATCAATTCTATCTATGCAACATAAGTAACGAACACTGACGGCGTTAGTGAGGTATACAAAATCGCAGAAATTTTGTCTCATAACTATGAAACCACCCTAAAATTTGCAATTCTTCTATACCCATTGTGATTGAAACAAAAACGAACCAAGTATGCCATGTCTGAAATAGTATTGAGAAGTACCATTTCTCCAGAAAAGGATAGATTATATTCCCTAGGAAGCATAGTTTTATTTTAACCATCATACATAAAGATTGAAATTTTTAAGATGATTTTATAGTTATGCCACGCAGTGTGTAATACAGTGATGAATAAATAAAATGAAGATTATACTTTGTTTTATCGTATAAAAATTTTAAAAAGTGATATTTGTTGTCTGAAACATTCAATATACCCATGTTTGCCTTTTTCGGTTATAAATAGAAGAACTACTATCTCGAATCACCTGGGAGAGTGAAATCAAATGAAAACGTTAAAACTTATCGTGTCTGTCGATAAGAGGAAAGTGTGAAACATACGAATAGAAGAAAAAACGGAAAACTTTAACTTTGCATATCACAGTTTCTTTGAATCAGATGGCGCTTCAGCTGGTTACAGACCGCAGACCGCGAAGTGTTGAAGCACAACACGGTAATCGTTGTTAATAATTACACCGTGGAATCTATAGAAACGAGTCTCTGAGTCATCGACAGGTACGACTGCTCGTTAAAAAGTTTCCCGGAACCACTCTGTTTAACACGTTCGACACCGAGCTCAGAGTCTGCGAACCGATGTCCCTATCTGTGACCGTGTAGCATACACGAATAGTCAGCAAGCAATCAGTGTAATGTGACCGTGATTAAGTTATCGCTTTCCAAGACATCCGCATTTTCGTTTTAACCGCATTAACACATTAAGGACCAATGTTGCGTATATGCAACGTTTCATTTACAATTCTTTTTAGTTAATTTACACTTCCTGGATGGCACGTGACACCCAATGACGTCCTGAACACGGCTTAAAGGCGCCTTAAGCCTAAAATAGCTGTAAAATGGGCGTGTTCAAGGCGTCATGTGCTATCTAGTTTACTGAATTCTGTTTTTTTGATATTGTGGTTATGAAAAGGAATTCCAGGAATGTACTTAATAATTTATTCATCATTATTCCTTCTTCCAACTAGGTATGTAATTTTGTAAAGAATAAAAAATCGTATTGTTTCACTGCTTAGTCCTCAATGGGTTAACGTCATTCGACCAGCGGAAATAAAGCAAATCGTCAGCGAAAAACGCATAGTGGTACAGAATAAAAATTCAGCATCTAATACCTACGCTTATTTAGATCAAAAATTTGTTCATTTATAATTTTATTTAAATAGAGGTAGATAAAGAAATTTTTATGAATTTCAGGGACACTCCTTGATGACATCATTCAATAACAGCTTCTCAACATCTTCATGAGCGTATGAACTTTTAGAAAATTCTTTTCTGTTTTTCACTAAGATCAATGATATGAAAGGTTCTGCGAAAAACAATAATGCATGGAATGAGTCTTTCACGGTTTCATTTTTCCAAGATTTTCTTGTATTTCCTTAAATTTCGAATATATTTATTTCACTCTTCCATCCCCTTTTCAGAATACGGTAAATATTCTATGAGTGTTCAAAGACTCGTCGACACTGACAAGGAGAGGTACCCAGGTGTAAGGCTGACTTTTTAAGGATGTTTAGCACAATGATAGGGCTTGGAATTCTGAATTAATTTGTGAAATACTTAATGTTCAGTGCCGAGGAGCCTTCGAACACTCATCAAGGATTTACTGTACCTGCACTACCGCTTATAACTATTAGGACACCTGGTCTATACGAAGAAAATATAATGTTTCCTAAAAATTATATATCTCAAGTCATTTCTATTTCTCCCCAGTAATACAAACGTTGTCCACGTAGCTTTAATACCCCCTGAACGATATTAATTTCAGATATTCAGCAATTTTATAATGCCCTCTACCATTTACTGGATATTTCATAAATGTCCTAATAATGATAGCAGTGTACATCCCTATTGGTAGCGTTTCAGCAGTTATTATATCAACTCCGCGTGTTACTATTAATCAGAATCCATTTATACTTTCAAAATTATTCACAGAAAATACCTTTGAAGCTCAAGAGTGAACTGATGCTAGTTATTTGAAAAATAAATGAAATTTCGTTCCGCCCATTTGACATATTAAATTTCTATTCTGAACCACTGTGCCACGTAGGCCGCCTGTCCAAGCAGAAAGATCCACGTTTCAAGGTCCAATCGAGCAAACTCGGCATCCACTAGGGGAAAAAGTGGCGTAAGAGAAGAATATACTACCACTTCGTAAATTAATTTCAGGTACTGAAACAAATGTTAAATCGGATGTTAATTTGGCATAAATTTTGGTAATTCCCAATACCAAGTGGTAGGAGCATGGTAAGAGGACCTTTTCTCTATGTCACTTTTTCCCCTAACGGAAGCCGAGTTTGCTCGTGAATGTACCCTCGCGAGCAAACTCGGCTTCCGCTAGGGGAAAAAGTGGCGTAGGAGAAGGGCCTCCTACCATGCTCCTATCTGTTGGTATTTGGAATTACTGAAATTTATGCCAAATTAATATTCGACTTAACATTTATCTCCATACCTAGGATAAATTTACCAGGTAGTAGAAGAATTTTCTTCTACGCCTTTTTTTCCCCTAGTGAAAGCCGAGTTTGCTCGTGAATGTACAATCGAGCCTTGAAAGTGTATCGTCGTACTCTGTATCTAACGTGTTATAACATTCCGCGCCAGTTTTCAGAACGGCAAATCGATGGTGTACGGCCAAGGACGAGGGAACCGGACGCCGACGACACGCGCAACGACGATTGAACAATTCGGTATCCGGGCCCACGATGCCCCGGAGATTACGTGGCTCGCCTTGGAATAGTTGCTAGCTCAGACGACAAATGATGCAACCGCAAATAATTTCACGCGGAGCGTTGCTCTCCCCTCACCTGGATGTCGATCTGTTGCTTGATGGAATTCTCCAACGCGTAGTATCGTTGTACGTCGACCTTCGACTGGCCTTTCGGGATGTGCAGCGCTCTCTTCAAGGACTGCTCCGTGTTGCCGCGGGAACCGAAGTACGCCAAGGTCAACGCCTGATGGAGGCTGTGGGGACTGTAGAAAATATTTTCCCGCGATTCAATCAGCGCAGTTTTCTTCAGGGTGTCCAGAGCGAAAGCGTAACGGCCGTCGGCCAACGCCTTCTTCGTGGTCGGGTTCACCATTGGTGGATTGTCGTTGCCGGTCAGACACTGGGCCGAGCAGCCGCCGAGCAGCAACAACACGGGCAACACCGACATCGCCTGGAAAAATAACGATCGTTTAGAGAATTTAGGAAAAGTGGACTGGTTTTTCGTTTCGAGAGATTGCTGATGAAGCAGAGGTGTAATGTGAGTATAATAGTGACTTGTACAGGGTGTCCCACCTAACGTGAACAAGTAACTGACTGAATGCCCAAAGTGATGTCCATCAACTTCGATGCGTTTTTGCAGTAATCCCTCTATCGTAGTTATTTTATTATTTAAATCTACTCCCGTACATTTGTGGACTTTACGTATTCAAGGTCAGATGAAGGTCACACTGTTATAAGTCATTGTATTGGTCTTGATGTTAACTGTTAAACCAGGCTGATAAAAATATGTAGTCCCATTTAAACAAACATCAATGACCTTGGGAAAAATGTTTGTTTACAGTAGTATTTGCTCCTTCTAACCAAATAATACTTTCCCCTCACATTTTTTTGTATCTTCAAAAACAAATGAGATATTGAAGGTACTCAGGTTAAGTGGAGCACCCTGTATATAGCCTATTGCAGTCGGTCCCCTCGAATGTCTCCGAAATTATTCGTGATATCAGACAATGTTTCCAACAAAAGTTAAATGGTTTCGAGGGAGACATAATTTGATGTGGATAGTTCATTTGTAGGTGGAAGCGTAGAGGACATATGAAGGTCAACTGTAATTTCTTTAATGGAATCATGTAGTTTTCAATCATGCTGTTCTCCTTCGGTCTGAATGACCTGGAATGAAGACTGTTTTGAATATTTTTAATTATTCGTATTTAATATCCAACATATTTGAATGTTACATTTAATTTTTGTGTATTTCCCATTTCGTAAGAGCAAATTATTTTGACCAAAGGAATACAAACGTGAAAAATAAGTGAGGAAAACAGCAGGGTTAATGTATTAGTCGATGCAGCTCGTTTTTCAGCACTTTCGCAACTTTATAATTGCGACAATCATAATAATATGAAGTCATGCTTCTTTGTTTGTGGTCAAGTTGAACTGACCACCAAGTATGTTGTTTTTTCAATTGTGCCTAAACTGTGGGGAAAACCAGTCAGTCGATGAAATTTCAATGAAATTGTTAACCAAGGAAGATGAGTTAACTTATCGCTTGCACGTCGTGAAATCAACCCATGATTTCTCGTTTTCCTGTTCATGGAACTGTCATTAAAGTAATTATGTTGGTACATGTTCAACTTCATAAACGTGCAGACAACTGACAAGTGAATAATGAGCATGTAAAACAGTATGAAATTCGAAATTCACTGAAGAATGTAATTTGAAAGTCAATGAATCATTTTTCCACAAAAGGGCACATAAGAAAACGTATTATACCATAAGAGTCTTGTTAGATATCGTCTATTTTTATTGTCTCTACAATTTCACCGTGTATATTTACCTAACAATGTTTCCTATCATAAATCAATGAACCATGCGAAATTAGGATGATGATAACAGTGTCATCAACATCCAGACTATTCGAAGCAAACTTCTTCAAAAAGCCCAGCAGCATTGATCAATACGTGTTTAAGGTAAACGTACATAATTCCTAACATTAAAAATCTATCAACATCAGTTATTTTCAAATTTTCCCAAATATTCACCAGAACATTTCATACGAACTACATATTAATCCTTTCCAATTAATCACCGTAAAATCCAAGTGAGTTACGCTTATTACAATGCAAACTAAACACTAAACTAACGAATAAAATAAAATTGTGTAAATCTTAGAAATCATTATTACGAAAGCAACATTCAAGCATTTCAAAACTGACACCACAAAGATATCTTTAGATTTCTTGTCGCTTATAATAAAAGAGCCTTGGAGTGCAAAAGGTTAATGTCTTTTTCAGAGCACATTAATGTCGCAACTTGTTACAGTCAGCGAATAGTATTATAGGACTCGAGTCGGAAACTTTTGCAGTCGTAGCCGTCGGGGTTCATAAAAATGACGGAAGAATCGGCAGATTTCACGCTTAACGGGCAGAGAAATGATCGTGATTACAAGGAAAGACAGGCCCCGTAAAACGAAACCTGTCGAACGTAAATAAAACGCGCGTGACCGACAGCACGCCGCCGCACATTGGCGTGCGTGCGTACACGTAACTTACGCAAACGTAATTGCAGACCGTTCGAAAATAACTATCGGACGCCTCGAGTGATTTCCTGTAGCCTTACAAAATTCCCTGGATAAACGATATTTTATATCTTTGTCACGAGGATCCGTTATTTTCTGTCACGAACGCCCTCCAGATTGCGGTCACGCATATGTGCACCGTCGAAGAATGTGTATTCGAAAGTGCAAACTGCCAACTCTCTGTTGAACAGTCGTGTACAGAGCAGAAAGAAATTACAAGTAAGGATACAAAAAGGTATCATCGAACTTTAAAAAATAAATTTTCATCGAAGCGTATATTATTTTAAACTGAATTTAGTAAACATGTATAGATATTATTACTGTTTTGCTGGTATTCACATTTAAGGTTCAGAATAAATTGTAACACTTGCCGTAAGAGTATAATTACTTTGGTATCTGGGAAAATATTAACGATAAAGTAATTCTTGAGATTGATATCATGAAAAAATCGTATGGCAAGGGGTTAAGCATGAAAGTTGACAAATGTCAAAACGCAAATTTTTACATTTAGGATAATCTTTCGTTTCGCGCCGGATTTCAATATTAGGTTAGTTTGAGGGTGCATCTTCACTTTTCATAAGTCATATTTGTTTATTAAAATATCTTTATTAGTTTTATTGGTTGACCTCCTTGTGCAGAACCATGGAAAAATCGAAACGTTCGTGTGGTTTATGAATATGATACCATATTGGCTCATTTGGCTCAAATCGGTAAAGTAAAGTTGTTACGTTGTATTCGTCAAGTTTCATACTTGATAACCCAATATAATTGGAATAGATTCTATGCAATTTTTCTCCAACTGGCGTCTAACAGATTCGAAGGAAATCGAAAATTTTTTTAATCCCATTATATTTCGAAGTAATATCGATCGTATTTCAATCAAGCTAGTGAAATATTGAAAGAAAAAATATAAATATATTGAAGAGATATAATGTATAAATATAAGACACTTTATTTGTATTCAATATGGCGGACAACAACGCGCGAACTTCAAACGAATGTCGTTGAATTACATCAGTCAAAACTAAATAACCGTGATTTTCGTACAAAATCAGTATTTAATCTTGTATTCACTGTGTGTTTAGCAATACAAAAGGTAATTGAATGAATTATTTAACGATAAAAACTCTGCTTGAGATGACTACGCAATTAAGAACCCTATGGGTTAAAATGAATTCATAGGTTAAATCGATATATTTTTCAAAACCGTATTATTTTATCACACTTCGATAGAAACATCTGTTGTGCACTGATCGTCGATAATTCCATTGTTGAAGCTGGGCAAACGTTACGTTTCCATCGAAGAAGGGAATATTATTGCACTGATAACGTATCGGTCGGGTGTCATGGGAGCAGATAGGGAGGCCAATTTATTCGTACGTTTCACAGAAAAGACTTTCTCGTCGACGAATAGGGAGAAAGCGACGATCCGTCTCCCAGTCGTAGATGCAAAAGGAAAATAGGAACGGAGCAAAGAGAGCACACACGGCTTCGTTCTCTGCAACATCGTTTTGCAACCGGCCCATTTCGGTAACCGGTATAGCCGTGACCCCTAAAGGCCATTTTGTACAGAGTTTCTAGATCGCGACGCGAGGTCAACGTGATATCGGCGAATAAAAGCGTTGAATAACGTCATTCCTATCTGTGACATTTTTATACTGGCCGTGAGACGAGTTTCGTGTAGGAATCACGGTCTAGTTACTATAACAATGAACATTTTTAATTTTATGCTAGATTATTTGGACAAGCTTTTTCCGCACGTGAATCTACACGTAACGAGATTGGAATCAATTATTCATTAGTCTGTTATCAATATGTCTTGTTTCGCATCTACTTCATAGTACATATGTACTACCAAACGATAGGAATAATTAAGTTTACAATTAATCATTTATTGTTCATTATACTTTTTCTATTCGTTATATACGATTTACTACTCTGTGTCAGAGTTGGGCATAATTTTATTAGTAGTGAAAAGCAACAGTATTTAAGATCATAGTTCTGACCTTTAAACAGTTAATGAGAGTAAATAATTATTTACCAAGTGCCCACTAATTCAAGCAGAAATATTATTTTATTATATAAATTCGAATTTCCACGTTTATTCGATTAAAAAAGGCACAGTACTTTTTTCATCTTTTATCCATTATTCGGAACTCTTTATTTAGATAATGAAAAATTCAAGCACTATATATTGAAACTAGGTAAAATAAAATACCTAGAGTGGTCAATACGGCTTTTTAATGATGGTATTCAATGCTGGTAGTTCTAGTATTCAGGAAACATCACATTTTCTTCGTATTGGGCAGCTGTCCCAATACTTACAGTGGGTAAAAAAAGTATTCGTACACCCTTTAAAACAGAACAACTCTTTCAAAATTGGACCAACTAACTTGAGTTTCTTTGTGAAGTTAGAAGGATTCGTTTACTAAATGATGTGTTAAAAGAATTTTGAAAAATTTGCGACTTTTCAGAATGTCGTAGAAAATAGTGAATGTCGTTCTTTACAACTTTTTTGTCTGAGACTGTAATGAAAATTTAATAAATACATTTCAAAGATTTATATCAGTTATACATATACACATGCTGCAACTTTTATTAAACTCGGTTGCTACAGAAACGAGTAACAGATATCGAAAGATGTAAGAATCTTTAGATATACTACAGTTATAGGTCCAAAGTCGCGAAAAACTGTGATATTAAACTTTTTTACCCGTTTGTATCTCATAACAACGTTAACCGATATCGATAAAATTTTCAGCCTACACGTAACTAACATAAATCTAATTCTCATTAGAATCTCAGATAAAAAAAGTCGCTAAAAGCGTCCTTTACTATTTTCTTCGCGATTCCGACCAATTGCAACTTTTTCAACATTTTGTTAACACATCATTTAGTACACAAATCCTTCTAAGTTCACAAAGAAACTCAAGTCACTTGATCCAATTTTTGAGACAGTCAAACTTGTCTTAAAGGGTGTACGAATAAATTTTTTACCCACTGTAGAGCGTCCATATACGTATTAACAAAAGTAGCAAGCAGAGAAAGTGTGCTTTCAGAGAATTGCACCGAACTTGAAGCGGCAAATACGAACACCAGAGAAAAAAACTTGTGAAAATTTCTAAATAGACTTAAGAAAACGGCTGATCAGATGAATCAACGTGGGGATCGGTAAAAAACATGGGAAAAAGTATACGATCCGGGACAAGTGAAAGCAACGAACAAACCGTGACATCATAGAGTCCGACTTTCTTGTCTGAAATTAACGTGTGACGGACCTCGTGTGACGAAAGCAGGAGAAAACACCCCGCGCCTTCGTTGCTCGTACCTGATAGGACCGTCCGTACACGTGGGAAACTCGCTTGATTATTCCACTTTAATGTCCCCCCTTATGCAAATCGTACCGCGGATTTTACGTAATTTCGTATTCAGTTTACCAGTTCTCCGTTCGACAACACTTCGTTTTATCTATAGATCGAATATTCTTTCAAAGAACAAATCGAACACCTGAACGGAGACTCTCGAGTGATCTTACAACTCCTCCCGATTTCTTGTCATAAACTCTCGATTTCTCGAACGTTTGAAACTTTACTAATTTTGTATATAATTCTTTGAAAATCAGTCATATTATACAGTACGAATTTTTAATATATTTTCCGTTATTGTGAGAAATAACGATGCATTTCCTAGTGAAATAAATTGAAAGTTGGTTACTTTT
This sequence comes from Dufourea novaeangliae, assembly GCF_001272555.1. Lineage (NCBI taxonomy): Eukaryota > Metazoa > Arthropoda > Insecta > Hymenoptera > Halictidae > Dufourea > Dufourea novaeangliae. The sequence goes on along the minus strand of NW_015373900.1, from coordinate 2,213,850 downwards.
TCGTTTTTACCTTTAAAAATGGTTATCTACACCTGCATTGACAAATGATTTCTTAATTGTTTAGAAAAGCGAATCCATAACCATCGTCAACAATCTCATCGATTGTTTAGAAGCAAAAAACAATACCTCCTAACTTTAATTATCATACATGGACCCCGTAGACTCTGATAACAATTAACAATTCAATCGATTCAGTTATTCATGCATTTATTTCTTTTCATAAAACCAATGCTACTGGAAACGATGGAAAATTCATGACCACGGTTAAAATTGTTCCTGTATCATAAAAGTAAGAACAAAAATCGTGTCTTACATATTAAACACACTGAATTATAAACATGGAAATAAAGCTGGAACGAACACTTTTGTCCCTGAAAATGAATGTTAATCTGAATCGTTTTGTTCTGAATTCTTCCATGGCGACTGAATGATTTCTCGCAATCTTCTCTGTAAAAAGATTTCTAGCCCTTTTGTCGGAGTGATTTTTATGTAATTTCGTGAATATTGTTATTGGCGGAAACACCCCAAAAAATCTAACGATTGCGGCCGAGGAACGACAAGTGAATTCTTTGCTCGAGTACGTGTTCGGTTTAGTAAACAAGGCACGTACGAGCTGTGTAATCGACCATAATACACCAGTCACCGTTTGCACACTACGAGACAAGACGTAATGTGAAATAATCGTGGCGATTCGAGGATTCCGGACGATACAAAATTTGCCATCACGGTACCAGCTAAAAGAATAATTTACGAAACGGTCCGTAGCCGTTGTCGTTGAAGTCACTGGAAATCCCATGATCCGTCGCTCGAATCGTCTTTTTAGCGGCAATAAAATCAACGAAAGAACCGACAACGGTTGTCCTTCATGGTCCATAGATGGCATAAAACGAGGTGGGAAACGCTGTGCAGTTTTTCCCGCGTGAGAAAATTTAACAGCCCTTTTCTACGAGATAATTGCAAGGTCCCACAATATGGCGGTCGATCGGAGGTAAAGCTACAGTGGGTAAAAAAGTATTCGTACACCTTTTAAAACAGAACAACTCTTTCAAGAGACTTGAGTTTCTTCGTGAACTTAGAAGGATTAGTTTACTGAATGATGTGTTAAAAAAATATTGAAAAAGTTGCAATTGGTCGGAATCGCGAAGAAAATAGTGAAGGTCGCTTTTTTGCGACTTTTTTTATCTGAGATTGTAATGAAAATGTAATAAATACATTTCGAAGATTTGTGTCAGTTCTATACATGCTGCAACTTTTATTGAAATCGGTTAGTACAGAAAGGAGTAACAGATGTCGAAAGATGTAAGAATTTTCGATTTTTTAAGACAGAACAACTCTTTCAAAATTAGATCAAGTGACTTGAGTTTTTTGTGAACTTAGAAGGAGTATTGTACTAAATAATGCGTTAACAAAAGGTTGAAAAAGTTGCAATTGATCGGAATCGCGAAGAAAATAGAAATTAGACTGTAATGAAAATTTAACGAATACTTCTTAGATTTATGTTAGTTATGTGCGTGCTGAAAATTTCATCGAAATCAGTTAAAGTTGTTATGAGATAGAAGTGGTTAAAAATGTTGAAAATCGCAGTTTTTCGCGACTTTTGACCTACAACTGTAGTATATCTAAAGATTCTTACATATTTCGATGCCGTTACTCGTTTCTGTATTGATCGATTTCAATAAAAGTTGCATGTATATAACTGACATAAACCTTCGAATTGTATTAATTAAATTTTCATTACAGTCTCAGACAAAAAAGTTGTAAAAAACGACATTTACTATTTTCTTCGACATTCTGAAAAGTCGCAAATTTTTCAAAATTTGTTTAACACATCATTTAGTAAACTAATCCTTCTAACTTCACAAAAAAACTCAAGTCACTTGGTCCAATTTTGAAAGAGTTGTTCTGTTTTAAAGGGTGGACGAATACTTTTTTGACCCACTGTATGTAGATTCGACGTGTTGGGATATCGATAGTGGTATTTATAGTGTAAGCATTGATAATATTATTAATAAATTTCATGATAAATGTCATTTATACATTCTATCGATAATAGTAGTACCGTTACAGACTCAATTCTTAATCATTTAAGAAATTGCTGTTTCTTTAACGTGTAAGTAGAAGAATTAACCAAATCCGAAAGAATAGTTATTATTCGAATGAATCTATGCTTTTTCTTTAATGTGGTGTTAACAAAAGTGCAGAAATAGTAATACAATTAATTTACAATTTAACTTTTAAAGTAAGATGTGCAAAGGGAACAATTTCCAATCACCTAAATCATATTATAATATATAATTAA